>NC_091977.1:382271148-382579810 GCF_044704955.1 Pristiophorus japonicus | reverse complement strand
TGCGCCCGTTGTCCATAACCCTTGACCCCCTTATCTTTCAAAAATCTGTCTATCTCCACCTTAAATATATTCAATGACACAGCCTCCACAGCTGTCTGAGGTAGAGAATTCAAAATATTCACGACCCTCTGAGAGAAGAAATTCCTCCTCATTTCCGTTTTAAGTAGGCAACCCGTTATTTTGAAACTATGCCCCTTAGTTCTAGTTTCCCCCACGAGGGGAAACATCCTCTCTGCATCTACCCTGTCAAACCCCCTTAGAATCTTATACATTTCAATAAGACCACCTCTAAGTCTTCTAAACTTTAATGAGTGTAGGCCCAATCTGCTCAACCTTTCTTCATATGGGATAAATCTTGTGAACCTTCTCTGAACTGCCCTCAGTGCAAGTATATCCTTCCTTAAATAAGGAGACCAAAAACTGTACTTAGTACTCCAGGTGTGGTCTTACCACCGCCCTGTACAGTTTTAGCAGGACTTCCCTACTTTTATATTCCATCCCCCTTACAGCAAAGGCCAACATTCCATTTGCCTTCCTAATTACTTGCTGTTCTTGCATGCTAACTTTTTGTGTTTCATGTACAAGGACCCACAGATCCTTCTGTTCCACCGCATTTTGTAATTTCCAATTAAATAATAATTTGCTTTTTTATTTTTCCTCACAAAGTGGATAACCTCACACTTTCCCACATTATACTCCATCTGCAAAACAATTTCCCACTCACCTAGCCTATCTATATCCCTTTGTAGATTCTTTGCATCCTTCTCAGAACTTTCTTTCCCACCTATCATTGTATCATCAGCAAATTTGGCTATATTACACTTGGTTCGTTCATCCAAGTCATGAATAAAAATTGTAAATAGTGGTGGCCCCAGCACTGATCCCTATGGCACCCCACTAGTTGCAGTTTGCCAACCTAAAAATAACCCATTTATCCCAACTCTCTGCTTTCTGTTAATTAGCCAATCATCTATCCATGCTAATATATTACCCCCAACCCTGTGAGCTCTTATCTTGTGCAGTAATCTTTTATGTGGTACCTTATCGAATGTTTTCTGGAAATTCAAATATATGGCATCTACTGGTTCCCCTTTATCCACCCTGCTCATCACATCCTCAAAGAACTCGAGCAAATCTTTCAAACATGGTTTCCTTTTTATAAAACTGCATTATGATTTTCTAAATGTCCTGTTATTACTTCCTTATTGATGGACTCCAGCAATTTCCCAATGACAGATGTTAGGTCTATAGTTTCCTGCTTTCTTTATCCCTTCTTTCTTAAACAGGGGCGTTATATTTGCGGTTTTCTAGTCCACTGGGACCTCTCCAGAATCCAGGGAATTTTGGTAGATTACAACCAATGCATCCACTATCTCTGTAGCCATTTCTTATCAAACCTTTGGATGCAGGCCATCAGGTCCAGGGGACTTTTCCACCTTTAGTCCCATTAGTTTACCTAGTACTTTTTCTCCAGTGATAGTGATTTTTTAAGTTCCCCCCTTCAATAGGCCCTTGATTATTAATTATTGGAATGCTTTTAGTGTACCATGAAGACTGATACAAAGTATTTGTTCAAAGTCTCCACCATTTCTCTGTTTCCCATTATTAATTCCCCAGTCTCATCCTCTAAGGGACCAATGTTTAATTTAGCTACTCACTTCCTTTTTATATAATCTGTTGACTCTCTTACTATCTGTTTTAATTTTTCTTGCTAGTTTACTCTCATAAGCTATCTTTTCTCTATCATTTTTTTTAGTCGTCCTTAGCTGGTTTCTAAAAATTTCCCAATCCTCTGGCCTTCCACTGTTCTTTGCAACACTGTGTGCCTTTGTTTTCAATTTTGTACCATGCTTTACTTCCTTTAGTTAGCCACTGATGATTTATCCATCTCTTAAAGTCTTTCTTTCTCACTGGAATATATCTTTGCTGAGAGTTCCTTAAATGTTTGCCACTGCTTTTCTACAGTCTTAAACTTTAATATATTTTCCCAGTCCACTTTAACCAGCTCTGCCTTCCTACCTTTGTAATTACCTTTATTTAAGTTAGGACACTAGTTTGAGAACTAGCTTTCTCGCCTTCAAAATGAATTTGAAATTCTGATCACTCTTTCCGAGAGGATCCTTCACTACGAGATCATTAATGAATCCAGACTCGTTATACATTACCAGATTTAAAATAGTCAGCTCACTGGTTGGTTCCACAATGTATTGTTCCAAGAAACCATCCTGAATATATTCTATGAATTCTTCCTCCAGGCTACCTTTGCCAATTTGATTTGTCCAATCAATATGAAGATTAAAATCGCCCATGTTTATTGCCGTACATTTCTTACAAGTCTCTATTATTTCTTGATTTCTACTCTGGCCTACTGTGTGGCTACTGTTTGGGGGCCTGTAGACCATTCCCACCAATGACTTCCTACCCTTATTATTTCTTATCACCACCCAAACTGATTCTACATCTTGATCTTCTGAGCCAATATAATTTTTCAGTACTGCGCTGATTTCATCCCTTATTAACAGAGCTACCCCACCTCTTTTTCCTTTCTGCTTATCCTTATGAAATGGCAAATACTCCTGACTATTCAATTCCCATCCTTGGTCACCTTACAATCACGTCTCTGTAATGACAATCAGATCATACCCATTTATTTCTACTTGTGCCATTAACTCACCTATCGTGTTACGAATGCTGCATGCGTTCAGATATAGAGCTTTTCATTTTGTCTTATGTATATACACTCTGGTTCTTCCTGTCACACTCTGGTTATCATTACTCTTTTTGCTACCTTACACCTTTGCCTTCTCCTTTTTCTTTTTACATTTCCGCTCATCGGATCCCTCGCCCCACTATTTAGTTTAAAGCCCTACCTACAACCCTAGTTACAGCCTGGTTCAAGTGAAGCCCGTACCAATGGAACAACTCCCTTTCCCCAGTACTGGTGCTGGTGCCCGATGAATTGAAACCCATTTCTCCCACACCAATCTTTGAGCCACGTGTTCATCTCTCTGATCTTATTTACCCGATGCCAATTTGCTCGTGGCTCAGGTAGTAATCCAAAGATTATTACCTTTATGGTTCTGCTTTTTAATTTAGCCCCTAGCTGTTCATACTCCCTCAGCAGAACCTCTTTCTTTGTCCTATCTATGCCATTGGTACCTACGTGGACCACGACAACTGGATCTTCCCCCTCCCACTCCAAGTTCCTCTCCAGCCTAGAGGAGATGTCCTTAACCCTGGCACCAGGCAGGCAATACAGCCTTCGGGACTCACACTCTTGGCTATCTATCCCCCTAATGATACCGTCCCCTACAACTACAACATTCCTTTTTACTCCCCCGCTTGAATGGCCCCCTGTACCACGTTGTTGTGGTCAGTTTGCTAATACTCTCTGCCATCCCTGCCCTTGTCCACACAGGGAGCAAGAGTTTTGTACCTGTTGGACAAGAGCAAGGGTTGAGGCTCCTCCATTACTACCTCCTGTCCCTGACCATGGACCAAATTTGAATTAATTAATCTAAAGGGCTTGACTGCCTCCTGGAACACAGCATCCAGGTAACTCTCCCCTCCCTGAAGTGTTGCAGTGTCCACAGCTCGAACTGCAGCTCATCAGCAGCGAGCCGAAGTTCCTCGAGCTGTAAACCCTGCAGATCTCAATGGGGTCAACATGCTCCCACATACAACAGCAGTAACACATTGCCTGCCCTGCCATCTCTAATGTATTTAATTAAATACGTTTTGAAGTTTTGAATGTTTAATCCCAGCTGTTAAATTTAAACCAATGCCCAAGAAAAAGAGAAAAACTGACCAAACAATCACTTCCCTGCTCTTCTGTGACATCACACTTTGAATCTTTTTACTTCTTATCCTCCCAGGTCAGTTGGTGCTGGTTGGCCTGGCTCTTTGTACTCCCCACTGGGCTGATGGTCTCATGCTGTTTACGAGTTCTTTGTACTCCCCATTGGATTCAGACATTGTAGTTAAGGAGGAAGTGTGAAATATTAGATGAGATAAGCATAGTGAGAGGGGAAATATTAAGGGGTTTAGCCCCTTTGAAAGTAGATAATTTGCCAGGCATGGATAAAAACTAACCCAGGCTGTTAAGAGAAGCAATGCAGGAAATAGCAGAGGCTCTGATCATCATTTTCCAAACCTCTCTGGCTACGGGTGTGGTGCCGGAGGACTGGGAGACTGCTAACATTGTAGCATTGTTTAAAGAGGGAGAAAGGGACAGATAATTACACGCCCATCAGCCTATCCTCAGTGGTGGGCAAATGATTGGAAAAGATTCTGAGCGACAGGATAAATCTTCATTTAGAAAAACATGGATTAATCAAGGACAGCCAGAATAGATTTGTTAAAAGAAGGTTGTGTCTGTCTAACTTGAGTGAATTTTTTGAGGAGGTTACAAGGAGGGTTGATGAAGGTAGCTCGTTTGATGTAGTCTATATGGATTTTAGCAAGGCTTTTGACAAAGTCCAACTGGTTCGAAAAGTAAAAGCCCATGGGATCCAAGGGAAAGTTGCAAGTTGTATCCAAAATTGGCTCAGTGGCCGGAAGCAAAGGGTAATGGTCATTGAGTGTTTTTGTGACTGGAAGGCTACTTCCAGTGGGGTTCTGCAGGGCTCAGTACCAGGTCCTTTGCTTTTTTTGGTATACATCAATGAATTAGTCTTCAATATAGGGGGCATGATTAAGAAGTTTGTAGATGATACAAAATTGGCTGTGCGGCTGATCGTGTGGAAGAAAGCTGTTGACTGCAGAAAGGTATCAATGGACTGGTCAGGTGGGCAAAAAAGTGGCAAGTGAAACACAATCCAGAGAAAAGTGATTTAATGCAGCTGGAGAGGGTTAGCAAGGCAAGGAAATACACAATAAATGGTAGGATACTGAGAAGTGTACTGAGAAGATACTTTGTCGTGCATGTCCACAGATCCCTGAAGGTACTAGGACAGGTAGGTAAGGTAGTTAACAAGGCATGCGGGATACTTTCCTTTATTAACCAAGGCATAGAATGTAAGAGTCATGAGTAAAAACAGAAAATGCTGGAAATGCTCAGCAGGTGAGGCAGCATCTATGAAGAGAGAAATAGAGTTTGCTTCTCTCTCCACAGATGCTGCCTGATCTGCTCAATATTTCTAGCATTTTAAATTTTTATTTCAGACTTCCAGCATCCACTGTATTTTGCCTTTGTATAAGAGCAGGGAGATTACGCTAGAGTTGTATAAAACACTAGTTAGACCACAGCGGGAGTACTGCGTACAGTTCTGGTCACCAATTTACAGAAAAGATGTGATTGCACTAGAGAGGGCATGGACGAAGGAATTGAATGTAATATCTCCAAGTTTGCAGACACTAAGCTGGGTGGCAGTGCGAGCAGCGAGGAGGATGCTAGGAGGCTGCAGGGGGACTTGAACAGATTAGATGAATGGGCAAATGCATGGCAGATGCAGTATAATGTGGATAAGTGTAAGGTTATCCACTTTGGTGGCAAAAACAGGAAGGCAGATTATTATCTGAATGGTGACAGATTAGTAAAAGGGGAGGTGCAGCGAGACCTGAGTGTCATGGTACATCAGTTATTGTAGGTAGGCATGCAGGTACAGCAGGCAGTAAAGAAAGTGAATGGCATGCTGGCCTTCATAGCGAGGGGATTTGAGTATAGGAGCAGGCATGTCTTACTGCAGTTGTACAGGGCCTTGGTGAGACCACACATTGAGTATTGTGTGCAGTTTTGGTCTCCTAATCTGAGGAAGAACATTCCTGCTATTGAGGGAGTGCAGCGAAGGTTCACCAGACTGATTCCTGGGATGGCAGAACTGACATATGAAGAAAGACTGGATCGACTAGGCTTATAATCACTGGAATTTAGAAGAATGAGAGGGGATCTCATAGAAACATATAAAATTCTGACCGGATTGGACAGGTTAGATGCAGGATGAATATTCCTGATGTTGGGGAAGTCCAGAACCAGGGGTCACAGTCTAAGGATAAGGGGTAAGCCATTTAGGACCGAGATGAGGAGAAACTTCTTCACTCAGAGAATTGTGAACCGGTGGAATTCTCTACAACAGAAAGTTGTTGAGGCCAGTTCGTTAGATATATTCAAAGGGGAGTTAGATGTGGCCCTTACGGCTAAAGGGATCAAGGGGTATGGAGAGAAAGCAGGAATGGGGTACTGAAGTTGCATGATCAGCCATGATCATATTGAATGGTGGTGCAGGCTCGAAGGGCCGAATGGCCTAATCCTGCACCTACTTTCTATGGCCCCAAGTTTCCACACGATAAAAAACGGGCGCCCCTCCGAGCTGGGCGCCCGTTTTTCGCGCCGAAAACGGCGCCGGAAAAAAAACGCGCGATTCTGGAGCGCCCTGCAGCTCCATGGCGCCCAGGGGGGCAGAGCCTACCACTCGCGCCGATTTTGTAAGTGGGAGGGGGCGGGTACCATTTAAATTTTTTTTTTTCCTGACAGCAACCCTGCGCGTGCGCGTTGGAGCGTTCGTGCACGCGCAGTGTGAAGGAAACATTGGCACTCGACCATTTTTGTAGTTCTTTGTAGCTGTTTAATTTTTGAACATTTTTTAATAAAAGCACATTGCCATCAGCACATCAGCACTGAGGCTTCTTGCAGCAGTGAGAAGGCTGCAGGAAGCCTCAGAAAGTTGAGGCAGTCGTTTCCCGACGGCCTCCCCCCCCTGCCATCGGGAACGGCTTCCTCCTCCCCCCCCCCTGCGGGAACGGACGGCTGCCTCCTTCCCCCCCCCCCCGCGGGAACGAACGGCTTCCTCCTCCGCCCCCCCCCCCGCCCCCCGCGGGAACGAACGGCTGCCTCAACTTGTGAGGCTTCCTGCAGCATTCTCTGTGCATGAAGCACTTTCACACAGGTAGGGAGATGGTTTATTTAATCTTTTCTTTGCTTATAAATGTTTATTCAGGTTGGATTTATTTGTATAATATTTGTATAAGTATAACTAAGGATTTATTATAGAATTTAATGACTTCCCCTCCCCATTCCGGATGCCTAATTTGTAACCTGCGCCTGATTTTTTAAGGTTTTTTCAGTTCCACAAAAATCTTCACTTGCTCCATTCTAAGTTAGTTTGGAGTACGTTTTCACTGTGGAAACTTTGAAATCAGGCGTCAGTGGCCGGACACGCCCCCTTTTGAAGAAAAAATTCTGTTCTAAACTACAACTGTTCTACCTGACTAGAACTGCAGAAAAAAAAATGTGGAGAATTGCGATTTCTAAGATAGTCCGTTCTCCACCAGTTGCTCCTAAAAATCAGGTGCAAATCATGTGGAAACTTGGGCCCTAAGTTTCTATGTTTCTATTAGGATGTTGCCAGGACTGGAGAATTTTAGCTGTGAGGAAATTTTGGATAGGCAGGGCTTGTTTTCTTTGGAACACTGGCGGCTGAGGGGAGACTTGATTGAGGCATATAAAATAATGAGGGGCCTAAATAGAGTGGATAGAAAATACATATTTCCCTTAGCAGAGAGTTCAATAACCAAGGGACATAGATTTAAAGTAATTGGTAGAAGGATTAGAGGGGAGTTGAGGAGAACTTTTTTCACCCAGAGGTTGATGGGGGTTTGGAACTCATTACCTGAAAGAGTGGTAGAGACAGAAACCTTCAACACATTTAAGAACATAAGAAATAAGAGCAGGAGTAGGTCATACGGCCCCTTGAGCTTGCTCCGCCATTCAAGAAGATCATGGTTGATCTGATCTTGGCCTCAACTCCACTTTCCTGACTTCCGTACAGTTCAAGAATCTGTCTATCTCAGCATTGAATATATTCAATGACCCAGCCTGCACAGCTCTCTGGGGTTGAGAATTTCAAAGATTTACAACCCTCTGAGACAAGAAATTCCTCCTCATCTCCATTTTAAATGGGTGACCCCTTATTTTGAAACTATGCCCCCTATTTCTACATTCCCCACGAGGGGAAACATCCTCTCAGCATCTACCCTGTCAAGCCTTCTCAGAATCTTATGGGGTCGAAATTCGGTACCACCGATTTTGAGGCGGTGTCACCGGCTGAGTTGATTTTTTACCACCAGGCATTAGGCACGGCCCCGAAACACGACATTCGGTATTGCCGCCTGAAAAGTGGATTGCAGTGTAAAATCATGGCGTTGCACAATTACCTCGAGGAGCTACGCTGCGCTAAGTGGGCCGTTAAACGGGGCCTCAACATCCGGGCGTTAGGCAGCATTTGGAGCTGTGCCACAGACATAGTGGTGCCACCTGGATTCCATTGAGACGTTGATTGGGCATCAATGCCTCGTGGTGATATTCACTTCCTACTCACTCACTCAGACGGTGAGGATAGAAACATAGAAACATAGAAAATAGGTGCAGGAGTAGGCCATTCGGCCCTTTGAGTCTGCACCACCATTCAATAGGATCATGGCTGATCATTCCCTCAGTACCCCTTTCCTGCTTTCTCTCCATACCCCTTGATACCTTTAGCCATAAGAGCCATATCTAACTCCCTCTTGAATATATCCAATGAGCTGCGGAAGGGAATTCCACAGGTTAACAACTCTCTAAGTGAAGAAGTTTCTCCTCATCTCAATCCTAAATGGCCTACCCCTTATCCTAAGACTGTGACCCCTGGTTCCGAACTTCCCCAACATCGGGAACATTCTTCCCGCATCTAATCTGTCCAGTCCTGTCAGAATCTTATATGTTTCTATGAGATCCCCTCTCATCCATTTAAACTCCAGTGTGTAAAGGCCCAGTTGATCCAGTCTCTCCTCATATGTCAGTCCAGCCATCCTGGGAATCAGTCTGGTGAACCTTCGCTGCACTCCCTCAATAGCAAGAACGTCCTTCCTCAGATTAGGAGACTAAATCTGAACACAATATTTCAGGATGGCAGACCGAGCAGCAGCAGTTCATCAGGGTGCCCATCGGTTCACAGACGCCGCAGTGGATGCACTCCTTGATGTCCTGGAGAGGCGGCAGGAGTTGTTCAGGACAGAGGCTGGGATGAGACCACAACTACCAACTTACAGAGGCCTATGAAAAGAAATCTCAGAACAAGTTTCTGCTAGTGACACGATGGCCAGGACAGCCACTCAATACCGAAAAAAGTGGAATGAGATGGTGCGGCTGGTGAGGGCGAATATCTTAAATTTGAACCGTCAACATGCTAAGCTCTGAGCTCAATGTGCACTCTCTGCCCAATGTACCGTTTCAACATCCTTGTTCTATGTGGGTGAGGCAAGATGCAAAGTTCCCATTTGCTACCTCATCCACTGCAAGGGCCTGCTTGCACTGTTAACCTTGTTACTCGGTTCTGATGTACCCACCCCTAATGGTGTTAATTCCTCAGTCTTCATATGCGTCTCGAAGACGGGAGCCTCCCCATTACTGTTAGGCCCTGGCCCCCTAATTCAGGCTAGAAGGGCCGAATGGCCTACTCCTGCACCTATTTTCTATGTTTCTATGTTTCTATGTTTCTAAATATTGCCACAGCAAATCCATGCAGCGAATGGAAGTTAAATCGAAATGGGAAGACTCTCATACCGTTAACTCAGACATTGGGCTAGACTTTCCACTTTTGTGCAAATCAGTCAAAAATGGGCATTATTTCCAGCGTGGGCGGTAAATATGGGATTTCAGATCGCCGGATTATCGGCCATTGTCAAAACCCTTACTTTGCATTTTTTTAAATGGGAGTTACCGTGAGCGAACTGAAATGGGTGTTAGTGTTAAATTTCTCTGACCTTCTGCCGTAAAGTGTTGCCATCCTCAGCAACGGCATGGCAACGCTAGTTTCCCGCATTTCAGGAGGTCAGGGGTCATCATTACTGCTGAATGTTCTTGTTGCTCGTTCCTTGGCGGTGGTGTGAATACCATCTCATGATCTTCCTCAGGTTCCTCAGTGTCCATGCTGAACCTTTTTTTTACTTGGTCCAGAAGCTTGCGGCATAACTGCCCATTGTTAAGTTTAACCACTATGAACCTATTCCCCTCTTTGTCTATTATAGTACCCTCAAGCCATTTGGGCCCCAAAGAGTGATTGAGAACAAATACAGGATCATCAATTTCTATACATCTCCCCCTTGAATTTCGGTCATGGTACTCGTTTTGGGACTGGCGCTTGCCCTCAACAATGTCGGATAGGACTGGATGAATGAGGGACAGCCGAGTTTTGAGTGTTCGTTTCATGAGTAGCTCTGCGTGCGGGACCCATGTGAGCGAGTGCGGTCGGGACCTATAGGCCAGCAGGAGGCGCGATAGGCGGCATTGAAGGGAAGATCCTTGAATCCGGAGCATGCCTTGTTTTATGATTTGGACCGGACATTCCGCCTGGCCATTGGAGGACGGCTTGAACGGTGCAGTCCTGACATGGTTAATGCCATTACCCGACATGAACTCCTGGAATTCGTAGCTTGTGAAACATGGGCCATTATCGCTAACAAAGATGTCCGGCAAGCCGTGGGTCGCAAAAATCCAACGGTGGTGGATGTCGTGCACGAATTCAAAATGATGCACTCGATCCATTTCGAGTACGCATCAACCATAATGAGAAACATTTTTCCCATGAACGGGCCCGCGTAGTCTACGTGAATACGTGGCCATGGCCTGGTGGGCCAGGGCCACAGGCTGAGCGGGGCCTACCTGGGGGCATTACCTTGCTGGGCACATGTCGTGCACCTGTGAACACAGTGTTCCAGGTCTGAATCAATTCCGGCCACTACACATGTGACCGGGCAATGGCCTTCATCAGCACGATGCCTGGGTGCTCGCTGTGGAGTTCCCTGATGAAAGCTTCCCTGCCCCTCTGGGGCATGACTACCCGGCTGCCCCATAGTAGGCAGTCAGCTTGGATGGAGAGCTCATCCATCCATCTGTGAAACGGTCTGACCTCCTCAGGGCATGCTCTGTGTGCGGGCGCCCAATCCCCAGTCAGGACACATTTCTTAATCAAGGATTGGAGGGGATCTCTGTTGGTCCAGATTTTGATCTGGCGAGCTGTGATGGGTGAGCCTGTGCTGTCAAAGACATCAACGGCCATGACCATCTCAGGGCTTTGTTCCGCTGCCCCCTCAATGGTGGCCGTTGGAAGCCAGCTGAACGCGTCAGCGCAGTTTTCGGTGCCGGGCCAGTGCCGTATGGTGTAGTCATACGCAGTGAGCATGAGAGCCCATCGCTGTATGCGAGCTGACGCATTGGCATTGACAGCCTTGCTGTCTGACAGCAGGGATGTTAACGGCTTGTGTCCGTTTCTAATTCGCACCTCCTGCCAAAAACGTACTGATGCATCTTTTTCACCCCATAGACACATGCGAGTGCTTCCTTCTCAACCATCCCATATCCCCGTTCAGCTTGAGAGAGCAACCTGGAGGCATAAGCCACAGGTTGTAGTTGGCCCTCAGCGTTACCCTGCTGCAACACGCACCCAACCCCATAGGACGATGCATCACATGTCAGAACCAATTTCTTACAGGGATCGGACAGGGTCAACAACTTATTTGAACAAAGTAGGTTTCGCGCCCGATTGAAAGCCCGTTCCTGACAGTCCCCCCAAAACCAATCACAACCCTTACGCAGGAGCACGTGTAGCAGCTCCAACAATGTGCTTAAGTTCGGCAGAAAGTTCCCGAAATAGTTCAAAAATCCCAGAAATGAACATAACTCCGATGTGTTGCAGGGCCTGGTGCTCGTCGAATCACCTCCGTTTTGGATTCGGTAGGCCGTATCCCATCTGCAGCAACCCTCCTGCCCAGAAACTCGACCTCGGGAGCCAAAAACACACACTTAGACTTCTTGAGTAGCAGGCCTGCCAGTCCAGTCGGTGTAGCCCCTCCTCCAGGTTGTGGAGGTGTTCCTCGGTGTCACGACCGTTCCTGAAAAACGATCGTTCCCGGAATGGATTAGAGCAGGCTTTCCACGTTTCTTTGAAAAATCGCGGCCGCTGACCGAATGCCAAATGGACGCCTGTTGTAAACAAACAGTCCCCTGTGCGTGGTGATGGTGGTCAGTAGTTTAGATTCGTCGGCCAGTTCTTGGATCATGTAGGCTAAAGTGAGGTCAACTTGGTGAACAGCTTGCCGCCTGCCAGCATGGCAAAAAGGTCCTCCGCTCTCGGGAGCGGTTATTGGTCTTGTAGGGACACCCGGTTGATAGTGGCCTTGTAGTCACCACAGATCCTGACCAAGCCATCCGCTTTTAGGATCGGAACGATGGGGCTCACCCAGTCGCTGAATTCAATGGGCGAAATGATGCCCTCTCTCAGCAACTGGTCCAACTCGCTCTCAATTTTTTCCGGATCACATACGGCACAGCTCTGGCTTTGTGGTGCACTGGTCTGGCGTCCGGGGTGATGAGTATCACTACTTTGGTACCTTTGAATGTCCCAACGCCAGGTTGAAATAGTGACTCAAATTGCTGTAGGAACTGTGAGCATGAACTTCACTCCACAGATGACATGGCATGCACATCCTCCCATTTTCAGTTCATCTCAGCTAACCAGCTCCTCCCCAACAGTACGGGACCATTGCCCGGGACAATCCAGAGCAGCAGCCGGTTCACCGATCCATTGTGTGTGACTGCCAACATTGCACTGCCTAGCACTGGAATGATTTCTTTGGTGTACGTCCGTAATTGCGCCTCAATGCGTTCTAGTTTGGGTCTGCTGGCTTTGAGTGGCCACAGCTTTTCGAATTGTTGAACAGTCATGAGTGACTGGCTGGCCCCTGTGTCCAGCTCCATGCGTACAGGGACGCCGTTTAATAGGGCTTTCATCAACATAGGTGGCGTTTTGTTATATGAGCTGTGAATGTTTGCCACATGAACCCGCTGAACTTCAGCATCTATTGATTTGCCCCAAGCATCATCCTGCCTCGCAGACCCCCCATCTGGTTCATCTGCCTCATATATTAGCCTGGTTACAGGCTTTCTGCATATTCTGGCTAAATGGCCACTGAGGTTACAATTTCTGCAGACAAATTGTTGAAACCTGCAAGTCCTGGCAGCATGTCTGCCCCCACACCTCCAGCATGAACTGAAATTCCCATTGTTGTGAACAAAAGAGCTGTTGCAACGCATTCCTCGCTGATTGACCCTTTGAATGCTCTTGTGCACCCTGTTAGTGGGTGTCAATGGCCCCATCCCGGGCCGCATTGTCTGCTGGGGGGGCGTAAATCTCCATTCAGTCTGCCATTGTCTCTGTTGGAGACTTACTCTTGGGTCTATTGCTGCCTGGGGGGTGTCGAACTGCCCTTGCCTGCCTGTGGGGCTCTGTGTCGCGTTTATGATGTTGACTCCCTGATCCATCGCCACATTGGAGGCAGAATTGTGCATGTCTATTATCTTGGTTTCCTCCTCCCCCGCCATAAAAGTCTGAGCCATCAACGCCGCCGCTTCAAGTCATTGGTCTCAATTAGCTTTCTGAAAATCCCAGCATGACTGATACCCTCAATAAAGAAATCCCTTAGCATCTCTCCCCTGCAGGTGTCTGTGAACTTGCTGAGGCTGGCCAAGCGCTGGAGGTCCGCAATGGAATCCGGTATGCTCTGTCCTTCCCGACGTCGGTGGGTATAGAATCTGTGTCGGGCCATGTGTAAGCTGCTCGCCGGTTTGAGGTGCTCACCGATTAGTTTGCTGAGCTCTTCAAAGGTTTTAAACGCTGGCTTCTCGGGTGCTAGCAGGTCGTTCATGAGCGCATAAGTCTTAGGTCCGCAACTGGTCAGCAGATGAGCCCTTCGCTTGTCGGACGCTGCGTCTCCTAGCCAGTCCTTCATGACAAAACTCTGCTGGAGCCTCTCAATGAAATTGTCCCAGTCCTTACCAACACAGTACCATTCATCTGTGCTGCCGGTGGCCATTCTTGTGGGTCGTTGATTCCCGTATCTCGTCGCCAATGTAAAGTCCTTACACAATACTACAAATCCACACGAGGCACATTCGATGGACAAGGTCACTCCATGACCTGAACCTTTATTCACAGGACCAAGAAGTGATGACCCTGCGTGGGGCCTCCCTTTATATACCTGGATGACCAGGTGAGGAGTGTCTCCCACAAGTTCATCCCCTGTGGTCAAGGTGTGCATTTCTTACGTATATACAGTATTGCCGTGTTGTTACAAAAAGGTTACATACATGACTGCCAGGCTCCATAACGCATTCGACCCCAATGATTTCTCGTGCTCCTGCAGCCATTCACACCTCCACTGTGGAGGTACCGGGCCCAAGCACCTTGGCACAGGGCATCCCAGGTGTCCCCAGAACTGCGCCGACCCGCGGAGGTTTTCTAGACGCGGCAAGTCTGCTCCACGAGCAGCAGATCAGAGCGGCGACATGGTAGACTTGTCCAGAAGGACTGTTGACATCGGTCAGCAGATCCTCCAGACATTGGGCGGCATATCCCAACAGCTGGCCAGCATGTCGGCAACATGACGGAGTATGTTCCACGAATGGCGGAGGCCCTGGAGACGATAGCCAGGAACACTGGTGGCAGAGGCCTCCCAGTGGTCCCAGAGCACGGCACTACTCCCCAAGGCGCCGCACCCCTAGTACCAACGACACATGCGAGCCAGGAGGAACATATTGCTTCTGGCTCGGAGAAGGTTCCCACCTCTGGTCCCTCCTCTCCCGTATCCGTGCAGTCACCGGCTCTGCCTTCATCCCCCGCCAGTGACACAGCGCCTGAGAAGCTCTTCAGCCAGGCGGCATGGAGTCAGGAGGGGAAGGGGTAGAGGTGGGGAGAAGAAGGTGGGGGGGGAAGGAAAGTGAGGTGCATGTCCGCAGGTGATGGCTGTGTTATATTTCCATCTTGGTGTATCAAATTTGTTGTAAGGTCTGGGGTACAGGTAGAGGGGGCCACCTTGTTGGTTTGCATTTATGCTCTGTCTTGCTGGAAATGTTGACTATTTGATTGATGTCAATATTATAAATGTGTTGTGTTGTGGGGTGGGGTGGGGATGGGATGTTTTTGACAGTTACACTTATGATTTCAGACAAATGGGCGGATTAAATGTTTTTTATTTAATATAACCTTGTTGCTCATTGACTCAGTTAGCTGCACCATTACACACTGGTGATTCCTTAACATGAAAGGGCATAATTAAATTCAACTTGAATCAACTTAAACTTTAACTGGCATCAAGGTGATGCCCACCATTGATGTCTGAGCTGCACACACAGCAGTGTGTCAGCTTTGTGAATAACAGCAACGTTCTTTCAGGCAAAGCTCTCAATTATAGCGTAAGAGTCTTGCAGCTATGTAGCCACCATGGGCTCTGCCCTTTCCTGCGGTCTGGAGGAGGGCATGGGCATGGTTGCATAGTCAGCCTGATTGTCTAGGCCGAGGTCAGCGTTCACCTCCTCGTCCTCCTCTTCCTCTCTCTCCTGAGGCAGACCATCAGTCCCTTCTGGCAATTCTTGCCCCCTCCTGATAGCCAGGTTGTGCAGCATGGAGCACATGACCACGAATTGAGCTACCTGATCAGGGTGGTATTGGAGCTCCCCTCCTGAGTGGTCCAGGCATCTAAAGTGCTGCTTAAGCACACAGATGGTTTTCTGGACCACATTGCGTGTTGCTCTGTTGCTCTGGTTGTATCGCTTCTCGGCCTCGGTGTGGGTGTCACGCAGGAGGGTCATCAGCCAAGTGGCTAGGCCATATCCCTTGTCACCAATCATCCAGCATTGACCTCGTGGCTGACTGTAAAACATGTCAGATACAGAGCTCTTACGCAGGATGTGAGCATCATGGATGCTGCCCGGAAGTTTGGCATTCACTGCCATAATTATCTGGTTGTGGTCGACAATGAGTTGCACCTTCAGGAAGTGAAATCCTTTTTGGTTCCGAAAAGCCTCTGCATCCTGAGAAGGTGCCCACATGGCGATGTGCTTACAATCTAGTGCTCTCTGCACCTTGGGGAAGTTAGCAATTTGGTATAATCCTAAAGCCCTCTCAATCTGAGCCTCTGTGGTCATGGGGAAACTGATAAAGTCCATCTTATGTGTGTACAGGGCTTCAGTGACCTGTCTAATGCAGCAATGTGTGGCATGCTGAGATATAGCGCAAATGTCGCCAGCGAAGGCCTGAAAGGAACCAGAACGAAAGTGCGCCGTCATCTTAAACCTTAACCTCGACGGACAGTGCATTCCTGATGGTGCTGGCAGGCTGCAGATCTGCTCTGATCAGCTGACATATCTCACTGATAACCCCTTTGTGGAAGCGCAGTCTCCAAAAGCAGGTGTGCTCGGATAAGTTGAGGTAAGACCGCTTCATCGTATAAGTGCGGGGGGTTTATGGTCTCGTCCTCCTCATCAGCCTGTCACATCTTAGATTGGGCACATAATGCTATCGAATATATCTTCTGCCATCTGTACTCTGCAGCATCTGCATTGTCATCAAGACAGGCTGAGAAATGGCTAGCCCCGTTCCAATAACTATCAGTATTACACCGATTGCTCACAAGCAATAAATGTCCCCACTAAGACACCTAAAGTAAATTCCAATCATCCACAGTATGAAAAGATGTTTGTTCGGATGTTCACATCACTTAAAAGACCACCAGAATATATCTAAACTCCCCCGAAGTTGAAGCAGAGCAGCCTTTTAAATGATGCGTCTCGCGATTTAGAAAATTACATCCATACCATTGTGATTAGTTCAGGTTCGTTCAACTTTTTCACAGCGGTTTTTTCGGTGAGCGATATTGTCGGTGAGATGTATGCGAGATGCCGAAAGTAAGGATGGGCAATTTTCTGGGCGTTATTTTCGGCAAATGTGATCTTTACGACAAAAAACAGTGGCCAGGCGGTATTCTTAAATCTTAGCATTAATTGCGTGCCAAAAGTAATGCTGGACGATATTCTGGGCGTTGGTTCCGCCCATTCTGATCTTTCCGCCCCCAAAAAGTGGGCGGGCGTTATTATTTTTTATCGGCGTTATGTACATGCCAAAAGTAACACTCGGCAATGAGTGACCGAGAAATGGCCGTTACTTTCCATTTTGTGGCTAAATAGGCGCTATATGGGCGTTACACCTCAATTCAGCATTAAAATAGATGTTAAGTGGGCGGTATGCATGCAAAAATCATGGGAAATCTAGCCCATTATCTTTAATCTCACACGACAAGCTCGCCCACAGCTTTAGAGAGCAGATGCAGACTGCAGAAGGAGAATCATGAACTCCAGGACTTCACTCTGTTCAAGGAACTCGTCTTGGCCCTGATGGGCGTTCAAGTTGGTGCCTTGGCGATAGGTGAGGCCGACCCCCCTGGGGACAGTGACAGTATGTTGAGTTCCTTTGCAGCATCCGGCAGGCCACTTAGGCCTGACACCACAATCTTTCAACTCTTTCCATGAGACTGCCATTCTCAAATGCGTTCGCTTGTCTTGGCACCCTCCCCTGCAGGTAACCACTCTTCTCTGGCTTTGTGCTTTCAGATGATGACTCAGACGGCATGTCAGCCTTCCACTGCCGGTGATGATGGAGAGGATGAGATGATGCCTATCTGGACGCGACAGAGAATCCAACATCCTCAGAGAGCGGGGCCAGCAGCTTTTTATCGGAAGGCATGGGTGGGGAGACTCCGGGACCCAGTAGTCTGCAGCAATGCCATGGGGGAGAGGAGATTGGGGGGGCAGCTCACCGGAGCAGCTCAGCAGCACTCTGATGATGAGGCTGACTTAGAGGATCTAGCAAGACGGTCATTACAACTGCACAGCAATCTGCTGGGTGTTTTGTCAAGGGTGCCCAATGTTGGACTGCTTTCTTGCTCTTTTTTATTTTGTTGCTTTAAACATCAGTTTACACACATGCTCAGTTGTCGTAATGGCAGAATCAGGTATTTATTTAAACCTTCATACTACACAAAAAACAATGTGAAACTTACTGAGACATACACTTCACAAAGCCAGTGTATGCTCTCTGAGAAACACATTCCAAATCTAGTGTCTCTGCTCAAACAGTCTTCTCTATCTTTGTACAAAATCTGGTCTTTGAACTCTACATTCCATGCAGCATCATCATGGGCAGTCCCTCGAATTGAGGATGACTTGCTTCCACGTTAAAAAGTTCACAGGTGTTTCAATGAAGGACCTAAAATTCCAGGTCCCGAATTAATCTTGAAGGGTGGAAGATGCCTGTGCTTGGATTTTTTTAACGTGTGGTTGCACACCAGCCACCACATGGGCTTGATAGAGCTAGGTCTTGGTCCAGTGGCAAGAATTAACCAAGACGACTGGAGACCAGCTCTGCTGCACGGACCTAATGTGCACACATATTGCAGTGTGGGCTGGTCCATGCTGCCCCCGGACCCTCGCCTCTTCTGGCCCCAACTCGCGCCTCTCCTGGGCCCCGATCACGTCCCTCCACAATCTCTCGCCACTCCTTCACCGCTCCTGCTGTACCTGCCAACACGCCAATCACCGACCTGGATCTTGGTGATGTGCCTCTTTTCTGCTGTTGCTCTCCTGCTCCAGCACATTTCATGCATACTATCAATGGTACATCAAAAGTACGTACAAAGAAATAACAAACAGACGATGTAGACTAAACGATTAGCTAATCATTGTCTTGAAATCAGGTTTTACTGCCCCAATCGACTCTTGCCATGAATTACTCTAAACACACAGGTGACCAGATTGACACATTTGAATGGCTGAATGACTCTCACATCGTCTAGCATCTGTTTCTGTGGAGACATCCTCTGCTTTGTCCAAACTTCAATACACTCCATGCTCATCAGAAAGCTGCTTTAACTTTTAACCCAGCATGTGTCATCTCAGATTGCAATGAAAGCAAGGCAATCCAGAAATATGGGCTTCCGCTCCCACGCCCGAGTATGTCAATGCACTTGCTTTGCGTGTGGTGGAGGCCGCTTCAACATTTGCATTGTAGATACCAATGGATATTGGATGCTTCAAGTGATTATGGGGTCCCTGACATGATGGCATGGGCTATGGCTGATGTGGCAATAGCTATTAAGCACCAGGCCGATGCTATGGTAGACTGTCATGTCGCCAGGCATGGTGGCATCAATAAACTCCATGGTGTGCTGCACTCAGAGTCTGCCCTGATGCTGAGCCAACTTGAATCCACGCAGGCACTGACCACTGCCATTGTGTCTGGGGTCCCATCAGTTGCACGGGGAACTAACATTGGTGAAGCACGCCAGAAATCTGTGCTCAGTCAGATAGCTCCAGATGCTGAGGCTTTGTCTTGGGGGGTAGTAGTGTGTCGGGCCTGTTGGACTATGACGTCCATTCTCAGGATGACATCATTCTGCCCTTGCCCCTGTCACGCTCTGTAACCCAACCATCACAGAGTGGTGCCGCCCATGCTGAGGTGATGCAGTCCACAGCAAGCCCTTCCAGGGACTGAGGTGGTGCGGAGCGCCCAACTAGGCCATCAGCTGTGGTAGCGGTGCCAGCCTTGCTGCAGGCACTGAGGCCCCATTGAGAAGGAGCAGTAGGTCTGGAAGGGGGAGAAGGGAAGGGGTGGGAAAGCACTGAGAAAGAGCCAGTAAATATGTGTGTGCTAGTGGCCAGAAATGGTCACCTTGCTCGAATGTGAACTAATGTAAATAGTTGCAGTTGGATGAGCCTGTTATGTATTGATGCCTGGGGTCACCAGTGGGCGCTACTGTCAGAGGTAATCGGGCTGTATGTGCATGTGTGCGGTCATGGGTGTATATAAACGTGGGTACTATGTCACATGTGTACTTTGGGCGTGAATAAAGATGGATCAAGTTTACACCTGACGCAGTTTACAGTAACAAGACTCTTGAGTCATTACATTTGGCGATGAGGTAAATTAAGAAACAGTGGCCGGGGTACAATGATCACTATTGAAATTCTTCATGAATTCTTGGATGGTGAGGATTGGGCGGATTTCGTTGACCGCCTGGATCAATATTTTGTGGCCAATGGAGGGAGAGGCTAACGCAGTTCGGCGCAGGGCGATTTTCCTCACTCTTTGTGGTCAGAAAGTTTACGGCCTCATGAAAAACCTTCTCTCGCCTTTACGTCCAACAGACAAAGAGTACAAGGATTTGTATGTTTTGGTGTATGACCATCTTAAGCCAAAAGAGGGGATCATCATCTCACGCTATCGCTTCTATACGCATGTTCGTGCTGAGGGCCAGGATGTGTTGGGATTCAGCGCCGACCTGCAACGTCTTGCTGAGCCGTGTAAGTTCGGGAACATATTGGAAGACATGGTGAGAGATTTCTTCGTAATAGGCATCAACCATGATGTGATTCTTTGGAAGTTATTGGCCGAAGAGAAACTGGATTTGGAAAAGGCCATCGCTACTGCCCAGGCATGCATGACGATGGATGATAATTTGAGGCAGATATCATCGAAGAGTCGGAGCTCCACGGCAGGTACTGTAAACAAGATTGTGTCGTCTTCTGGCAGATCTACTTATGGCAGGACCGACTTGACTGTTCATGTGAAACCTGTAGCTGCTCAGAGTCCGCCAACTGGTACGAATCGGATTTCATCCTGCTGCCGTTGTGGAGGTAATCATCGGCCACATCAGTGTCGGTTTAAGCAGTACTCCTGTAATGGCTGTTCGAAAGTGGGGCATCTTCAGAAAATGTGCCCACAACTGAACAAGCGTGCTGCTGCTCATCACATTGTTGATGATGACCAGTCCAGTGCTGGCCCAGATTCACAACCCGAGGAGGAAGTGTATGGTCTGTATTCATTCTTGGCAAAGAACCAGCCGATAATCGTTAATGTGAAGCTGAATGGCATGCCTGTATCAATGGAGCTGGACACGGGTGCGCGTCAATCGATAATGAGCCAAAGGACATTTGACAATCTGTGGGATACTGAGGCTGTGAAGCCTAAGCTGAGTCCAATCAATGCCAAGTTGCGTACTTACACTAAGGAACTCATACCGGTGATTGGCAGTGCAGTAGTCAAGGTGTCATATGATGGTGTGGTTCAAGATCTACCATTATGGATTGTCCCAGGTAATGGTCCAACACTGTTCGGCAGGAATTGGCTTGAGAAAATCAAGCTGAACTGGAATGATGTTAAAGCGTTGTCCTCGGTGGATAACCCTTCGTGTGCTCAAGTGTTGAAGAAGTTTCCTTCTTTGTTTGAACCAGGCATTGGTAAATTTACTGGAGCCAAGGTGCAGATTCACCTGGATTCTGATGCAAGGCCTGTCGTTCATAAAACTCGGTCTGCTCCTTACATGATGAGGGAGAAAGTTGAAATTGAGCTTGACAGACTCCAACATGAAGGGGTCATCTCACTGGTCGAGTTTAACAAGTGAGCCTGTGTTGAAGAGTGATGGCACTGTCAGGATTTGTGGAGACTACAAGGTTACGATTAACTGATTTTCAAAACAGGATCAGTATCCGTTACCGAAGGCTGATGACCTGTTCGCCATGCTAGCTGGTGGAAAGTCGTTCACTAAGCTAGATCTGACATTGGTCTATATGACACAAGAGCTTGTCAGCACTTCCAAGAAACTCACCTGCATCAACACCCATAAAAGACTGTTTGTCTGCAACAGGTGTCCTTTTGGAATTCGTTCTGCTACAACCATATTTCAGAGGAATATGGAGAGTCTGCTGAAGTCCATTCCTAGAACTGTCGTGTTTCAAGATGACATTTTGGTCACAGGTCACGACACTGCTGAACATCTGAACAATCTTGAAGAAGTCCTGCATCGTCTGAACAAAGTGGGACTCAGGCTAAAACAATTGAAGTGTGTCTTCATGGCACCTGAAGTTGAATTCCTGAGGAGGAAGATTTCTGCTGATGGCATCAGGCCTACTGATTCAAAAACCAAGGCCATCAAAAATGCATCCAGGCCTCAGAATATGACGGATTTGCATTCGTTCCTTGGGCGACTCAACTACTTTGGTAATTTCTTTCCCAGATTGAGCACTTTATTAGAGCCACTGCACATGCTACTCAGAAAAGGCGACAACTGGGTCTGGGATGTGTCTCAAGATAGAGCCTTTGAGAAAGCTAAGAATCTGCTCTGTTCAAACATGTTGCTTATTCATTATGATTCGTGCAAGTGTCTTGTATTGGCCTGTGATGCTTCATCATATGGGGTTGGCTGTGTACTCCAACAAGCAAATGAGTCGGGTAAGCTACAACCTGTTGCGTATGCTTCGAGAAGTTTATCAAAAGCAGAAAGAGCCTGCAGCATGGTAGAAAAAGAAACTTTGGCCTGTGTGAATGAGGTAAAAAAGATGCATCAGTATTTGTTTGGTCTTCGTTTTGAACTCGAAACGGATCACAAGCCACTCATTTAATTGTTTTCTGAAAACAAAGGTATTAATACCAATGCATCTTCCCGTATTCAGAGGTGGGCATTGAAATTGTCTGCCTATGAATACGTTATTCGTGATAGACCTGGTACTGAGAATTGTGCCTGTGCACTGAGTCATCTGCTTTTGCCCATACCTGATACGAAGATGTCTCAACCTGCAGATCTACTGTTAATAATGGATGCTTTTGAGAGTGAAGAAACTCCTGTCACTGCTCAACAAGTTAGGATCGGGACCAGCCATGACCATATCTTATCAGTTGTGAAACGTTGTGTCCTCAGTGGTGATTGGTCTGCAAAATCTATGGAGATGTATGATAAAGCCAAACCTTACAAACATCACAAAGATGAGCTGCCCATTCAATCAGATTGTTTACTGTGGGGTAATCATGTCATCATGCCAAAGAAAGGTAGAGAAAGATTTGTACGCGAACTACACAACACTCATCCTGGTATTGTCATGATGAAAGCCAGTGCTAGGTCTCATGTATAGAAAACATAGAAAACATAGAAAATAGGTGCAGGAGTAGGCCATTCGGCCCTTCTAGCCTGCACCGCCATTCAATGAGTTCATGGCTGAACATGCAACTTCAGTACCCCATTCCTGCTTTCACGCCATACCCCTTGATCCCCCTAGTAGTAAGGATTACATCAAACTCCTTTTTGAATATATTTAGTGAATTGGCCTCAACAACTTTCTGTGGTAGAGAATTCCACAGGTTCACCACTCTCTGGGTGAAGAAGTTTCTCCTCATCTCGGCCTTAAATGGCTTACCCCTTATCCTTAGACTGTGATCCCTGGTTCTGAACTTCCTCAACATTGGGAACATTCTACCTGCATCTAACCTGTCTAAACCTTTCAGAATTTTAAACGTTTCTATGAAGTCCCCTCTCATTCTTCTGAACTCCAGTGAATACAAGCCCAGTTGATCCAGTCTTTCTTGATAGGTCAGTCCCGCCATCCCGGGAATCAGTCTGGTGAACCTTCGCTGCACTCCCTCAATAGCAAGAATGTCCTTCCTCAGGTTAGGAGACCAAAACTGTACACAATACTCCAGGTGTGGCCTCACCAAGGCCCTGTACAACTGTAGCAACACCTCCCTGCCCCTGTACTCAAATCCCTTCGCTATGAAGGCCAACATGCCATTTGCTTTCTTAACCGCCTGCTGTACCTGCATGCCAACCTTCAATGACTGATGTACCATGACACCCAGGTCTAGTTGCACCTCCCCTTTTCCTAATCTGTCACCATTCAGATAATAGTCTGTCTCTCTGTTTTTATCACCAAAGTGGATAACCTCACATTTATCCACATTATACTTCATCTGCCATGCATTTGCCCACTCACCTAACCTATCCAAGTCGCTCTGCAGCCTCATAGCATCCTCCTCGCAGCTCACACTGCCACCTAACTTAGTGTCATCCGCAAATTTGGAAATACTACATTTAATCCCCTCGTTTAAATCATTAATGTACAGTGTAAACAGCTGGGGCCCCAGCACAGAACCTTGCGGTACCCCACTAGTCACCGCCTGCCATTCTGAAAAGTACCCATTTACTCCTACTCTTTGCTTCCTGTCTGACAACCAGTTCTCAATCCATGTCAGCACACTACCCCCAATCCCATGTGCTTTAACTTTGCACATTAATCTCTTGTGTGGGACCTTGTCGAAAGCCTTCTGAAAGTCCAAATATACCACATCAACTGGTTCTCCCCTGTCCACTCTACTGGAAACATCCTCAAAAAATTCCAGAAGATTTGTCAAGCATGATTTCCCTTTCACAAATCCATGCTGACTTGGACCTATCATATTACCTCTTTCCAAATGCGCTGCTATGACATCCTTAATAATTGATTCCATCAACTTACCCACCACCGATGTCAGGCTGACCGGTCTATAATTCCCTGTTTTCTCTCTCCCTCCTTTTTTAAAAAGTGGGGTTACATTGGCTACCCTCCACTCGATAGGAACTGATCCAGTATGTGGTGGCCTGGAATTGACTCTGATCTGGAATCATGTGTGCATCAGTGCAATACTTGCATGCAGCTAAGTAAAGTACCAGTGGACTCTCCACTGAGTCTTTGGTCGTGGCCATCTAAACCATAGTCAAGGATCCACATTGATTTTGCGGGTCCTTTCCTGGGAAAAATGTTTTTTGTTGTGGTGGATGCATATTCAAAGTGGATAGAATGTATCATTATGTCATCCAGTACATCTACAGCAACTATTGAGAGTCTTCGTGTCATGTTTGCTACTCATGGCTTACCTGACATTGTTGTGAGCGACAACGGATCTTGTTTCACACGTCTTGAGTTTCAGGAGTTCATGAAGCTCAATGGTATTAGACATGTGAGGTCAGCTCCATTCAAACCTGCTTCTAATGGTCAAGCAGAGCGTGCTGTTCAAACGATCAAGCAAAGTATGAAACATTTAACTCAGGGTTCACCGCACACTCGTTTGTCATGTATACTGCTCAGTTACAGGACACGACCTCATACGCTTACTGTGGTTTCCCTTGCGGAACTACTGATAAAGAGAAATCTCAAGACCAAGTTTTCTCTTGTTCATCCTGATTTGAATAATCGTGTTGAAAACATGTGTCAAAGTCAGCAATGGTATCATGATCGTGCTGCTGTGTCACGTGATATTTCTGTTAACAATCCAGTTTATGTACTGAAATATGGTCAAGGTCCAAAATGGTTCGCTGGTATTGTTATAGCCAACGAGGGTAACAGAATGTTTATTGTCATGCTCAAGAATGGGCAAACATGCAAGAAACATGTTGACCAGGTAAAACTGCAACACACGGATGAACTGGAACCGTTTGAGGAAGATGCAGTCAGTGACCAACCAACCAATGTTCATTCATCAGAGGGCTCTGCTGTAATTCCTGAACCTGGACCTTCAGTCTCTGATGTGGTCATTACCACTCCCATCAGATCTGTTACTCAGCCTTCAATCACAACTGACTCAGAATGCTCGCCTAGACCTAAAGTTGAACTGAGACGATCAACTTGTGAGTGGAAAGTCCCAGACTGTCATAATTTGTAAAAAGACTGATATTATGATCTTGAAAGGGGGATGTTGTTATGTATTGATACATGGGGTCACCAGACACCAGAGGGCGCTACTGTCAGAGGTCATCGGGCTGTATGTGCGTGTGCGCAGTCACGGGTCTATATAAGCGCGAGTACTATGTCACATGTGTACTTTGGGCGCGAATAAAGATGAATTAGGTTTACACCTGACGCAATTTACAGTAACAAGACTCTGGAGTCATTACAGAGTCAATAAAGAATTGTGTGATGCTAGCCAGAGATGATGTCCTTGTTCCATGATGAAGTAATATGAATAGTTGCACGTGGATGTGCATGATAATGTTTCAAGGGGACTAGTTTCATTATTGTTTGCTGTGGATGATGGCGTCCTTTAGTGTTTCTTTCCAACACACTATGGTGTTTTCTGTCAATACAAATTTGTTTCATTTGTCACAATCTTGTGTTGCCATTTGTATGCATGGAGGTTTGGAGGGTAGGCCAATATGTCTTCAGTAGCTGGCCAGGTGAATAGGCTGGTCAGGTGAGGCAGGGCCCGCAATGCAACATGTGTACAATCAATGGCCCCATGAATCATGGGGAAGTCCGCTATCCTGGCGAAGTCACAGGATCACTCATCCAGGTCTTCCCTGGACATGCTGAACTTGATGTAGTCCATTCATTTGCTGTAGAGAGCGTCGGTAACCTGGCGAATGCAGCAATGTACTGCAAACTGCGAGATGTTGCATATATCGCCGACAGGAGACTGGAAGGAGTCGGTAGCATAGAAGTTGAAGCACTTTCACTGCCACTGACAGTGAGGTCCTGGTTCCGATGTTATCTGCCAGGTATGACGTGCTCTCCGATCACTGCCTCATAACTTTGCAGAGGTGAAAGCGATATGCTCGTTCCACATGATGGTGAAGACAACAATGTCTCCGAGATGCTAGTCCTGAAGCTTCTGAGTCAGTAGTCGCAGGGAGCCATCACCATCGAACTGTGCGAGCAGCCAACACAGCGCTAACTGTGAACTCTGTGGGCTGGTTGCAACTCCCTGTAAATAATGCCCTGGATTAGTTTCCCCGCCTTGTGCAAGCCAACATTTTCAGGCGTCATCGCTGCCAGTTGGTAAGTGAGGCGTAATTTGGAGAGACCGTCGCCAAGGAGGCATTGCACACGTATTGACATCATGATTTCCATGGTGGAGTCAGCGGGACGGCAAATCATTATGCTCTTGTAAAAGGACAACTGAATTTCCCATCAGGCGGCACCCACGCCTAACGCTGTTGGCTAGATGTTCACGCTCCGTTGCTGCCACACTCAGGTGGTATCAGCTGGTGGCAGCAACCGAATTTCAACCCTTGTATGTTTCTTCTAATCTTCAATGTGTACAGGCCCAACTTGCTCCACCTTTCCCCTAAATCCTAGGAATCAACCAAGTGAATCTTCTCTGAACTGCCTCCAATGCAAGTATATCCTTCTTTAAATAAGGAGAACAAAACTGAACACAGTACTCTAGGTGTAGTCTCACCAATGCCCAGTACATTTTTAGCAAGACTTTCCTACTTTTATACTCCAACCTCCTTGCAATAAAGGCCAACATTTCATTGCCTTCATAATTATTTGCTGTACCTGCATGCTAACTTTTTGTATTTCATGTACGAGGACACCCAGATCATTCTGTAGCGCAGCATTTAAATAATATTTTGCTTTGCTATTCTTATACCAAAGTGGATAACCTCACATTTTCCCACATTATTCTCCATCTTCCAATTTTTTTGCCCTCTCACTTAACCTATTTATATCCCTTTGCAGACTCGTGGGGCTGGATTTTCGGTTGTCTATAGCCTCAGTTAGCGGCCAGAGGAGACGTTAATGCGAGTGTAAGAGCTTACTGACTGGGAGCGCAGTGTTTAGCACCCCGACGGAAAATTCAGTGGAGGTTTACCGGGGGCGCAAAACGCTAGTGTCTGGCTGCTGCCGATCAATCTGATCATGACACCAGTCCTGGTGCTATGCCCATGCTTGCACCCCACTCACTAAATAAGGCGCGGCTGCCTCATTTAGCGACCGCCAATAATCACGGCTGAAAAAACAGTCGGTACAGACTTCCAGAGTTGTTAACTGGTGGCTACTTAAAGGGATGAGGAAGCGCTTCCCTTGGTGGTCAGTCAGTTCAATATTTACACAGAGCATGGTGCGTGAGCCTTCGAGTTTGCAGCGTGAAATAGACATAACAATTCAGCTTAAGAAAAATGAATTTTGTAAACTTTAATGGGGGCATTACTAGTTCGCCAGCATCGCATTCTACATGCTCTAGCAATGCGGCGTCAAGGGAGAAGGGCTGTTGACCATGTCGGCAGCTGAAGGAGGAGATGCCTATATGTTGGGGCAGGAGGCCTTACCCCTCCCCCCCATGGCTGTACCGGCGGCAAGGCTCATACCTGAACCTGTCTGAGGTATGTCAGAAGGCTGCACTTCCAAAAGGAGGTAGTTACAGAGATATGAAATCTCCTGCAGGCAGACATGCGGCCTCACAATTCGCAGCATATCCCTGCATCCGCGACGTCACACAAAGCCTCTACACATGTAGAATGGACTTCATTACCAAGGAGAAACAGGATGAGCAACATGGGTTTGCCAGGATAGCGGGCTTCCCAAGGGTGCAAGGAGAAATTGACTGCATGTACGTGGCCTTGTGAACACCATCCCAGAATACAGAGGTCTTCAGAAACAGAAAGTGATATCACTCCCTAAATGTGCAGCTGGTGTGCGACCACACGCAGCGCATCCTCGCAGTTAATGCTCGCTATCCTGGAAGCACACATGATGAGTTGATCCTCCGGGAGAGCACTGTGCCTCGACTGTTTCACCCACCACGGGAAGCCTGAAGCTGGCTGCTCGGGGATAAGGGATACAGCCTGGCCACCTGGCTAATGACCTCCGCTCCATAACCCACCACAGAGCCGGAGGTACGCGGAGAGCCATGCCGCCACCTGCAATATCGTGGAGCAGACAATGGGGCTGCTGAAGCAGCGATTCTGATGCTTGGACCGCTCTGGAAGCAGCCTCACATACTCCCCTTAACACGTCTCACTATTCATTGTGGTGTGCTGCATGCTGCACAACTTGGCCATCAAGAGGGCCCAGGCCTTGCCAATAGGGATCGCAGGCCCACCTCAGAGGAGGAGGAGGAGGAGGAGGAACAGGAGCCTGGCGATGCCCCGAATGTCCAGCAAGATGATGATGACCAGCAGCAGCCACAGAGGAGGCAGCGTGCAAATGTTGGCGGTGCCAGTGCTACTCAGCATCGGCTCATAAGGGATCGGTTTGCTTTAATGGAGGGAGCTGAGGGATGCATCTAATAATGACAGCGCATTGTGCCATGATAATGCTACATCTCTTTCCCAAATCCACAGTCATACACCAGAAGCTGAAGGAGACAGATAAAATAACAGTTTATTTTTCACACATCCCTCAAAAAAAAACACATCCACAAATAAACCAAAATAGAGCACCCGCCCCTTCAAAGAACATAAAAGATGATACCGAATAACATTTCTAGAGGTCCCATGTGGGGACATTTGCTCATTGCATTTTGCGCTGGCATTTCCCACCCTTCTGCCTCACGTCCCTCCCATGCCTACTACTCCTCCTCAATGTGGCCTCAGTTCCTGCAGCAAGGCTGCTTGAGGGCTGCTCTGTCTCTGAGGGAGTCAGGACAGATAGCCTACGCTGACACCCTGGATCAACTGTGGGCATGGAAGATCTGACTGCTGACTGCACCAACTCAGGATGGGCGGCAGCAGTGTCGGATGGCTGAGGTGCAGGCTGTGGCAGGTGCAGAGGCAGACTGGCAGTGGTGGGAAACAGAATGCTGTCATCGTGAGGAACGGGCAGCACCTTCCATTTCCAATGGCGCACTGGCACTCCTCCGGGGCGGTGCCAAAGCATCAGGAGCAATATGTACAACCACAGATTGCTGATCTGCTATGCCACCGACTGTTCCCCATGGGGATGACAGAGGGGATAGCGGCAGACACTGCTTGCATGGCATCACTCTGAGACTGCATCAGCGCAGCCTGCACTTGAAACACTGCAGTTTGAGATTGCATGCCAGCAACCAGTGACTGCATGACATCACAAAGACCTTGTGTAGCTTCGGCCTGTGATGTCATGGCTGCTGTCATGTCAACCATGGCATGCGCTATCACCTCTGGGACCCTACTGTCGCTCATTGAGACCGCTTCCCGGCTTAGCCAGGCAACGATGGGCTCAGTGGATTGCTGAAAGGCATGGGCAATGCTTGAGGCAGCCTCTGCCACACTCACAGCAAGTGCATCCATGTTCTATAGCACCCTTCCCAATGCACCCATAATCTCACGGTGCATCTGCATGGACTCCCTGGACCAGGTCCTCATCTGCCTGATTCTGAGCAGGACTCCTAGGCCGACTTATCCTCCGGAGAGCTAGCCCGAGCTTCCCCCTAGCGCTGTGCGTTGCTGCAGGCCACTAGGGCCAGAAGCATCAGCATCTGGGAACACCAGGAATGTGCACTTCTCCACCGAGCTGTTCTCCCCACTCGCTGGCACTGAGAAAGGGGCCCGCTCTGTGGTCACACACGTCTCCATATCCTCCTCATCCTCCCCCTCGTGTGATGATGGTGGCTGACGGGCAGGCTGCAGCTCATCTGGCTCATCATCTGTAAGCACAAAGCAACACAAGTGTGGGTAGCAGTTGGGGAGGGGGCAGAAAGGCAAGAAGGAGGGGGCATCGTTATTGTGGAACTACACATTGCAAGGCATGTGGGCTCAAGGGTCAGGGCTATCACAGAAAATGGACATCTCATTCACAAACCATCAAAGTCGAGCGGGGACTCTGCATCTCAGCCTGCTTGGCAGTGCATGGTGGATACGTCAAAGGTGGGATTTGGGGACAAAGAGCTATGAGTAAGTATGCGGCTGAAGGCCTGTGACTGCATATGGAGAGTTAAAAGGTTTTGGTGGGTGTCCTCAGGCTGAGTTGTGAGCTAGAAGATGAGAGACACTTGGATAGGTGGGGCCTGTCTGGTGAGGCGATAGAGAGCTTTTAGGGTGTCTCCAGCAATGAGGAGCATGGCCTGGTACACATCGAGAAGGGGCGGGCAGTGTAAAGCCTTTACATTGTGTAAGAGAGTGAGGCTCACATGAATGCATTACAAGGTTAATGTAAAGGGTACTCACCCTGACGATCCCACTAAGGTCATTGTATTTTTTGCGACATTGAGTCGCTGTCCTGACCACCATGTCACAGGCAGAGATGTGCTGGGTCACCTCCCTCCACAGCCTCCTGAACATTCCTGGCGATGGCCTTTGTCCCCCTCCAAGATGTAGGGCATTGTTGAGCTATTCTACAGCCTCCAACAAGGCCTCAAGGGCCATTTCCGAGAAGTGGTGCACTCTCTGCCTACCTCCCTGCTCCACCATTTGTCTGCTCTAAGGTCAATGGGGAGCTGAAGATGCGTATGCTTATCTTGCTGTGCCTTTAAGACTCATTTTTTCCTGGGATCTGAATCGGAGTTCAGAGCATGCGCAATGGCCCAGCAAAATATATTGCCAGCATTTTCGTTAGCACCCCTCTAAGTTCATGTGTGTAATGGCTGATTTAGCGCCCCTTCAGGCCTCCATCCAATTCCGACAAATTTCTCAGCGGGAATCGCAAAGTATTTCAAGGCGCTAAAATTACCGCTCTGTCTGGATTAACGCCGCAACAGAGGCACAACGGAATTTCCTTTGTGTCCTGTTAAAAATTGCTATTCCACCTATCTTTGTATCATCATCAAATTTGGTTACAATACACTCGCTCCCTTCATCCAAGTCATTAATACAGATTGTAAATAGTTGAGGCCCCAGCACTGATGCCTGTGGCAGCTCACTAGTTACAGTTTGCCAAATGGAAAATGACCCATTTATCCCGACTCTCTGTTTTCTGTCCTCGATCCATGCCAATATATTACCCTAACACCATGAGCTATTATCTTGTGCAGCAACCTTATCGAATGAACACCTTTTCGAAATCCAAATACATGGCATTTTTCTCCACCCTGCTCATTACATCCTCAAAGAACTCCAGCAAATTTGTCAAACATGATTTCCCTTTCATAAAAACATGTTGACTCTGTTTGATTGTATTATGATTTTCTAAATGTACTGCTACCACTTCCTCAATAATGGCTTCCAGCATTTTCCCAATGACAGATGTTAGGCAAACTGACTTATAGTTTCCTGCTTTCTGTCTCCCTCCTTTCTTGAATAGGGGCTTTACATTTGCGGTTTTCCAATCGCGGGGACCTTCCCAGAATCAAGGTAATTTTGGAAGATTAAGAACATAAGAACATAAGAACATAAGAATTAGGAACAGGAGTAGGCCATCTAGCCCCTCGAGCCTGCTCCGCCATTCAACAAGATCATGGCTGATCTGGCCGTGGACTCAGCTCCACTTACCCGCCCGCTCCCCATAACCCTTAATTCCCTTATTGGTTAAAAATCTATCTATCTGTGATTTGAATACATTCAATGAGCTAGCCTCAACTGCTTCCTTGGGCAGAGAATTCCACAGATTCACAACCCTCTGGGAGAAGAAATTCCTTCTCAACTTGGTTCTAAATTGGCTCCCCCATATTTTGAGGCTGTGCCCCCTAGTTCTAGTCTCCCCGACCAGTGGAAACAACCTCTCTGCCTTTATCTTGTCTATCCCTTTCATTATTTTAAATGTTTCTAAAAGATCACCCCTCATCCTTCTGAACTCCAACGAGTAAAGACCCAGTCTACTCAATCTATCATCATAGGTAACCCTCTCATCTCCAGAATCAGCCTAGTGAATTGTCTTTGTACACCCTCCAAAGCTAGTATATCCTTCCTTAAGTAAGGTGACCAAAATTGCACGCAGTACTCCAGGTGCGGCCTCACTAATATCCTATACAGTTACAGTTGATTACCCTGCTTTTGTACTCCATCCCTCTCGCAATGAAGGCCAACATTCCATTCGCCTTCCTGATTACCTGCTGCACCTGCAAACTAACTTTTTGGGATTCATGCACAAGGATCTAAAAGAGTTTCATGCACAAGGACCCCCAGGTCCCTCTGCATCACAATCAATGCATCCAGTATCTCTACAGCCACTTCTTGTAAGACCCCAGCATGCAGGTCATCAGGTCCAGGGAACTTATCAGCCTTTAGTCTCATTAGTTTGCCTAGTATTTTTTCCCTAGTGATAATGATTGTTTTAATTTCCTCCCTCCTTTTTCCCCCCTGAATGTCTACTATTATTGGCATGCTTTTAGTGTCTTCTACCATGAAGACAGAAACAAAATATGTGTTCAAACTCTTTGCCATTTCCTTGTTTCCCATTATTAATTCCCCAGATTCATCCTCGAAGTGACCAATGTTTACTTTAGTTACTCGCTTCCTTTTTATGTACTTGTAGAAGCTCTTACTGCCTGTTTTTATATTTCTTGCTAGTTTACTCTCATAATCTATTGTTTCCCTCTTTATTATTTTTTTAGTCATCCTTTGCTGATTTCTAAAATTTTCCCAATCTTCTAGCCGACCACTAATCTTTGCAACATTGTATGCCTTTTCTTTCAATTTGATACCATCCTTAAATTCCTTTGTTAGCCACAGATGGTTCATCCTTCTTATAGAGTCTTTCTTTTTCAATGGAATATATGTTTGTTGAGAATTATGAAATATCTCCTTAAATGTCTGCCACTGCTTATCCACCCTCTTATCTCTTAATCTAGTTTCCCAGTCCACATTCACCAACTCTGTCTTCATATCTTTGCAATTGCCTTTACTTCGGTTTAAGACACTAGTATCAGACCCTAGTTTCTCACCATCAAACTGAATGTGGAATTCTATCATGTTATGATTACTCTTCTGTAAGAATCAGAGCGGGTGCAGGATATTCTGAAAAGAGAGGGTGAACAGCCAGTTGTCGTGGTGCACATTGGCACCAACGATATAGGTAAAAAACGGGATGAGGTCCTAAGAGACGAATTTAAGGAGCTAGGAGCTAAATTAAAAAGTAGGACCTCAAAAGTAGTAATCTCGGGATTGCTACCAGTGCCACATGCTAGTCAGAGTAGGAATTGCAGGATAGCTCAGATGAATACGGGGCTTGAGCAGTGGTGCAGCAGGGAGGGATTCAAATTCCTGGGGCATTGGAACCGGTTCTGGGGGAGGTGGGACCACTACAAACCGGACGGTCTGCACCTAGGCAGGACCGGAACTAATGTTCGAGGGGGAGTGTTTGCTAATGCTGTTGGGGAGGAGTTAAACTAATATGGCAGGGGGATGGGAACCAATGCAGGGAGACAGAGGGAAAGCAAAATGGAGACAGAAGCAAAAGACAGAAAGGAGATGAGTAAAAGGGGAAGGCAGAGAAACCCAAGGCAAAAAACAAAAAGGGCCACTTTACAGCAAAATTCTAAAGGGTCAAAGTGTATTAAAAAGGCAAGCCTGAAGGCTCTGTGCCTCAATGCGAGGAGTATTCGGAATAAGGTGGACGAATTAACTGTGCAGATAGCAGTTAACGGATATGATGTGGTTGGCATCACGGAGACATGGCTCCAGGGTGACCAAGGCTGGGATCTCAACATCCAAGGGTATTCAACATTTAGGAAAGATAAACAGAAAGGAAAAGGAGGCGGAGTGGCGTCGCTGATTAAAGAGGAAATTAATGCAATTGTAAGGAAAGACATTAGCTTGGATGATGTGGAATCGGTATGGGTGGAGCTATGGAATACCAAAGGGCAGAAAACGCTAGTGGGAGTTGTGTACAGGCCTCCAAACAGTAGTAGTGATGCAAGTGATGAAGTTGGGTTGAGCTTCCCCTTTTATACCTGAAGATCCAGGTTAGGAGTGTCTCCCACCTAGTGGTCAGTGTTCCCACGGTGTACAACTTAGGTCAGTTTATACATGGGTTACAATGCTGGTTGAATACATGACATCACCTCCCTCCCCAAAGTCTTATTGGGATCACAGGTTGAGTCTCTCTGGTGGTTTACGCTCCCTTGTAGAGCGCCTGAGTTGGGGCTCCGGTTGTTGGGCGCTGGCCTGAGTGTCTGCTGTTTGCAGTGCCTCAGGCCTGTCCGGACTGCCTACAGTGACTGGGCTCTCCTCCCTTTGGTTCCGGTGTTCGGTCACCTGTGGTGGAGTGAACTCTATATCGTGTTCTTCCTCTGCTTCTTCTATGGGGTTGCTGAACCTCCTTTTTGTTTGATCCACATGTTTGTGGCAGATTTGTCCATTGGTAAGTTTAACTACCAGAATTCTATTTCCCTCTTTGGCAACCACAGTACCTGCGAGCCATTTGGGCCCTGCAGCGTAGTTGAGGACAAAAACAGAATCATTTACATCAATACATCGCGCCCTCGCATTCCTGTCATGGTTATGATATTGTGACTGGCGCCTGCTCTCGACAATTTCTTTCATGGTGGGGTGTATAAGGGATAATCGGGTTTTGAGCGTCCTTTTCATTAGTAGCTCTGTGGGTGGAACCCTTGTGAGCGAGTGTGGTCGGGATCGATAGGCCAACAGGAGGCATGATAAGCGGGTTTGTATGGAACCCCCTTGGAATCTGAGCATCCCCTGTTTGATTATCTGCACTGCTCGTTCTGCTTGGCCGTTTGAGGCCGGCTTGAACTGTGCCGTTCTAACATGGTTAATTCCATTGCCTGCCATGAAGTCCTGGAATTCAGTGCTTGTGAAGCACGGGCCATTGTCGCTGACCAAGATGTCCGGTAGACCGTGGGCGGCGAACATTGCCCATAGACTTTCTATCGTGGCAGAGGATGTGCTTGAATTTAAAATGTCACACTCGATCCATTTGGAGTAAGCGTCTACTACAACCAAAAACATTTTCCCCATGAAAGGACCTGCGTAGTCCACATGGATGCGTGACCAAGGCTTGGCGGGCCATGGCCAGGGGCTAAGGAGGGCTTCCATGAGCGCATGGCCCAGCTGGGCACACATGTTGCACTTACGAACACAAAGTTCCAGATCTGCGTCTATCCCTGGCCACCAAACGTGTGACCTGGCAATTGCCTTCATCGTGACAATGCCCGGGTGCCCATTGTGGAGTTCTCTGATGAACACCTCTCTGCCCATCTGGGGCATGACTACACGGTTTCCCCACAGTAGGCAATCGGCCTGAATCGAGAGTTCATCCTTGCGCCTGTGAAATGGTTTAAATTTCTCAGGGCATGCCCTGTACGTGGCTGCCCAGTCCCCATTCAGGACACATTTCTTGACTAGAGACAATAGCGGGTCTCTATTTGTCCAGACTTTGATCTGACGGGCTGTCACGGGTGAGCCTTCGCTTCCGAAAGCTTCAACAGCCATGACCATCTCAGCACCATGCTCAGCAGCCCCCTCAGTGGTGGCTAGTGGGAGCCTGCTGAGTGCATCGGCGCAGTTTTTGGTGCCCGGTCTGTGCGAATTGTGTAGTCATAGGCAGCTAACGTGAGTGCCCACCTCTGTATGCGGGCCGATGCGTTTGCATTTATGGCCTTGTTGTCAGCCAAAAGGGACGTTAGGGGTTTGTGATCTGTCTCCAGCTCAAATTTCCTGCCAAACAGATACTGGTGCATTTTCTTTACCGCATATACACATGCGAGCGCCTCCTTTTCTACCATCCCGTAGCCCCTTTCTGCCTGGGACAGACTCCTGGAGGCATAAGCTACCGGCTGTAACTGACCCTTGGCATTGACATGCTGCAACCCACACCCGACACCATAGGACGGCGCATCGCACGTTAACACAAGTTTCTTACATGGGTCATATAGCGTTAACAGATTGTTGGAACATAACAAATTGCGTGCTCTATTAAAAGCCCTTTCCTGGCTGTCCCCCCAGACCCATTCGCGACCTTTGCATAGGAGCACGTGTAGCGCCTCTAGCAGCATGCTCAATTTGGGAAGAAAGTTACCAAAATAGTTCAGGAGCCCCAGGAACGAACGCAGCTCCGTCGTGTTACGGGGTCTGGGTGCTCTCTGGATCGCTTCCGTCTTGGACGCAGTAGGGCTGATCCCGTCTGCTGCTACCCTCATCCCCAGGAATTCTACCTCTGGAGCTAGGAAGATGCACTTCGCCTTTTTCAGTCGCAGAGCTACCCGGTCCAGTCTGCGTAGCACCTCCTCCAGGTTGTGGAGGTGTTCTTCAGTATCGTAGCCCGTAATGAGGATGTCGTCCTGAAAAATCACCATCCCTGGAATCGACTTGAGGAGGCTTTCCATATTTCGTTGGAAGATCGCGGCGGCCGAGCGAATCCCGAACGGACATGTGTTGTACTCAAACAACCCCTTGTGTGTCGTGATGGTGGTCAGCTTCTTCAACTCACTCGCCAGCTCCTGGGTCATGTAAGCTGAGGTCAGGTCCAATTTTGAAAAAAGTTTGCCACCGGATAGCGTCGCAAAGAGGTCCTCCGCTCTCGGTAGCGGGTACTGGTCTTGGAGTGACACCCGATTGATGGTGGCCTTGTAATCGCCACATATCCTGACCGACCCATCCGCCTTGAGCACCGGCACAATCGGGCTCGCCCAGTCACTGAATTCGACTGGCGAGATGATGCCTTCCCTCAACAGGCGGTCCAATTCGCCTTCTATCTTTTCCCGCATCACGTACAGCACCGCTCTGGCCTTGTGGTGTACTGGTCTGGCGTCCGGGTTTATTTGAATCAATACCTTGGCCCCCATGAAAGTGCCAATGCCGGATTGAAATAATGAGTCAAATTTGTCCAGGACCTGTGAGCATGATACTCGCTCCACAGAGGAAATTGCATTGATATCGCCCCATTTCCAGTTCATGACAGCAAGCCGACTCCTCCCCAGTAGTGCGGGGCCGTCCCCTGGGACAATCCAGAGTGGCAACCTGTTCTCTGAATCTTTGTGGGTCACGACTACCGTGGCGCTGCCCAGCACTGGAATGATCTGCTTTGTGTAAGTCTGTAGCTGTGCGTCAATCGACGATAATTTTGGCCTCCTGGCCTTGGATGCCCACAACTTTTCGAACTGTTTGACACCCATCAGGGACTGGCTGGCACCCGTGTCTAACTCCATTGATACTGGGATGCCATTGAGGAGCACTTTCATCATTATCGGTGGCGTCCTGGTGTATGAACTGTATACGTGCTCCACATGAACTCGCTGAACTCCAGCTTCCAGCGATTTCCCCCAGTGTCCATTTCTGCAATTTCTGCAGGTATTTTACTCATCTCTGCAAACTCCGGCTGAAGATATGCCTCCACGCCTCCAGCATGAGTTGCGGTTTGAAACAAAAGGTCCCTTGCCAGTCACTCGTCCCTGACTGCCCCTGTTATTGTCCTTGAGTGCACCATTAACAGGTGTTGATGGCCCCATTACTGGCCACATTGTCCCTTGCAATGGCGTGAATCGCTGTTCAGCTTGCCATTGTCTCTGTCGAACTCCCCCTCTGGTTTCGACTACATGTTGGGGCATGCCTGACTGCACTTGTCTGCCTGGAGAACTGTGTGCTGCTTTAACAATGTTGAATCTCTGTCCCAACCATTCCTTAACACAGTACCTCTCATCTGTTCTGCTAGTGGCCATGCTCGCGTGGTTTAAATCCCAGTTTCTTGTCGCCATTGATACGTCCTTATTACACAGTATAAATGCACACGAGGCCCATGCTTGAGAGAAGGTCAGTCTGTGACCTGTCCTTTATTCCTTAGCACTCAAGTGATGAAGGTGGGTGGAGCTTCCCCTTTTATACCTGAAGGTCCAGGTTAGGAGTGTCTCCCACCTAATGGACAGTGTTCTCACGGTGTACAACTTAGGTCAGTTTATACATGGGTTACAATGCTGGTTGAATACATGACACTTCTTAGAGAGTCTTTCTTTTTCAATGGAATATATGTTTGTTGAGAATTATGAAATATCTCTTTAAATGTCTGCCACTGCTTATCCACCCTCTTATCTCTTAATCTAGTTTCCCAGCCCACATTCACCAACTCTGTCTTTATATCTTTGCAATTGCCTTTACTTCGGTTTAAGACACTAGTTTCAGACCCTAGTTTCTCACCATCAAACTGAATGTGGAATTCTATCATGTTATGATTACTCTTCTGTAAGAATCAGAGCGGGTGCAGGATATTCTGAAAAGAGAGGGTGAACAGCCAGTTGTCGTGGTGCACATTGGCACCAACGATATAGGTAAAAAACGGGATGAGGTCCTAAGAGACGAATTTAAGGAGCTAGGAGCTAAATTAAAAAGTAGGACCTCAAAAGTAGTAATCTCAGGATTGCTACCAGTGCCACATGCTAGTCAGAGTAGGAATTGCAGGATAGCTCAGATGAATACGGGGCTTGAGCAGTGGTGCAGCAGGGAGGGATTCAAATTCCTGGGGCATTGGAACCGGTTCTGGGGGAGGTGGGACCAGTACAAACCAGACAGTCTGCACCTAGGCAGGACCGGAGCTAATATTCAAGGGGGAGTGTTTGCTAATGCTGTTGGGGAGGAGTTAAACTAATATGGCAGGGGGATGGGAACCAATGCAGTGAGACAGAGGGAAAGCAAAATGGAGACAGAAGCAAAAGACAGAAAGGAGATGAGTAAAAGGGGAAGGCAGAGAAACCCAAGGCAAAAAACAAAAAGGGCCACTTTACAGCAAAATTCTAAAGGGTCAAAGTGTATTAAAAAGGCAAGCCTGAAGGCTCTGTGCCTCAATGCGAGGAGTATTCGGAATAAGATGGACGAATTAACTGTGCAGATAGCAGTTAACGGATACGATGTGGTTGGCATCACGGAGACATGGCTCCAGGATGACCAAGGCTGGGATCTCAACATCCAAGGGTATTCAACATTTAGGAAAGATAGACAGAAAGGAAAAGGAGGCGGGGTGGCGTCGCTGATTAAAGAGGAAATTGATGCAATTGTAAGGAAAGACATTAGCTTGGATGATGTGGAATCGGTATGGGTGGAGCTATGGAATACCAAAGGGCAGAAAACGCTAGTGGGAGTTGTGTACAGGCCTCCAAACAGTAGTAGTGATGTTGGGGAGGGCATCAAACAGGAAATTAGGGGTGCATGCAATAAAGGTGCAGCAGTTATCATGGGTGACTTTAATATGCATATAGATTTGGCTAACCAAACTGGAAACAATACGATGGAGGAGGATTTCCTGGAGTGCATAAGGGATGGTTTTCTAGACCAATATGTTGAGGAACCAACTAGAGGGGAGGCCATCTTAGACTGGGTGTTGTGTAATGAGAGAGGATTAATTAGCAATCTCGTTGTGCGAGGCCCCTTTGGGAAGAGTGATCATAATATGGTGGAATTCTACATTAGGATGGAGAAGGAAACAGTTAATTCAGAGACCATGGTCCAGAACATAAAGAAGGGTAACTTTGAAGGTATGAGGCGTGAATTGGCAAGGATAGATTGGCGAATGATACTTAAGGGATTGACAGTGGCTCGGCAATGGCAGACATTTAGAGACCGCATGGATGAACTACAACAATTGTACATTCCTGTTTGGTGTAAAAATAAAAAAGGGAAGGTGGCTCAACCGTGGCTATCAAGGGAAATCAGGGATAGTATTAAAGCCAAGGAAGTGGCATACAAATTGGCCAGAAATAGCAGCGAACCCGGGGACTGGGAGAAATTTAGAACTCAGCAGAGGAGGACAAAGGGTTTGATTAGAGCAGGGAAAATAGAGTAGGAGAGGAAGCTTGGAGGCAACAGTAAAATGGACTGCAAAAGCTTTTATAGATATGTAAAGAGAAAAATGTTAGTGAAGACAAATGTAGGTCCCCTGCAGTCAGAATCAGGGGAAGTCATAACTGGCAACAGAGAAATGGCAGACCAATTGAACAAGTACTTTGGTTCGGTATTCACTAAGGAGGACACAAACAACCTTCCGGATATAAAAGGGGTCAGAGGGTCTAGTAAGGAGGAGAAACTGAGGGAGGTCCTTATTAGTCAGGAAATTGTGTTGGGGAAATTGATGGGATTGAAGGCCGATAAATCCCCAGGGCTTGATGGTCTGTACCCCAGAGTACTTAAGGAGGTGGCCTTGGAAATAGCGGATGCATTGACAATCATTTTCCAACATTCCATAGACTCTGGATCAGTTCATATGGAGTGGAGGGTAGCCAATGTAACCCCACATTTTAAAAAAGGAGGGAGAGAGAAAACAGGGAATTATAGACCGGTCAGCCTGACATCGGTATTGGCTAATATGATGGAATCAATTATGAAGGATGTCATAGCAGCGCATTTGGAAAGAGGTGACATGATAGGTCCAAGTCAGCATGGATTTTTGAAAGGGAAATCATGCTTGACAAATCTTCTGGAATTTTTTGAGGATGTTTCCAGTAGAGTGGACAAGGGAGAACCTGATGATGTGTATTTGGACTTTCAGAAGGCTTTCAACAAGGTCCCACACAAGAGATTAATGTGCAAAGTTAAAGCACATGGGATTGGGGGTAGTGTGCTGACGTGGATTGAGAACTGGTTGGCAGACAGGAAGCAAAGAGTAGGAGTAAATGGGTACTTTTCAGAATGGCAGGCAGTGACTAGTGGGGTACCACAAGGTTCTGTGCTGAGGCCCCAGCTGTTTACATTGTACATTAATGATTTAGATGAGGGGATTAAATGTAGTATCTCCAAACTTGCGAATGACCCTAAGTTGGGTGGCAGTGTGAGCTGCGAGGAGGATGCTATGAGGCTGCAGAGTGACTTGGATAGGTTAGGTGAGTGGGCAAATGGAAGGCAGATGAAGTATAATGTGTATAAATGTGAGGTTATCCACTTTGGTGGTAAAAACAGAGACAGACTATTATCTGAATGGTGACAGATTAGGAAAAGGGGAGGTGCAACGAGGCCTGGGTGTCATGGTACATCAGTCATTGAAGGTTGGCATGCAGGTATAGCAGGCGGTTAAGAAGGCAAATGGCATGTTGGCCTTCATAGTGAGGGGATTTGAGTACAGGGGCAGGGATGTGTTGCTACAGTTGTACAGGGCCTTGGTGAGGCCACACCTGGAGTATTGTGTACAGTTTTGGTCTCCTAACTTGAGGAAGGACATTCTTGCTATTGAGGGAGTGCAGCGAAGGTTCACCAGACTGATTCCCGGGATGGCAGGACTGACATATCAAGAAAGACTGGATCAACTGGGCTTGTATTCACTGGAGTTCAGAAGAATGAGAGGTAATCTCATCGAAACATTTAAAATTCTGACGGGTTTAGACCAGGTTAAATGCAGGAAGAATGTTCCCAATGTTGAGGAAGTCCAGAACCAGGGGTCACAGTCTAAGGATAAGGGGTAAGCCATTTAGGACCGAGATGAGGAGACACTTCTTCACCCAGAGAGTGGTGAAACCGTGGAATTCTCTACCACAGAAAGTTGTTGAGGCCAATTCACTAAATATATTCAAAAAAGAGTTGGATGTAGTCCTTACTACTAGGGGGATCAAGAGGTATTGCGAGAAAGCAGGAATGGGGTACTGAAGTTGCATGTTTCGCCATGAACTCATTGAATGGCGGTGCAGGGTCGAAGGGCCGAATGGCCTACTCCTGCACCTATTTTCTATGTTTCTATGTTTCTATGTTAAACATCGATAACATCAGCGTAAACATTTTTGGACTTTAAGAATTCAGACATTGCTTTTCTGTTACTGCAGAAGAGCAAACAGTGGACTGGGATAGGTCCAGACATGTTCCACAGGAATACACATCAGGTGGGCAGGGATGGGTCAATGGCTGAAATTGCAGGAAGATGGCTGATGGAGGACCGTTTGTCATGTAATGGGAACCCATCAGTGAGAGATCAGGTCAACTGATCAGTGCTCAAGCCATCAAAATGACTGAGAGCCCCGGAGCACGGGAACCTCAGGACAAAGGAAGCCATTTGGCCACCCAGACTCGTGGGTGTCTTTATCCCCAGGAACAGCCCAGTAACAAAGGCACAGGCCGAAGATGTGATTCATTGCTTTTAGTTAGTTGGACTGCCTCAGGCAAAGGACTCGTTTTTGGCGCGAGAATTCAGAAGCATTTTTCAGGTATAACAGATGGCAGTTTGCAGCCATCTCTCTCTCTCTCCTCTTTTACACTTGCTTGCTTCGTTCAACGCACTCAAGGACCGAGCACTCGGTCTGGGACAGAGAGAAGAAACCACCATCTATGAGCAAAGAGAACCTCACTCATCAGGAGAAGCAGCGAGTAGGCCAGAGGGGTAATTGGTGAGCATTATCCCAGCCCACACATCTTTTAGATCATCGCATATTGTGAAGGGATGTCGTGTGTCCCAACCATGCCTTAGGGGTTTAGTGGGGAGGATTCTGCGTGGATCATAGGCATACACAGTCTGTTGGACAGATTTGGTGGTGCCCTATTGAGCCAAGCAGGGGTGTTTTCATCGTGGGTACTTCGCAGGCTATCTTAGATCTGGTCCTGTGTAATGAGATAGGTTTAATAAACAATCTCCTAGGAAAAGGATCCCCTCGGAATGAGTGATCATAGCATAATTGAATTTCAAATTCAGATGGAGGGTGAGAAAGTTGGATCTCTAACCAGCGTACTAAACTTAAATAAAGGAGACTATGAAGGCATGAGGGCAGAGTTGGATAAAGTGGACTGGGAAAATAGATTAAATTGTAGGACGGTTGATGAACAGTGGTGTACATTTAAGGAGCTATTTCACAACTCTCAAGGGTGTAAGAGAAAAGACAGCCATCCGTGGCTAACTGAAGAAATAAAGGATGGTATCCAATTAAAAACAAGGGCATACAAACTGGCCAAAACTAGTGGAAGGGCAGAAGATTGGAAGCTTTTAAAAGCCAGCAAAGAACGACTAAAAAAATGATTAAGAAAGGGAAGATAGACTATGAAAGTAAATTAGGACAAAATATAAAAACAGATAGCAAGAGTTTCTCTCGGTATATAAAAAGGAAAAGCGTGACTAAAGTAAATATTGGTCCCTTAGAGGATGAGACCGGGGAATTAGTAATGGGGAACATGGAGATGGCAGAAACTCTGAACAAATATTTTGTATCAGTCTTTATGGTAGAGGACACTAACAATATTCCGACAATGGATATAGGGGCTATAGGAGGGGATGAACTTAACACAATCACAATCATTAAGGAGGTGGTACTCAGTAAGATAATGGGTTTAAAGGCAAATAAATCCCCTGGACCTGATGGCTTGCATCCCGGGGTCTTAAGAGAAGTCGCGGCAGGGATTGTGGATGCGTTGGTTGTAATTTACCAAAATTCCCTGGATTCTGGGGATGTCCCAGCAGATTAGAAAACTGCAAATGTAACGCCCCTATTTAAAAAAGGAGGCAGACAAAAAGCGGAAACTATAGATCAGTTAGCCTAATATCTGTGGTTGGGAAAATGTTGGAATCCATTATTAAAGAAGCAGCAGCAGGACATTTGGAAAAGTAAAATTCGGTCAGGCAGAGTCAACATGGATTTATGAAGCGGAAGTCATGTTGGATAAATTTGCTGGTGTTCTTTGAGGATGTAACGAACAGGGTGGATAAAGTGGAACCAGCGGATGTGGTGTATTTGGAATTCCAGAAGGCATTTGACAAGGTGCCACATAAAAGGTTACTGCACAAGATAAAAGTTCACGGGGTTGGGGGTAATATATTAGCATGGATACAGGATTGGCTAACTAACAGAGTGCAATGAGTCAGGATAAATGGTTAATTCTCTTTTAGGCAACCAATAACTAGTGGGGTGCCACAGGGATCAGTTCTGGGACCCCAACTATTTACAATCTATATTAACAACTTGGAAGAAGAGACTGAGTGCAACGTAGCCAAGTTTGCTGACGCTACAAAGATGGGAGGAAAAGCAATGTGTGAGGAGGACACTAAAAATCTGAAAAGGACATAGACAGGCTAAGTGAGTGGGCAAAGATTTGGCAGATGGAGTATAATGTTGGAAAGCGTGAGATCATGCACTTTTGCAGAAAAAAATCAAAGAGCAAGGTATTATTTAAATGGAGATAGATTGCAAAGTGCCGCTGTACAGTGGGACCTGGGGGTACTTGTGCTTGAAACACAAAAGGATAGTATGCAAGTACAGCAAGTGATCAGGAAGGCCAATGGTATCTTGGCCTTTATTGCAATGGGGATGGAGTATAAAAGCAGGGAAGTCTTGCTACAGCTATATGAGGTATTGGTGAGGCCACACCTGGAATACTGTGTGCAGTTTTGGTTTCCATATTTATGAAAGGATATACTTGCTTTAGAGACAGTTCAGAGAAGGTTCACTAGGTTGATTCTGGGGATGAGGGGGTTGACTTATGAGGAAAGATTGAGTAGGTTGGGCCTCCACTCATTGGAATTCAGAAGAATGAGAGGTGATCTTATCGAAACATATAAGATTATGTGGGGGCTTGACAAGGTGGATGCAGAGAGGATGTTTCCACTGATGGGGGAGACTAGAACTAGAGGGCATGATCTTAGAATAAGGGGCCGCCCATTTAAAACAGAGATGAGGAGAAATTTCTTCTCTCAGAGGATTGTAAATCTGTGGAATTCGCTGCCTCAGAAAACTGTGGAAGCTGGGACATTGAATAAATTTAAGGCAGAAATAGACAGTTTCTTAAATGCTAACGGGATAAAAGGTTATGGGGAGCGGGCGGAGAAGTGGAGCTGAGTCCATGATCAGATCAGTCATGATCTTATTGAATGGTGGAGCAGGCTCGAGGGGCCGTATGGCCTACTCCTGTTCCTATTTCTTATGTTCTTATGAAAGGGGCCTGCTCAGATGGATCAGTGTTGTTTGTTGTACCGTTTGTTTGTTTTACACCACCAGCATGTGTTTTACTGGAAGCAGGTGTGTGCTTTAACTTGAATAAAAGCATTGTGAGAGTTGAGACCGAAAGATCTGTCTGTAACTGAGTATTCTGTTTCCAGTATAATTCTGGTGTCTAGAACTGTTGTAAAGCGGGTGATTCAAAACCATCAAGGGCAAAACCACTTACAGAATTGGGCGACTACGAAGGGACGCCGGTATTTAAGTGAATAGACAGTTATGGAAGATCTCAAGGTCAAGAGATCGGTAATGGGGGATAAGATTTCCTCGTACGTATTCAGTAAAGTTAATGTAAGACAGCAGTGGGCGTTAGGCCTGTTACGGGCTGAGTCCTGAGGACAAAACTGCTGAGTGGACGGGGAGTAAGGAGCACAAAAATGCAAAAAAAAAGGCCATTTGGCTCCTGTGTTTGCAGAAGCAAGTCCAGCTGCTCAGAGAGCAGGTTGGTAAGCTTACGGCAGAGCTCCAAGAGTCAGAGGAGCAGTCAGCCACAAGGGCCAAAGTGGGGAACAGGTTAGTGGAGGAGTTGCGCGAGGAGAGGCAGGAAAGGCGTACTCAGGACGAAACCTCCCATAACACTGGGGAGAACCTGCAATGCCAGGTCACCGAGGCCAAGCTCAATGAGCAGGCTGTATGGGAGGAGAATGCCCGCTTAACGGGTAAAGTTGACGGGCCGGAGGGGCAACTGAGAGATATTAAGACAGTTTACAGGGTAGCTAGCAGTAGGGGGTTTGAGAATGGGAATCACGGGCCCTGTCAAGAAAAAATGCAAAGTTTGACTCAACCTCTATCCAAAGTCAAAGGCATGGTTTGCTTGATAGCCCCGAGAGAAGCTCTGGTGGACTGGGAAGAGGAAGGAGAAGATAGCGAGGATTGGGGGCAGGGTAGGGACGTCCGACTACCGCCTGAAGTGCCAAAGAGATCGATGTGTTCCATACGGTAGCAGAAGTTCAGCCCGCCCATAAATGGCGTGGGTCAGGGCACGCTGCAAAGTGATTTTGTGGTTCCATTCGCCACCCTGCAGCTTCAGAATATGATTTCGGGGGTGCCCAAATTAAAGAAAGAAGGGGACACTTCAGTTCACTTCACCGAGGTGGACCAGAATAGGCGGAATAATGGCTGTAGTGAGGCCGAGGCTCACAAACTGTTGCTATTTTCCCTGAAGGGGAAACTGTTTCAGGCCCTGTCCGCCGAAACCAAACAGGGATAGGTGGCCACGGCCGGCTTAAAGGAGAAAATCCTGAGAGCCATGGGTCACACCCAAGGTAGTTCTTTCTCTAGGGCAGAGAGGACTCTGGCAGGGGAAGCACCTCAGGCATTGGTGGACAGGCTCTGGCCTGTGGGCTGCTCGACAGAGCATAGTTGCTGTGGGGGGCGGGGGCGAGAAACCATTGGCTCAGGACCCTCTTGGCAAACAGTTTGCCATGAATAAGGTTAAAAGCGGAGGCCTGATTTGACTCCGAGGACCTCGCAAATACGGAGGCCGGAGTGCTCCATCACATGAGTCTAGCATTTAACACCGGCTCAGAGGAGGAGGTCAAACCCAGTAAGGGCAAGGTACACAAAATAAAGGCCAGTGAGGCTAGTAAAAAGGAATGGTGTCAGGAAGAGGTTAGCGCAGAGAAGGCTAGAACGTGTTTCGGGTGTGGGCATATGTGACCCTGGAGGAAACACTGCCCGGCCCGAGGAGGGGGCAGGTAAAGGGGTTTCTCCAGTGCCGAGGACAAAACCTGTCGAGGCGAAGGGACCGACCGCGGAACAATTTGATGTTCTGGTGGCCGCCCTTCGGACAGTTTTTGTGCCAGAGCAGGGAAGGGTAGACGCTGCTGTGAGCAGGGAAATCCCGACCGCTCCGGTAATCCCACCACCCTGACTAGTGCGCACCCAGCCTGAGTACCTGTGTTCGCTCACATACGATGAATGGAGTAGAGCATGCGTGAGGATGGAGGTGGAGAAGGTAGAGGAGGAGTACTTGGTGAACACCGGAGCTTCGAGCATGGTGATCCATGCGAGTAACCCGACCGATTCATCCTGGTCCAGCAAGACTCCATTCAGTCTGGTGGGTTTCACTGGGAACGAGCAGACGGGGGCGATGTCCAGGCCGTTAGCCATAGATTTAGGATCCCTCCACACCAGGTGGGAATGCGTCCTAATAAAGTGGGAACTGCCAAGGTCAGGAGTTCTCGTGGCCGACTTTATGTTAGCCCACAGGATTACAGTGGATTTGACGAATCACTGCCTTTGCGGAGCAATGGCTTCCGATAAGGAGAAAGAAGTTTTATTGATCCCAAGAAAAGGGGAAGGAAAAGGCAACATGTGTATCATGAAGCTGAAGGGGAGTTATGACCTAGAGCAATTGGTTAATACTACCCCGGCCGAGTACCAGGCGTATGTGCGGGACAACCTCGCATTGTTCGCCACACACAAGCACGACTGTGGTAGGGTGATGGGGGTGGAAGTCCGAGTACAGGGGGAACCGATGTCACAGCCACAGAAGCAATACATTTTCCCTAGAGAGGCAGAGGCCGACTTGAACACGGCACTGGGATCCCTGGTATCACAGGAGGTGTTGAGGCCCACAGCCACACACGTGAACTCACCACTTTGGCCGGTTAGGAAATGGACCAGTCGTGGAGAGCCACCGTGGATTATCGGGTGCTCAACAAAAACATCCCAGCCTGCATGCCCAAAGTCATGGCCGTAGCTGATCTGATAGGGATTATTCCAGCAACTGCAACCACATTTACAGTTCCGGACATTTAAAAGGGGTTTTGGTCAATTCCCCTGAAACGGGAAGACCGGTACAAATCTACCTTCACTTTTTAGGGACAGCAGTACACATGGACATGCCTACCCAAGGGATTTCATAACAGCCCCTCCATATTCCATCAGTGCATGGCAGACGCCTTAAAGGGATTCAGCAGACCCCAGCATTTGGTGCAGTATGTGGACTAATATATATGTGAACTTGTATTTACTCTGTACAGCCACCAGAGGGCTCAGCCCCTGGAGTTCCAAGGGATCCTACAAATCCCTTGGGAACACAGGTATTTAAGGAGGCCTCACAGGTTGGAGAGGCACTCTGGAGACATGCAATAAAAGACGAAGGTCACACTTTACTTTCAGCTCACAGTGTTCAGTCTGACTCTTTCTCCATACATAACAACTGGTGACGAGATACAGATAGCGAACCCTAAGATGCAGAGAATGTGGGAATCCTGGAGAAATTCTCAGAGGGAGATGAATGAGAAACTTTTGTGGAGCGACTCGACCAATACTTTGTAGACAACGAGCTAGATGGGCAAGAGAACGCTGCCAAATGAAGGGCGATCCTCCTCACCGTCTGTGGGGCACCAACATATGGCCTCAAGAAGAATCTGCTCACTCCAGCGAAACCCACGGAGAAATCATACAACAATTTGAGCACACTGGTCCAAGAGCATTTGAACCCGAAGGAAAGCGTGCTGATGGCAAGGTACCGGTTCGACACCTACAAAAGGTCCGAAGGCCAGGAAGTGGTGAGCTATGTCGCCGAGTTAAGGTGCCTTGCAGGACATTGCGAATTTGAAGGACATTTGGAGCACATGCTCAGAGACTTTTTCATACTTGGCATTGGCCACGAAACCATACTTCCCAAACTTTTCACTGTAGAGACTCCAACCTTGAGTAAGGCCATAGCGATAGCCCAGGCGTTCATTGCCACCAGTGACAATACAAAGCAAATCTCTCAGCACACAAGTGCTGCTACAAGTACTGTGAACAAAGTGATGTTGTTTTCGAATCGTAATGTAAAGGGCAGGTCAGACATGACTGCAGCTGCACATCCGCAGATGTCTCAGAGTCCACCATCAAAGGTGATGAATGCAAGGCCATTAATACCTTGCTGGCGCTGCGGGAGTGATCATTGTTTCCATTCATGCCGATTCAAAGGGGACATTTGCAAGGGCTGTGGAACAATGAGACACCTCCAATGAGTGTGCAGGCAAGCTGCAAATCCTGTTAAACCTGCAACCGACATGTTGCAGAGGAGAACAGTTCCATGGAGGATCATGACGAACCAGAGCCTCAGACCGGGAGGTAGAGGTACATGGTGTGCACACATTCACCACGAATTCTCCCCCGATAATGCTGAATGTTGAAATAAATGGACTCCCAGTTTCAATGGAGCTGGACATGGGCATGAGCCAGTCCATCATGGGCAAAAAAACTTTCGAAAGATTGTGGTGCAACAAGGCCTCAAGGCCAGTCTTAACTCCAGTTCGCACGAAACTAATAACTTGCACCAAAGAACTGATTCCTGTAATCGGCATTGCTACCGTAAAGGTCTCCTATGATAGAGCGGTGCACAAGCTACCACTCTGGGTGGTACCGGGTGATGGGCACATGCTGCTCGGTAGGAGCTGGCTGGGAAAGATACGCTGGAACTGGGATGACGTCCGAGCGCTATCGCCCGCTGATGACACTTCAAGTGCCCAGGTCTTAAAGAAATTTCCTTCGCTGTTCGAACCAGGAATCGGGAAATTCCAAGGAGTAAAAGTGCAGATCCACCTAACTCCGGGGGCGCGACACATCCATCACAAGGCGAGAGCATTACCGTACATGATGAGAGAAAGGGTAGAGATTGAGCAAGATCGGCTGGAACAAGAGGGCATCATTTCACCGATCGAGTTCAGCGAGTGGGCCAGTCCTATTGTCCCAGTCCTCAAGGGAGACGGCACCGTCAGAATCTGTGGCGATTACAAAAGTAACTATCAATTGTTTCTCCCTGCAGGACCAATACCCACTACCAAAAGCCGATGACCTCTTTGCAACACTGGTGGAAGGAAAGACGTTCACGAAGCTAGGTCTGACTTTAGCCTACATGACGCAGGAACTGGAGGAATTATCGAAGGCCCTCACCTGCATCATCACGCAAAAAGGTATTTTTGTTTATAACAGATGCCCGTTTGGAATCTGATCAGCAGCGGCGATATTCCAGAAAAACATGGAAAGCTTACAGAAGTCAGTCCCGCACACCGTGGTCTTCTGGGATGACATCTTGGTCACAGGTCGGAACACAGCCGAGCATCTGCAGAACCTGGAGGAGGTTCTTTGTTGACTCAACCGCGTGGGGCTCAGGTTAAAACGCTCGAAGTGCGTTTTCCTGGTGCTTGAAGTGTAGTTCTTGGCAAGGAGGATTGCGGCGGACGGCAGCAGGCCCACCAACGAGAAGACGGAGACAATCGAGAACGCACCGAGGCCACAGAACGTGACGGAGCTGCGGTCGTTTCTGGGACTCTTGAACTACTTTGGTAACTTCTTACCAGGTCTCAGCACCCTGCTAGAACCACTGCATGTCTTACTGTAAAAAGGGGGCAAATGGGTTTGGGGCAAAAGCCAAGAAAATGCCTTTGTAAAAGCGAGAAAATTGTTATGCTCAAACAAATTGCTTGTGCTGTACGATCCTTGTAAGCGTTTGGTACTAACATGTGATGCATCGTCATATGGCGTCGGTTGTGTATTGCAACAAGCTAATGATTTTGGGAAACTGCAACCGGTTGCTTATGCATCCAGGAGTCTGTCCAAGGCTGAGAGAGCCTACAGCATGATTGAAAAAGAAGCGTTAGTGTGTGCCTATGGGGTAAAGAAAATACCTTTTTGGGCTAAAATTGGAATTGGAAACTGACCATAAGCCACTTCTATCCCCGTTTTCCGAGAGTAAAGGGATAAATACCAAAGCATTGGCATGCATCCAGAGATGGGCACTCACGTTGTCCGCATACAACTACGCCATCTGCCACAGGCCAGGCACAGAAAACTGCGCTGATGCTTTCAGTAGGCTGCCATTGCCCACCACAAGGGTGGAAATGGCGCAGCCCGCAGATCTAGCCATGTTTATGAAGCATTTTTGAGTGAGCAATCACCCATCACTGCCTGGCAGATGAAAACCTAGACAAGCCAGGACCCCTTATTATCTCTAGTCAAAAGCTGTGTGCTTCACAGGAGCTGATCCAGTGTCCCAGTGGAAATGCAGGAAGAGATTAAGCCATTCCAGCAGCGCAAAGATCAAATGTCTATAGAGGTAGACTGCCTTCTGTGAGGCAATCGAGTAGTGGTCCCCAAGAAGGGCAGAGACACCTTCATCAATGACCTCCACAGTACCCACCCAGGCATCGTAATGATGAAAGCGATAGCCAGATCCCACGTGTGGTGGCCCGGTATCGATGCGGACTTGGAGTCCTGCGTTCACAGATGTAATACATGCTCGCAGTTAAGCAATGTACTCAGGGAGGTGCCGCTAAGTTTATGGTCTTGGCCCTCCAAACCATGGTCTCGGGTACACGTCGACTATGCAGGCCCGTTCTTGGGTAAAATGTTTCTTGTGGTTGTAGACGCGTACTCCAAGTGGATTGAATGTGAGATAATGTTGGCTAGCACATCCGCTGCCACCACTGAAAGTCTGCGGGCCATGTTTGCCACACACGGCTTATCTGATGTCCTGGTGAGCGACAACGAGCCATGTTTCACCAGTGCTGAGTGCAAAGAATTCATGACCCGCAACGGAATCAAACATGTCACATCTGCCTCGTTTAAACCAGCGTCCAATGGTCAGGCAGAGAGAGCAGTGCAAACCATCAAGCAAGGCTTGAAGAGGGTAACTGAAGGCTCACTGCAGACTCGCCAGTCCCGAGTCCTGCTTAGCTACCGCACGAGACCCCACTCACTCACTGGGATCCCACCTGCTGAACTGCTCATGAAAAGAGCACTTCAGACAAGGCTCTCGTTAGTTCACCCTGATCCACATGAACAGGTAGAGAGCAGGCGGCTTCAACAAAGTGCATACCATGATCGCGCAAATATGTCACACGAGATTTAAATCAATTATCCCGTATTTGTTTTAAATTATGGACAAGGTCCCAAGTGGCTTCCCGGCACTGCCATGGCCAAAGAAGGAAGCAGGGTGTTTCGGGTCAAACTTTCAAATGGACTCATTCACCGGAAACACTTGGACCAAGTCAAACTCAGATTCGCGGACTATCCTGAGCAACCCACCTTGGACCCTAACTTTTTTGATCCCCCAACATACACACCAGTGACAACCGGCACCACGGTTGACCACGAAGCAGAACCCATCATCCACAGCAGCCCTGCAGGGCCCAACACACTAGGCAGCCCAACAAGGCCAGCTGCACATCAGCCCAGCGAGGGCCCAACAAATGATTCAACAATACCAGCTTTCACACCGAGACGATCAACCAGGGCAAGATGGGTCACAGATCAACTCACATTGTAAATAGTTACACTATTAACATTGGGGGGCAATGTTGTTACATATGTATACTTGCATTTACTCTGTACAGCCACCAGAGGGCTCAATCCCTGGATTCCATAGGGATCCCATAATTGCTTGGGAGCGTAGGTATTTAAGGAGGCTTCACAGTTTGGAGAGGCACTCTGGAGACCTGCAATAAATGACTAAGGTCACACTTTACTTTGAGCTCACAGTGTTCAGTCTGACTCTTTCTCCATACATAACATGGACGATTTGCTTTTATTCTCCGATGAGGGGGAGGAGCATGGTCCGCTGCTGGCTGAGCTGCTGGAGCTGCTGAGAGAGACAGGGTTCAAGGTCAATCCTCAGAAAGCTCAGATCGGTCAGAGGAAAATAAAATTCCTCGGGCTGACCATGAAGGCTGAGGAAAGGGCTATGGACGAGGCCAAATGGAAGGCAGTGCAGGAGTTACCAGCCCCCACAACAGTGACGGGGGTGAGATCCTTCCTGGGGCTCACTGGGTACTTGAAGATTTTATTGAATATTACGTCGCCACGGCAGCCCATCTGCTTCGGCTCCTCTGCAAGGGAGTTGGATGGGAGTGAGATGAGGACTTCATGGCAGCGTTTAATCGCCTCAAGGGAGACCTGCAGATGGCACCCGCACTAGGGGTGATTTATGGTGGGGAGAACTTATTTTTGGAAGTAGCAGCCAGCGGGGATAGCCTGAGTGCGACGCTGCTCCAGGATTGGCACAGCAAACAGAGGCCCATGGTCTACTCGTCAAGAGTCCTCACGGATGTAGAACGGAGATATTCCGATTGTGAGAGGCATCTCCTAGCCACGCATTGGACTGTAAAGCGCTCACAGCTCTTTACGGGATCGTCCCTGATCGTTCTACTCCCACTCAGCTGTTATTAGATGGGAGGATAAAGGACGGCACAGTGAGCAGTGCTCGCATTGCCCGCTGGACTTTATTGTTCTCACAAATGCATCTGAGAGTGCAAGGCCTGAGTGAACCCAAGTTGGCCGCCAACATGATCTACCCAGGGTCGGGCCACAAGGTGGAAGGGATATGGGACGTGGACGTAGACGTCGACGGGTCTAATTTGGTGGTGAACGGGGAGCGTTTCATCGGGTGCGGGATTTATGACCCTATGGCTGGGATAGCAAGGGCCATTAAACTCCCAAGCACCCTGAGCGCCCAGCATACCAAACTGTTGGCATTGGTGTATGTCGTTACTCACACCGACGAGTTCCCGTCCCCATACACCATCTATTCGGATTCCACTTTTACGTGCAATTCGTTTACCGAGTACTTCACCTCAGTTGTCTGACGACTGTAATTATTCTGAAATTCTCAGGATTATTGGTCTACCATGCCCATCGACTTAGCTGTCTGGCAAGCAATATCAAAAGTCAAGTCAGGCGTTGTCAACAACTTTCTTTTGATCGCATCATTTTTAAGCCCACAAACAAAATGGTCCCGTAATGCTCAGTTTTGAAAAGTTCCGAAATTACAGTGAATAGATAGCTTTTTTAATGCTATAATGTACTCACTGATATTTTAATCAGCCTTTTGATTCCGTATACCGAAACGATAGCTTTCAGCAATTTCTAAGGGCACGGGATTGTAATGCTGCACCAGTTTAGTTAAAATCTCCTTCAGCATTGTTCCTTTGGCTCAGTAGGCACAAGCAGATTGATCAACGTTTCGTACAACTCAGGGCCAGCTTCAGATAAGAAAATCGCTCTTTTTCGTTCCAACACTGTTGGGTTCTGGTCAGCATTGTCTGGAACTTCGATTATGTTATTTGCAGTGAAATACATTTCCTGCCGATCCACATACGCTTTGAACCTTTCCCGATCATGTCAAAATTCATCTAATTCTCCATCACTCCTATGGGTGCAGCCATTTTGACTCTGCAGTTCAAACAGTAGCTTGTAATTTACCTCGGATTTTTTCAGCTGTTTCCAAAAACAGAGAATCTTCCAAAGTCTCTCTGGCTGGCTGAACAAAAATATCAGCTTTGTTTTATCCGATTATCCCATCCTCGTCACCATTGTGATAAATCCACAGAAGCACACACTGCACACAAGTCTTTAAAATGGCAGATCTTCCAGAATAGTCTGTGGAAGCTTGTGGAAATTCCTGCTTCTTGTCAGGTGACCTATCTTTTATTAAACCCTCTAGTTGCAGTAACACAATACGTCCACCGTGTGGAGCTAAAGACATTACAGCAAGCCCCATGGTTTACGCGGTTAAACTTCCAAGGTCCACAAAGTAGTTCCACGTGAACCAGTGTACGTTGTTTAACCCGGGGGAAAGTGTAAGGAAAGACAAGAAACACCAAGGCTCTGTAAACAGCATGGTGGACGTGGGTCTTCCTCCCATAGTTTGGGACAGCGAGGACCCTGTGGTGGGGCTGTAACAAGGAGCGGCAGGATCCCACGGCGAAGGGCGCCATAGAAGCTGACCAGGAGCCCTAAAAGGCTCAGGCAAGAGACGCCCTAGCGGGCCCATCCGGCAGCACGGGTGGTATTGCATATAGTTTTATTTTAAAATGTTTTGGTTAGCTGTTATGAAGCCAGACCTGTGGAGGTAGACCCTCTCACAGCAAGGTGCTTGTTAGTTTTGTTTTGCAGGAAGCCGAGGACGGAATGGAGACAGCCCTGAGACTGAGCCTGAGTTGGATGTTGGCCGGAATGGGGCACAGCAGGAGAGGAGACACTGAGTTGTCCTTCCTCTACGGCTGTACTGGAGGAACGGACAGGGAGGCAGAGGCGATGGGTACTCAATGATGTCGCTACAATGATGGCGCGGGTACATCTCTCATCAATAGTATGGGTGACACAGGGGGGTAGGACAGGGGACATGGACTGCATGGCAACCTACTTCCACGAGGGAAGGTGGCCAGGCTGGCTGGGATCGAATTCGACAAAATACTTTAGCCATGCCGTATTCACATACTGGGAGGCTTCTATACCGTGTCCCAGACTGAAAGTCACAGCCACATGGGTTAGGGTGACCGAGGGCACGAACAAATGCTTGAAGTGCAAGAGACACATTCCCCTGGGACGATGGTGGTGGCTCAGGGAATTGAGTCAGGACACGGGGAACCAGAGAGCGGACTGGAGAGACGAGGGAACGATACGTACCAACAGATTACAGGGACGCGGGGGAGTGGAAGTGTGCTGGGACAAGTGGAAGGAGGAACAGGGAATTTATGTGTGTATTTGGGGGTCGGAACGGATCTGCCCAGCGGGTGTGTCAATTGCCTTTTCGAGGCAATGGCAGGATGCCGGGGCTGAGATCAGATGAGATCGGAGTATGGACTCCTGCATGATCCCAGACCCTCCCAACAAAATTATTTTCCACGGAGCTTGTCGCACACGAGAGGAAGCCCCTGCCCACAGGTGTCCCGCCACCACACCAGGCCCAGGAAATGCTTTAATTTTAGTCCCGACCGGAAAGGTTCTATTCCAGGCGATACATTACGCGGTCGCGTCGGTCATTTTAAACGTAATCGGGGTACATCTGCCCAAGTGTCCAAAAGAAACTGAGCAGCTATATGAGGCCCTTATTAAAGACATGTTACACCAGTTCTTTGAACTCAGTTACGGGGGTGTGAGCCGGGAAAAGTTGTACAACTTGGGAGTGTACGATAACGTTAGTCCGGGGAGGCAGAGGCGAGGGGTACTCAATGATGTCGCTACAGCATTTGGCGCGGGTACATCCCTCGTCAATAGTATGGACGACATGCAGCTGCAGATGCAGGTTAGCGGGTTAAAGGACCAGCTGCAGAAGATCTTGGGGTCAGGGAATGAAGTGGTAGGGTTGGAGCTAAAGGAGGACCAGGCGATGACGAGTCACTTAAAAGAGGTCATCGCGGAACTGGAGACACATGCTAAAATGGTTAATGAATTAATACGGGAGGACAGGAATGCCTGGTTGCTAGGCGATGGATGCAGTAATTTGGAGGACCTCCAGCAAGGTCGTGTCCCATCGTGGGTCAGCAACTGGCATCTCGCAGCGCTCAGCCCATATCATAATTCAATGAGTCTGTGTCAGCTCCGTTTAGCTTCCGAAGCCTAACCAGTCCCAGTGGATTGCGGCCGGTCCAACCACTTGTTTATGGGGATTGTGTTGTGTATACCGGTGATGGGCAGGACACCACAGCCAGCGCCGGTATGCAGAGTGGAAAACATTGGCATCTTACGGGAGCGGGTGCACGTGTGTCCCATGGGGCCCCACCGTTTGTAATAAAGTGGGAGCACGCCATGACCGGCACTGACCTCAAGGGGTGCCAGAGCAGGGGCACACGTCATATTGTGTCCCCAGCACTTGAAAGCGTTCGATCGGCCAGAGTGCGGGTTTGAATCAGAGAGTGCAGAGCCTATTAATTGTACCATGATGGTGATGGCCCAGAACCACGTTCCACCTCAGGTAGCACATGTGGGCAACAGGACGTACTGCGTCACGATGAACATGGACCAGTACCGGGTGCACCGTGACACTTGATGTCCGGTCACCGACATGACTTTCTGCTTCAAACCCCACACCAAAGTTCAAGTGGTCCAAGAGTGCATCCTTCCAATCCCAGAGCCATCCACGGTACACATCACGATGAACGACACAATCCATATTCTGCAGCAGTACATCACACAGTTCGGATATCAGATTCCTTTTCTGTCCGAACACCTCACAACGTTAATAAAAGCTGTTGAGCTCTCGCAGAAACATTATTTTACCTTGGAACAGACAACCCGGAAAACAGGGGAGGAAATTAAAAGGATAAATTCCCCACCCTGGTGGGACATTGGTTTGAATGTGGAAGTTCCTCCGTGGATCCAGATTTGCTCACACTCACTTGTAATTATACAGTTTCTCATTGTCATATATTTGTTGCGGCTGCCTTGCAAAAGACAAAGCAAGGCGAAGCAAGGCGCTCCGAGGTCGGTGGGAGGCCTTGGTTAAAGGTTGAACCTGAATGTTTTTCTCAGTAAATGTGTTGTACGAATGTGTTTCGTGTTGTATTTTAGAGGGATGTATTCAGGGTGTTCAAAAGTAAAGTAGAGAGGGTTGGTTTGAGGCCATGATGTTTTTTCACCAGTAGACGTTTGTCATTCCAGAGGGATTCTTGAAATATCAAAGTGGGGCTATAGGAATCGGCGAAAACATCGACAGCATCAGCGTAAACATTTTTCGACTTTAAGAATTCAGACATTGCTTTTCTGTTACTGCAGAAGAGCAGACAGTGGACTGGAATAGGTTCAGACATGCTCCACAGGAATACACATCAGGTGGGCGGGGATGGGTCAATGGCTGAAATCGCAGGAAGATGGCTGATGGGACCCTTTGTCATGTCATGGGAACCCATCAGTGAGAGATCAGGTAAACTAGTCAGTGCTCAAGCCATCGAAATGACTGAGAGCCCCGGAGCACAGGAACCTCAGGACAAAGGAAGCTATTTGGTCACCCAGACTCGTTGGTGTCTTTATCCCCAGGAACAGCCCAGTAACAAAGGCACAGGCAGAACATGTGATTCATTGCTCTTTAGTTGGACTGCCTCAGGCAAAGGACTGTTGTTTGGCGCAAGAATTCAGAAGCATTTTTGAGGAATAAGAGACGGCAATTTACAACCAACTCTCTCTCTCTCTCTCCTCTTCTCCACTTGTTTGCTTCGTTCAATGTACTCAAGGAGCAAGCACTCCGTCTGGGACAGAGAGAAGAAACCACCATCTATGAGCAAAGAGTGCCTCGCTCATCGGGAGAAGCAGTGAGCATTATCCCAGCCCACACATGTTTTAGACCACCGCATAATGTGAAGGGGTGTTGTGTGCCCCAACCAAGCCTTAGGGGTTTAGTGCGGGTGTTTCTGCGTGAATCATAGGCGTACGCACAGTCTGTTGGACGATTCAGTGGTGCCCTATTGAGCCAAGCAGGGGTATTTTAGTCGTGGGTACTTCATGATAGAGGCCTGTTCAGATGGGCCATTTGTTTGTCTTACACCACCAGGGTGTGTTTTACTGGAAGCAGGTGTGCGCTTTAACTTGAATAAAAGCATTGTGACAGTTGAAACCGAAAGTTCTGTCTATAACTGTGTATTCTGTTCACCATTATAATTCCCATTGTCTAGAACTCTTGTAAACGGGGTAATTCGAAACCACCAAGGGCAAAACCACTTATGTAGCGGGTGGTGTGTGGGGTCAGGTTCACCCCTGACCTTCTGAGCGGTTCGAATCGCTCCCACTCCCTGGGTTCTAGACTCTGGATTTATTTGGGGGATGTGATAAAGTGCAAGAGACAACTGGTTTGGTGCAAAAGAACTTTGATTTTATTAAAGGCAAGAAAATACAATGTCAAACTTACAATCACTTAATTAAAGAACAGTACATCACACATTCAAAGTTGTTACAGTGAATAATACACCTCCCACCTCCCAATGCCTAACACTGACTAGGTTGAACTCAAGGGCAAACAAGGACTATGCTCACTGATCCTTTGCTGGTAGTTGGTGGTGGTTTGCGATTTTGGGGTTCGCTGGATTCTATAGGTTCTGCTTGCCGTACCCCGAATGTCATAGAAGACTTCTTACTGCGCAATCTTCAGTTGGGCGGTGTCCGCTGATGCGGTAGGGTGCGTTTTGGACTTATGGGGTAAGTACCCACTTTCTTTCGTTAGAAATAGGTTCAAAGTCTCTTTAGATAATGTTTTCACCTGTTGGTAGTCAGGCCTAAGTTGTAGAGTGGAAACTTTTGATTCTTCGGTTTCTTCCTTGCGGAGTTTTGTTTCGAAGTTGGTCGATCACGGTGTTTTTGGTGGTACCATGTTGGCTGTGGTCGGTTGCTGCCACAATGGTGATGTTCTTCCTTCCTTTTCAATTTCAAGACGTTGAGGCTGGAGAAGCTGGTTAAAACTGCTGCGGTGGTCTTTCACCCTTCTTGATGCTCTATGATGCTATGCTGTTGTGTGCATACCTTCTGCTAAGTGTCCCTAGCAGTTTCTTCTGAAGCAAAAGCATACCCTTTGTTAAAGCAGGGCCAATTATACCTTTGGAGCTGTTCTAATCTTCATGCCAAATCAGCCCGAATTCTTTGTGTAATTTTGGCGGGCTTGATATTTCATTGTCATAATTTGGCAGGCTCATTAAATGTTAACCTGTCTCGGATGTGTCGATCTTCTAAATCTGTTTCTTGATGGAAATATTAGCTTTGGTATTTGCAGTGTCTGTCTGTGCTTGGGGTTTTCATGCAGGCTGGATGTGCCATTGTTGTTACGTATGTGCTGGAATGGTTTTCCAGATCAGGATGATGGTTGGCTATCTCTGGGTTAATTGTTGCTATGTTAATGTCTCCTGGGGAGCAGGGTTTTTCGAGCATCCACAATTCTCCAGACAATTTGCTTTAGTTTCAATACCCCAGACAGCTTCAATACTCAAAACTGGCTTCTTTGAAGGATAGTTCCTTCAGTTCTCAGCCCTGCCCACACAAACTCAATCTGCTTTGTAAAATCCCAAATTCGATTAAAGTTCGTAGTTTCTTCCACGTGCACTTTAGGATCTCAAACTTTCTGGTAGATAGTTCCAAATTAAATTTCCTTTCCAATGAGTCCAAACACTGGCGGGGGGGCTCTCTCACGAATTTTGCAACCCTTCACTTACCTTCCCTAGAGGATCTTTTACTATGAGAACATTAATTAATCCTGTCTCATTACACATTACCAGATCTAAAATATCCTGCTCCTTGGTTGGTTCCACAATGTATTGTTTTAAGAAATTGTCCCTATTATACTCTATGAAATTTTCCTCAAGGCTACCTTTGCCAATTTGATTTGTCCAATCTATATGAAATTTAAAGTCACCCACAATTATTGCAAGCCCCCATTATTTCTTGATTTATACTTTGTCCTATGGTGTAGCTACTGTTAGAGGGACTATAGACTACTCCCACCAGTGACTTCTTTCCCTTGCTATTTCTTATCTCCAGCCAAACTGATTCTACATCTTGATCATCTGAGCCAATATCATTTCTCACTATTTCACTGTTCTCATCCCTTATTAACGGAGCTACCCCACCAACTGTTTCTTTCTGCCTATCCTTCCGTAATGTCAAGTACCCCTGAATATTTAGTTCCTAGCCTCGGTCACCTTGCAACCACGTCTCTGTAATGGCTATCACGTCATACCTATTTATTTCTATTTGTGCCATCAATTCATCTATCTTGTTATGAATGCTGCATGCATTTAGATAAAGAGCCTTTAATTTTGTCTTTGTATCATTTTTCCCTACTCTGACCCTATTTGCTGGTGCACTCTTATGTTTGTATGCTTTGTAGTTCCTGTCACACTCTGGTTATCATTACTCATATCGCTACTCTGCACATTTGCCATGTCCTTTCTCTTTAACTTTCAAAATTTCCCCTCACTTGAACCCTCCCCCCCATTATTTAGTTTAAAGCCCCATCTACAGCCTTAGTTATTCGGTTCGCCAGGACACTGGTCCCAGCGTGGTTCAACTGAAGTCCATCCCAACGCAACAGCTCTCTCTTACCCCAGTATTTGTGCCAATGCCCCATGAATTGAAACTCGCTTCTCCCCCACCAAACTTTGAGGCATGCATTCAACACTCTGATCTTAATGACCCTAAGCCAATTTGCTCGTAGTTCAGGTAGTAATCCAGAGATTATTACCTTTGTGGTTCTGCTTTGTAATTTAGCCCCTAGCAGCTCATACTCCCTCAGCAGAACTTGTTTCTTTGTCCTACCTATGTCATTGGTACCAACGTGAATCACGACAACCGCATCTTTCCCCTGCCACTCCAAGTTCCTCTCCAGCCCCGAGGAGATGTCCTCAACCCTTTTAAGGGTTTAAAAAGTAGTTGTATATGCACTTCAAGTGCCATAATCTATAGGGCTATGACCAACAGCTGGAAATTGGGATTAGGCTGGATAGCTCTTATACAGCCAGCACAGACATGATGGGCCGATTGTCCTCCTTCTGTGCAATAACTTTCTATGATTCTATGGGGGAGAAATTGGGGTCATTTGTGTTGTGTATCTGTAAAGCATGCACTCCCATGGTTCTGCCACCAGGGAGCTCATCCCCTGAAGTCCCAAGAGATCCCAACATCCCTTGGGAGCACTGTATATAAGGCCTGTTCCTCACTCTGGAGTGTCTTATTAAAGACTGAGGTCACTGTTACTTTAACCTCCCTGTGTGCAGCCTCATCTGTGTTAGGAACACAATAATTTGCACCTCCCATTAGTGTGCCAGGAGGACGGTAACAGGGCACAAACGACTTTTCACCCGGGCGGGGTGCCGCTAACGACTATCGCTAAATTCCACGGGACTTTAGCGGCGGTGGTAACCAATAGCGCCCCACTCCACTGTGCCCGTGATGACAATGTCATCACTGTGTGCAGCAACCTGTTTATGACCCAGAGCAAAAATTCAAGAGCGCCCCCTGATGCTGCGCTGAGCAATGCCAGCAGCTGTACACCGCTCATGGGGCACTACTTAAAAGGGAGGTGGTGCTCGGAAGAAAAAAAATCAGCCGACTTAATGGTCGCGGCCTGTTACATGGTGGATCGCTGGGTCCGTTCCACGATCTGGCAGCTCGACACTCCACTTGAGAGCCAGGCTTATGCCACGGCACCCCGCTCTCCACTAGTCCAGGTCAGGACCCATAGAGTCAGCAGCTTGGCCCTCCACTTTAATGGAGCCAACACTACGCATCTCAGCACATAGCGCTGCGCTCCTCTCGGATTGCTTTTGCCCCGCTCGCGCCCCACATAACAAGTGGAGCATGTTATTTTGTGCTCCACTTGCTCTCAGGGCCAGTAACCCCAATATCGCGAGGGTGTCTGGACTTCTGCGCCTGGTGCAGGAAATCCTGTCTCGCAGCTGTTACCGCCCCAAATGGGGCACTATACAATTTCACCCCCTATGATTTGAAAGCTGTTTTCTATAATAGATTGAAAGAATTTAAAAAAAAATATTTGCAAAACTGGCAAGTGTCTACTTAAACTTATGTGCCACTGGAGGCTAAAATATTTCTGTATACAAATGCTTTTTGTCAGATAATTTGTAATTTGTATCATAAAACCACCACTGTAAAGCTTTTTTTTATTCGTTCCTGGGATGTGGGCGTCGCTGGAAAGACCGGCATTTGTTGCCCTTGAGAAAGTGGTGGTGAGCCGCCTACTTGAACCACGGCAGTCTGAGTGGTAAAGGTACTCCCACAGTGCTGTGAGGGAGGCATTTCCAAGATTTTGACCCAGCGACGATGAAGGAACGGCGATATATTTCCAAGTCAGGATGTTGCTTGAGTGGAGGGGAACTTGGAGGTGATGGTGTTCCCATGTGCCTGCTGCTCCTGTCCTTCTAGTTGCTAGAGGTCATGGGTTTGGGAAGTGTTGTCAAAAACTACAGTTAGTTATATGTCAGAACAAAATAAAAGCATCGCGTGATCAAAAAAAGTAATGTTCACAGCATTATCAGCACTGACCCCCCAAAAACATAAAGAACCTATGCCAGAATTAGTTAAGTGCCAAAAGCTAGCTCCACCTCCAAAAAATGAATAAAAATTACTTTTAACTTTGCTTTTGCAACACCCACAAAATCCATCTGTGTTAGATTAGATGGCACACACACAGTTTAGCACAGCTGTTAAACTTGCAAAATCAGGCAGATGATGTTGATGGAATGAAGACAGTTCATTGCTGCTGTCTATTTGATGTGTCTTGTGATAATAGATTTTAGTACAGAATAGAAACAACCATTAGCAACTTAAGTTAGAAAAGCCTTGGCAAAAGCTGCATTTAGATGCAATTGAAATCCATGCCATAATGTCTTAACTCTGTGTAAGACTAAATGACTTTGCATAATAAAGCTTAAGCTTTGATGTTTTATATTGAAGAATTAATGATGCCTGGTTCAGATATGCCAGATGGATTGTTTCCAGATATATTGGCCTACTTTTTTCATTTTTCATTTATAGAGATTATAAGAATAAGCATGTGGGTTTAGTGGTTCAAACTAATATACAACCCCCCCCCCCACCCCCCGCAAAAATAAATTGTAGCATAAAAGCAAAGGAATTATTATTAAAAAAACAGAGTGCCTGCTTCTGTAATTTGATTACTTGATATGTATTATTTATAACAATAATTAGAATTTTACTTGTTTTTCCCCCAACTACAAAGGCAACATAAAGGCCTTCATATTATACCGACACAATTTAATATGTTTTAACTTAAGAATATTTGGAATCTAATTACAACGCTAAGAATTACAGGCACTGGCCTAGAAATGGGTTTGCCCCTGAAAACAGGCGCGGGGATCAATGGGCCATGTGGCCTCCTTCTGTGCCATATTAATTCTATGATTCTTTGGAGGAATGCCGGCAGCATGAAAAATTTGTTCTGTTTGCTCATCTCCATGATTGTGGCATGCAGCCTGGCACTGAATGCGCTGCTGAATGGCTCAGTGCTCAGAAGGAGGAACCAAGTTCATGCAAGGCTAGCACCAATTAAAGCTAGGCCTCCACTACTTAAAGGCAGCCTGCACCTCTTAAAGGGGAGGTGCATTCTGCCTGCAGCAGATCATTGAACTGGCGGGGAAGAGAGTGAAAAAGAATGAATGATGGCACAACAGGGGAGAAAGAATGCACCAAGGTTCTCGGATGCAGCAATGAAGGCCAAGCTGCAGGAGGTAGCTAGGAGAGAAGTCCTCTTACCTCAGGGGGGGCAGGAGTCCCTCCAGGCAACAGTGCAAAATGCAATGGGAGCAGATAGCCGCTGTGGTGAATGCCAGCAGTGTAGCCCCGAGGATGTATAGGCAGTGCAGGAATTAGTTTAATGATCTCACACGAGTGGACAAGAACAGTTAATTCACCTTCAAATGCCATAACCCATCATCTGCACCACTCGTCTCACATACTGCTCAATTCATCACAACCCCATCACTCACCCACCAACAATCTCTTGCAATCACGACTCATACCTAATATTCACAGCTTCACCTCACCTTCACATGCTTACTATTGCTGCAAGCCTCACACCCACATCTCACAGCTCGCATACACTGCCAGCTATTCAACCATGATAGGCATATTAAGCCAACACATTACACTGCACTTACTGACGCACTTCCCTTTCTCTTACAGGAAAAGGTGGCCAGCAGCACTTAACTGGCAGGGGACAGGCACGCCTGCCTAACCTAACCCCATCGAGGAGACGGCGATTATCATTCTTGGAAGGGGCATCACTAAGCCTATGGCCAGCAGTGGGGCTGAAAGGATACAAGATGCAGCTCTTGCTTTCTCTGCCCCGTCCTCTCGCCACAAACCTATCCTTGTGCCATTCTCATTTCAGAGACACAAGAAATCCAATTGACCAGCCAGTAGTGCAAGAATAAGAGGGAGGGGAGAGTGATTAAGAAGGAGAAAGACCATCACTTGATCTCCCAATTTCAGCCACCAGCTCAGAAACTGGCACTCCACGGAGTTTATAGGGGAGCTTAGACGCAGGATCTGCATGTGGTGAGTCACTGGACATGAGTGGGCTGCAGCCAGAGCAGGGGGAAAGGGTAGCACAAGTGTCAGTTCACCGGAGGGCGAGGTCGCACACAAATTCTGCTGCAGAGAACTCAGATGAGGACTTCGATGGGGCGACCTATAGAAGAACACTGATGGATGGGTATGCTCAACGAAATGCTTGGTGTAATGGCAGAAAAAAAATAATAATTTAAAGGGAGAAAAATTGAAAAGTGCTGGAGTACAGAGGGACCTGGGGGTCCTTGTGCATGAAACACAAAAGTTAGTATGCAGGTACAACAAGTAATCAGGAAGGCAAATGGAATGTTGGCCTTTATTGCAAGGGGATAGAGTATAAAAACAGAGAAGTCCTGTTACAACTGTACAGGGTATTGGTGAGGCCACACCTGGAGTACTGCATATAGTTTTGGTCTCCATATTTAAGGAAGGATATACTTGCATTGGAGGCTGTTCAGAGAAGGTTCACTAGGTTGATTCCGGAAATGAGGGGGTTGACTTATGAAGATAGGTTGAGTAGGTTGGGCCTATACTTATTGGAATTCAGAAGAATGAGAGATGATCTTATCGAAACTTATAGGGCCAGAAATCCTGGTTGGCTGCTTCCCGCAGGGATTGAGAGAAAAAGTTTAAAAAGTTGAGCACCTTCCTGTTACTGTTGCGCCCACGTGAGTTCCCGGTCCTGAGGCCTCCACTGACTGCGTGTCGAAGCGAGTGCATGTCTGGAGCTGCAGTCACATGGCTCTGGGCAACCAATCAAAGTAAAGTATCTTCTCATTCATAATAATGGGAATTCTGTAAGTTGGAGTTCCCATTATTATGAAAGAGAACCTCATCAAACACACAAAACTGTAATTAAAAAATAGAAAAAATGCACCACATATTTTTATTAATTTAAATTCAAGTTATTTATGTATTATTAAAAATATATATTTTTCTGATTTTTAAAAAAGTTTTTAAAATTATGGTTTAAAATAAACTTACCGTAGTGGGGAGGATTTTTAACAATAACATTTTAAAAAAAATTATTTTATACTGTTTTTGTGTATTTTAAAACTCTTACACCTGTAAAAGTATGCTATGCGCCTGCGTTTATCAGGCGCAGGAGTTTTCAGGACATCCGCTGGCAAGTTATGGATAAGGTTCACCAGATTGATTCCCGGGATGGCAGGACTGACATATGAGGAGAGACTGGATCAACTGGGCCTGTATCCACTGGAGTTTAGAAGAATGAGAGGGGATCTCATAGAAACATATAAAATTTTGACGGGATTAGACAGATTAGAGGCAGGAAGAATGATCCCGTTGCTGGGGAATTCCAGAACCAGGGGTCACAGTCTAAGAATAAGTGGTAAGCCATTTAGGACCGAGATGAGGAGAAACTTCTTCGCTCAGAGAGTGGTTAACCTGTGGAATTCTCTACCGCAGAAAGTTGTTGAGGGCAGTTCGTTAGATATATTCAAAAGGGAGTTAGATATGGCCCTTACGGCCAAAGGGATCAAGGAGTATGGAGAGAAAGCAGGAATGGGGTACTGAGGTTGAATGATCAGCCATGATCTTATTGAATGGCGGTGGAGGCTCGAAGGGCCGAATGGCCTGCTCCTGCACCTAATTTCTATGTTCCTATGTTTCTATGTAAATGCCGCAACCTTGCCCATGCAAATGTCCTGGATGTAGAGATGCGGAGGATCTGTCAAGCTCCAGCTTGACCGATCGGAAAAACCGGTTTTCAGCACATGCGCATTGTGCACTGAAAACGAGCTTTGCGATGCCTTCCCAGGTCCATACACATTCCGTACGGACCCGGGAGGCTGGAATTTCTGGACCAAAAGATAATCCTCCACAGATCGGGAGCGAGGACATTTGCTTGGGCAGGATTGCGGGATTTATGCATATCTTTCCCAGCAAATGTCCTCAAAATTCTTGCACCTGATAAAAGCAAACGCATAGCCTACTTTTACAGGCACAAGTGTTTAAAAACATACATAAACATAATAAAATGAAATTAAATAAACGCATTTTATTGTTAAAAACACTGCCCACTAAGGTAAGTTTATTTTTAACCCGAATTACAAAACTTTTTTAAAAATCGGAAAAATATTGTTTTTTTCTAAAGAAATTAACTTTAATTTCAATTAATTTGAATTATATGAGGCCTGTTTTTTATTTTTTATTAGTGTGTGTTTGTTTCACTCAGAGGATTGTAAATCTGTGGAATTCTCTGCCCCAGAGAACTGCACAGGCTGGGTCATTGAATATATTTAAGACAGAGATGGACAGATTTTTAAGCGATAAGCGAGTAAAGCATTATGGGGAGCGGGAAGGCAAGTGGAGCTGAGTCCATGATCAAATCAGCCATGATCTTATTAAATGGTGGAGCATGCTCAAGGGGCCAAATGGCCTACTCCTGCTCCTATTTCTTATGTTCTTATAAAGCCTGAGCACAATGTCAAGTAGCATGGAAAAGTCCAGCACCAATCTTGCCAAGCACAGAGCTTGGAGATAATGATTTTCAGCATGGAAGGGGTGGGCAGATACATTACTGCACTCGTAGACTCAACCAGTATGAAGCGTATGATGGCTGATGTTATATATGTAAACCTGTAAGTACCATGTCTAACCACCAGAGGGCTTATCCCCTGGAGTCCTAAGGGATCCCACAATCCCGTGGGAGCACCTGTATATAAGGAGGCCTCTCAGGCTGGAGAGGCACTCTGAGCTCTGTAATAAAGGACTAGGCTCACACCTTACTTTGAGCTTGCAGTGTCTGGTCTGACTCTTTATTCAAGACATAACAACTGGCGATGAGATACAAATGACGAACCCCACCGCAACAATGCAGAGAACAGTGGGCGTCCTGGAGAAATTTTTGGAGGGAGACGATTGGTAAACCTTCGTGGAGCAACTCAACCAATACTTTGTGGCCAACAAGCTGGAAGGAGAAGCGAACGCTGCCAAATGAAGAGCGATCCTCCTCGCTGTTTGCGGGACACCAATGTATGGCCTCCTGAAAAATCTGCTCGCTCCAGCGAAACCCACAGACAAGTCATATGATGAGTTGTGCACACTGGTCTGGGAGCATCTAAGCCCAAACGAAAGCATTCTGATGACGAGGTATCGGTTCAACACATACAAGAGGTCTGAAGGTCAGGAAGTGGCGAGCTACGTCGCCGAGCTAAGGGGCCTTGCAGGACATTGTGAATTTGAAGGACACTTGGAGCACATGCTCAGGGACTTCTTTGTACTTGGCATTGGCCATGAAGTAATACTTCGCAAACTTTTGACTGTAGGGACACCAACCTTGAGTAAAGCCATAGCGATAGCCCAGGTGTTTATCACCACCAGTGACAATACCAAACAAATTTGTCAACACACGAGTGCAGCTGCAAGTACTGTGAACAAAATAACACAGTTTTCGAATCAAAAGGTACAGGGCAGGACTTACACGCCTGCAGCTGCACGTCCGCTGATGACTCAGAATCCACGATCAAGGTCATTAACACCTTGTTGGCGTTGCGGGGGTGATCATCGTTTCCATTCATGCCACTTCAAAGGATACGTTTGCAAGGGCTGTGGAACAGTGGAACACCTCCAACGTAAGTGCAGGTGAGTTGCAAACCCTGCTAATCCTGAAAAACTACCATGTTGTAGAGGAGGACAGATTCACGGTGGATCATGATGAACCAGAGCCTCAGACCGAGGAGGCAGAGGTATATGGGGTGCACACATTTACCACAAAGTGTCCCCCGATAATGCTGAAGGTTGAATTAAATGGACTCCCGGTGTCCATGGAGCTGGACACGGGTGCAAGCCAGTACATAATAAGCAAAAAGACTTTCGATAAATTGTGGTACAGCAAGGCCTCAAGACCACTCCTGATTCCCATTCTTACTACACTGAGAACGTACACAAAGGAACTGATTCCCCTAATCGGCAGTGCTACTGTAAAGGTCTCCTCCGATGGAGCGGTGCAGGAGTTGCCACTCTGGGTGGTGCCAGGCGATAGCCCCATGCTGTTCGGCAGGAGCTGGCTGGGAAAGATATGCTGGAACTGGAATGACGTCCGAGCGCTTTCGTCCATCGACGACACCTCATATGCCCAGGTCCTAAGCAAGTTCCCCGCATTGTTCGAACCAGGCATCGGGAAGTTCCAAGGAGCAAATGTGCAGATCCATTTGATTCCGGGGGCGTGACCCATCCATCACAAGATGAGAGCGGTACCTTACATGATGAGAGAGAGGGTGGAGATCGAACTAGACAGGCTGCAACGAGAGGGCATCATTTCGCTGATCAAATTCAATGAGTGGGCCAGTCCGATCGTTCCAGTCCTCAAGGGAGACGGCACCGTCAGAATCTGTGGTGATTATAAAGTAACTATCAATCGTTTTTCCCTGCAGGATCAATACCCGCTACTGAAGGAAGGCGACCTTTTTGCGACGCTGGTGGGAGGGAAAGTCTTCACGAAGATGGACTTGACTTCGGCCTACATGACGCAGGAGCTGGAGGAATCATTGAAGGACCTCACCTGCATCAACACGCACAAAGGTCTCTTCATTTACAACAGATACCCATTTGGGATTCGATCGGCCCCATTGATATTCCAGAGGAACATGGAAAGAGGACCGAAGTCAGTCCCGCGCACCGTGGTCTTCCAGGATGACATCTTGGTTACAGGTCAGGACACCTTCGAGCACCTGCAGAACCTGGAGGAGGTTCTGAATCGGCTTAATCGTGTGGGGCTCAGGCTAAAACGCTCAAAGTGCGTTTTCCTGGCACCTGAAGTGGAGTTCCTGGGGCGAAGGCATCAGGCCCACCGAGTCGAAGACGGAGGCAATCAAGAACGCATCGAGATCACAGAACGTGACGGAGCTGCGGTCGTTTCTAGGACTCCTGAACTATTTTGGTAACTTCTTACCGGGTCTTAGCACATTGTTAGAACCCCTGCACTCTTTACTGCGTAAAGGAGATGAATGGGTATGGGGTAAAAGCCAAGGAAATGCTTTTGAGAAAGCTAGGAATCTGTTATGTTCAAACAAATTGCTTGTGTTGTATGATCCATGCAAATGTTTGGTAATAGCATGTGATGTGTCGTCGTGCGGGGTCAGGTGTGTATTGCAACAAGCTAATGAATCTGGGAAATTGCAACCGATTGCTTATGCAGCCAGAAGTCTGTCTAAATCTGAGAGGGCCTCCAGTATGATTGAAAAAGAAGCGATAGCGTGTGTTTACGGGGTAAAGAAAATGCATCAATATCTGTTCGGGCTCAAATTTGAATTGGAAACTGACCATAAGCCGCTTATATCCCTCTTTTCTAAAAGCAAGGGGATAAATACGACTGCATCCAGAAATGGGTGCTCACATTGTCAGCATACAACTACGCCATCCGCCACAGGCCAGGTGCAGAAAACTGTGCCGATGCTCTCAGTAGGCTGCCATTGCCCACCACAGGGATGAAGATGGCACAGCCTACAGATTTAGTCATGGTAATGGAAGCATTCGAGAGTGAGCAATCACCTGTTACCGTCCGACAGATTAGAACTTGGACGAGCCAGGACCCCTTACTGTCCTCAGTAAAAAACTGTGTGCTCCACGGGAGTTGGTCTAGTGTCCCATTAGAAATGCAGGAGGAAATAAAGCTGTACCAGTGGCACAAAGATGAAATGTCCATACAGGCAAACTTCCTCCTCTGGGGTAATCGATTAGTGGTGCCAAAAAAGGGCAGGGACACTTTCATCAGTGATCTCTGCAGCACCCACCCAGGCATCATAATGATGAAAGCGGCGGCAGTCGGAGGAGCAGCGGCCGGAGGAGGAGCAGCAGTGGCCTATATAGGCCCAGCGGTAGCAGGGTCAAGTAAGAAAGAAGTAAAAAGTAATCGAAGGGTGACATCACAGCCAAGAGGGTAAGTGATTGGCTGGTTGAGTGGTGAGTAGTTTTCTTTTTCTTATCTTTTATCTTGTTCTTAGCAGTAAGAAACCTTTGGCTTTGTTGCCAAATTAAGTAATTTAAGGGTTAAGTCATGGCAGGAGAGCCCAGACATGTGTCATGCTCCTTCTGTGCGATGTGGAAAGTCAGGCACTGGAGCTGCACATGGATTCACTCTGGAGCATCGGCAATGCTGAGGATGTCGTAAATAGCACGTTTAGTGAGTTGGTCACACCGCAAGTAAAGGTTAAACAGGCAGATAGGGAATGGGTGACCATCAGACAGAGCAGTGGAAGGAAGATAGTGCAGGGGTCACCTGCGGGCATCTCCGTCCAAAACAGATACACCACCTTGGGTACTGTTGGGGGAGATGACTCATCAGGGGAAGGCAGTAGCAGCCAATTCCATGGCACCAGGGGTGGCTCTGCTGCACAGGAGGGCAGGAAAAAGAGTGGGAGAGCGATAGTGATAGGGGATTCGATTGTAAGGGAAATAGATAGGCGTTTCTGCAGCTGCAAACAAAACTCCAGGATGGCATGTTGCCTCCCTGGTGCAAGGGTCAAGGATGTCTTGAGTCCGGGGCCTATAAAGGCCGCGAGTTCAGCAGTCGGGAGGTGCGTCGCTGAAGCGTGAGTCCGGGGTCAGAGGGGCCTATAAAGGCCGCGAGATCAGCAGTCAGGAGGTGCGTCACTGAGGCGTGAGTCCGGGGTCGGAGAGGCCTATAAAGGCCTCGAGATCAGCAGTCGGGTGGTGCGTCGCTGATGCGTGTAGCCCGGGGTCAGAGAGGCCTATAAAGGCCGCGAGATCAGCAGTCGGGAGGTGCGTCGCTGAGGCGTGAGTCCGGGGTCAGTGAGGCCTATAAAGGCCGCGAGATCAGCAGTCGGGAGGTGCGTCGCTGAGGCGTGAGTCCGGGGTTGGCGAGAGGCCTATAAAGACCGCGAGATCAGCAGTCGGGAGGTGCGTCGCTGAGGCGTGAGTCCGGGGTCGGCGAGAGGCCTATAAAGGCCGTGAGATCAGCAGTCTGGAGGTGCATTGCTGAGGCGTGAGTCCGGGGTCGGAGAGGCCTATAAAGGCCCAGCTTGTGCAGCTACAGGGAGAAGGCAAAAAAGTAGTAGAAAGAAACAGAAAGGTGACGTCACAGCCAAGGGGGTAAGTGATTGGCAGGTGATTGGTGAGTAGTTTTTCTTTTTTCTCTTTTATAAGAGTGAGTAAACTTTAGCGTTGTTGTTGCCAATTTAAGTGTATCTAAGGGTCAAGTCATGGCAGGAGAGCTCGGTCACGTGATATGCTCCTCCTGTACCATGTGGGAACTCAGGGACACTTCCGGTCCGTTGCGGAATTGGAGCTGAGGGTGGATTTACTCTGTAGCATCCATGATGCTGAGAATGACATGAGTAGCATGTGTAGCGAGTTGGTCTTACTGCAGGTGAAGGGTCCACAGCCAGCTAGGGAATGGAAGACCAGCAGGAAGAGCAGTGCAAGGAAGGTAGTGCAGGGGTCCCCTGCGGTCATCTCTCTGCAAAACAGATACACCGCTTTGAGTACTGTTGAGGGGGATGAGTCATAAAAGGAGGGCAGCAGCAGCCAAGTTCATGGCACCGTGGCTGGCTCTGCTGCACAGGAGGGCAGGAAAAAAAGTGGGAGAGCGATAGTGATAGGGGATTCAGTGTTAAGGGGAATAGATAGGCGTTTCTGCGGCCTCAACCGAGACTCCAGGATGATATGTTGCCTCCCTGGTGCAAGGGTCAAGGATATCTTGGAGCGGGTGCAGGACATTCTGAAAAGGGAGGGTGAATAGCCAGTTGTCGTGCACATTGGTACCAACTATATAGGTAAAAAAAAGGATGAGGTCCTACGAGACGAATTTAAGGAGCTAAGAGCTAAATTAAAACATAGGACCTCAAAAGCAGTAACCTCAGGATTGCTACCAGTGCCACGAGCTAGTCAGAGTAGGAATCGCAGGATAGCTCAGATGAATACGTGGCTTGAGCAGTGGTGCAGCAGGGAGGGATTCAAATTCCTGGGGCATTGGAACCGGTTCTGGGGGAGGTGGGACCAGTATAAACCGGACGGTCTGCACCTGGGCAGGATCGGAACCAATGTCTTAGGGGGAGTGTTTGCTAGTGCTGTTGGGGAGGAGTTAAACTAATATGGCAGGGGGACGGGAACCAATGCAGGGAGACAGAGGGAAACAAAATGGAGACAAAAGCAAAAGACAGAAAGGAGATGAGTAAAAGTGGAGGGCAGAGAAACCAAAGGCAAAAAACAAAAAGGGCCACTGTACAGCAAATTTCTAAAGGGTCAAAGTGCAATAAAAAGGCAAGCATGAAAGCTCGGTGCCTCAATGCAAGGAGTATTCAGAACCCAGGAGAGGGCTCTGAGCTAGTTAGAGTGTGTGAGAGCTCAGATGAACAGGACCCCAAGAAAGAATGCAAAAGGCAGGAGGCAACAGAGCAGAGTAGCACTGGGGTAAGTGTAAACCACAGGGTGATAGGAAGGGACAATATGTATGAATATAAAGGGGCTGCAGGAGGGCTCAAAACTAAAAATCATGGTTTAAAAACTAGTATTAAAACACTCTACCTAAACGCACGTAGCATTCGAAATAAAGTAAATGAGTTGACGGCACAAATCATTACAAATGGGTATGATTTGGTGGCCATTACAGAAACGTGGTTGCAGGGGGGCAAAGACTGGAAATTAAACATACAGGGGTATCTGACAATTTGGAAAGATAGACAAGAAGGGAAAGGAGGTGGGTAGCTCTGTTAATAAAGGATGATATCAGGGCAGTTGTGACAGACGATATTGGCTCTAATGAACAAAATGTTGAATCATTGTGGGTGGAGATTAGAGATAGTAAGGGGAATAAGTCACTGGTGGCCGTAGTTTAAGGCCCCCAAATAATAACTTCACGGTGGGGCGGGCAATAATCAAGGGAATAATGGAGGCATGTGAAAAAGGAACGGCAGTAACCATGGGGGATTTTAACCTACATATCGATTGGTCAAATCAAATCGCACGGGGTAGCCTTGAGGAGGAATTCATAGAATGCATACAGGATTGTTTCTTAGAACAGTATGTTACAGAACCTACAAGGGAGCAAGCGATCTTAGATCTGGTCCTGTGTAATGAGACAGGAATAATAAACGATCTCCTAGTAAAAGATCCTCTCGGAATGAGTGATCACAGTATGGTTGAATTTGTAATACAGATTGAGGGTGAGGAAGTACTGTCTCAAACAAGCGTAATATGCTTAAAAAAAGGGGACTACAGTGGGATGAGGGCAGTGTTGCCTAAAGTAGACTGGAAACACAGACTAAACGGTGGCACAATTGAGGAACAGTGGAGGACATTTAAGGAGCTCTTTCATAGTGCTCAACATAAATATATTCCAGTGAAAAAGAAGGGCGGTAAGAGAAGGGATAACCAGCCGTGGATAACCAAGGAAATAAAGGAGAGTATCAAATTAAAAACCAATGCGGATAAGGTGGCCAAGGTTAGTGGGAAACTAGAAGATTGGGAAAATTTTAAACGACAGCAAAGAATGACTAAGAAAGCAATAAAGAAAGGAAAGATTGATTACGAAAGTAAACTTGTGCAAAACATAAAAACAGATAGTAAAAGCTTTTACCGAAAAAAAACCCGTAAAAGAGTAACTAAAGTAAATGTTGGTCCATTAGAAGATGAGAAGGGGGATTTAATAATGGGAAATGTGGAAATGGCTGAGACCTTAAACAATGATTTTGCTTCGGTCTTCACAGTGGAAGACACAAAAACCATGCCAAAAATTGCTTGTCACAGGAATGTGGGAAGGGAGGACCTTGAGATAATCACTATCACTAGTGGGGTAGTGCTGGACAGGCTAATGGGACTCAAGGTAGACAAGTCCCCTGGTCCAGATGAAATGCATTCCAGGGTATTAAAAGAGATGGCGGAAGTTATAGCAGATGCATTCGTTATAATCTCTGGACTCTGGGAAGGTACCATCGGATTGGAAAGCAACTAATGTAACGCCTCTGTTTAAAAAAGGGGGGCAGACAAAAGGCAGGTAACTATAGGCCAGTTAGTTTAACATCTGTAGTGGGGAAAATGCTTGAAGCTATCATTCAGAAAGAAATAGCGGGACATCTAGATAGGAATAGTGCAATCAAGCAGATGCAGCATGGATTCATGAAGGGGAAATCATGTTTAACTAATTTACTGGAATTCTTTGAGGATATAACGAGCATGGTGGATAGAGGTGTACCGATGGATGTGGTGTATTTAGATTTCCAAAAGGCATTCGATAAGGTGCCACACAAAAGGTTACTGCAGAAGATAAAGGTACGTGGAGTCAGAGGAAATGTATTAGCATGGATCAAGGGACACGTGCAATAAGGTACAACAGTTACCATGGATGACTTTAATCTGCATATTGATTGGGCTAACCAGACTGGTAGCAATACGGTGGAAGAGGATTTCCTAGAGTGTATAAGGGATGGTTTTCTAGGTCAATATGTCGAGGAACCAACAGGCCATCCTAGACTGGGTCTTGTGTAACGAGAGAGGATTAATTAGCAATCTGGTCATGTGGGGCCCCTTGGGGAAGAGTGAGCATAATATGGTAGAATTATTCATTAAGATGGAGAGTGACAGTTAATTCAGGGACGAGGGTCCTGAACATAAAGAAAGGAAACTTCGACGATATGAGACGTCAATTGGATGGGATAGACTGGAGAATGATACTTAAAGGGTTGACAGTGGATAGGCAATGGCAAACATTTAAATACCACATGGATAAACTGCAACAATTGTAAATCCCTGTGTGGCGTAAGAATAAAAAACGGAAGTGGCTCAACCGTGGCTAACAAGGGAAATTAGGGAAAGTGTTAAATCCAAGGAAGAGGCATATAAATTGGCCAGAAAAAGCAGCAAACCTGAGGACTGGGAGAAATTTAGAATTCAGCAGAGGAGGACTAAGTGTTTATTTAGGAGGGGGAAAATAGAGTATGAGAGTAAGCTTACAGGGAACATAAAAACTGACTGAAAAATTTTCTATCGATATGTGAAGAGAAAAAGATTAGTGAAGACTAATGTAGGTCCCTTACAGTCAGAATCAGGAGAATTCATAATGGAGAACAAGAACATGGCAGACTAATTGAACAAATAGTTTGGTACTGTCTTCACGAAGGAAGACACAAATAACCTCCCGAAAATACTCGGGGACCAAGGGTCTAGCGAGAAGGGGGAACTAAGGGAAATCCTTATTAGTCAGGAAATGGTGTTTGGGAAATTGAAGGGACTGAAGGCTGGTAAATCCCCAGGGCCTGATAGTCTGCATCCCAGAGTAGTAAGGAAGTGGTCCTAGAAATAGTGGATGCATTGATGATCATTTTCCAACATTCTATAGGCTCTGGTTCAGTTGCTATGGATTGGAGGGTAGCTAATGTAACCCCACTTTTTAAAACATGAGGGAGAGAGAAAACAGGGAATTATAGAACGGTTAGCCTGACATCGGTTGCGGGGAAAATGTTGGAATCAATTATGAAAGATGTAACAGCAGCGCATTTGGAAAGCAGTGACATGATCGGTCCAAGTCAGCATGGATTTATGAAAGGGAAATCATTCTTGACAAATCTTCTGGAATTTTTTGAGGATGTAACTAGTAGAGTGGATAAGGAAGAACCAGTGGATGTTGTGTATTTGGACTTTCAAAAGGCTTTTGACAAGGTCCCACACAAGAGATTAATGTGCAAAATTAAGGCACATGGTATTGGGGGTAATGTATTGATGTGGATAGAGAACTGGTTGGCAGATAGGAAGCAAAGAGTGGGAATAAACGGGTCCTTTTCAGAATAGCAGGCAGTGACTAGTGGGGTACTGCAGGGTTCAGTGCTGGGACCCCAGCTATTTACAATATACATTTATGATTTAGACAATGGAATTGAATGTAATATTTCCAAGTTTGCAGATGGCACTAAGCTGGGTGGCAGTGCGAGCTGCGAGACGGATGCTTGGAGGCTGCAGGGGGTCTTGGACTGGTTAGGTAAATGGGCAAATGGATGGCAGATGCAGTTTAATGTGGATAAATGTGAGGTTATCCACTTTGGTTGCAAAAACAGGATGGCAGATTATTATCTGAATGGTGACAGATTAGTAAAAAGAGAGGTGCAACGTGACCTGGGTGTCATAGTACATCAGTCATTGAAAGTAGGCATGCAGGTACAGCAGGCAGTAAAGAAGGCAAATGGCATGCTGGCCTTCATCGTGTGGAGATTTGAGTCTCGGAGCAGGGAGGTCTTAATGCATTTGTACAGGGCCTTGGTGAGACCACACCTTGAATATTGTGTGCAGTTTTGGTCCCCTAATCTGAGGAAGGACATTCTTACTATAGATGGAGTGCAGCGACTGACAGGATGGCAGGACTGACATATGAAGAAAGACTGGATTGACTGGGCTTATATTCACTGGAATTTAGAAGAATGAGAGGGGATCTCATAGAAACATATAAAATTCTGACGGGATTGGACAGGTTAGATGCAGGAAGAATGTTCCCGATGTTGGGGAAGTGCAGAACCAGGGGTCACAGTCTAAGGATAAGGGGTAAGCCATTTAGGACTGAGATGAGGAGAAACTTCTTCACTCAGAGCATTGTGAACCTGTGGAATTCTCTACCACAGAAAGTTGTTGAGGCCAGTTCGTTAGATATATTCAAAAGAGAGTTAGATGTGGCCCTTATGGCTAAAGGGATCAAGGGGTATGGAGAGAAAGCAGGAATGGGATACTGAAGTTGCATGATCAGCCATGATCATATTGAATGGTGGTGCAGGCTCGAAGGGCTGACTCCTGCACCTACTTTCTATGTTTCTATGATAGCCAGATCCCACATGTGGTGGTCCAGTATCGATGCAGATTTAGAGTCCTGCGTGCACAAATGTAATACATGTTCACGGTTAAGAATGCACCCAGGGAGGCGCCACTAAGTTTATGGTCCTGGCCCTCCAAACCGTGATCCAGTGTCCATGTCGACTATGCAGGCCCATTCTTGGAAAAAATGTTCTTAGTGGTTGTAGATGCGTGCTCCAATTGGTTTAAAGTTTGATAATGTCGGCAAGCACATTCGCTGCCACCACGGAAAGCCACGGGCAATGTTTGCCATGCACGGCCTGCCTGATGTCCTTGTAAGTGACAGTGGCCTGTGCTTTACCAGTGCTGAATTCAAGGAGTTCATGACCTGCAATGGGATCAAACATGTCACGTCTGCCCCGTTTAAACCAGCGTCCAACGGTCAGGCAGAACGAGCAGTTCAAACAATCAAGCAGAGCTTGAAAAGGGTAACTGAAGGCTCACTGCAGACTCGCTTATCCCGAGTCCTGCTTAGTTACCACACAAGGCCCCACTTGCTCACTGGGGTCCCTCCCGCTGAACTGCTCATGAAAAGGGCACTTAAGACAAGGCTCTCATTAGTCCACTCTGATCTACACGAACAGGTAGAGAGCAGGCGGCTTGAACAGGATACATATCATGATTGTGCAAATGTGTCACGCGAAATTGAGATAAATGATCCTGTATTTGTGTTGAACTATGGACAAGGTCCCAAGTGGCTTCCTGGCACTGTGTTGGCCAAAGAGGGGAATAGGGTGTTTGTGGTCAAACTCTCAAATGGACTCACCTGCAGGAAACACTTGGACCAAACCAAACTCAGATTCACAGACTATCCAGAACAACCCACAATAGACTCCCCCTTTTTCGACCCTCCAACACACACACTAGTGGCAACCGATCCAGCGGTTGACTATGAAGCAGAACCCATCACCCGCAGCAGCCCAGCAGAACTCACCACCCCCAGCAGCCCAGCAAGGCCAGCTGCGCAGCAGCCCAGCGAGGGCCCAACAAACGACACCAAAACCAGCATTTGCATCGCGACAATCAACCAGGAAAGGAAGACCCCAAATCGACTCACATTGTAAATATTTCCACTATTGACTTTGGGGAGGAGTGTTGTTATGTATGTAAACCTGTAAATACCATATCTAACCACTGGAGTCCCAAGGAATCCCATAATCCTTTGGGAGCACCTGTATATAAGGAGCCTTACAGGCTGGTGATCTGTAATAAAGGACTACGGGCACACCTTACTTTGAGCTTGCAGTTTCTGGTCTGCCTCTTTATTCAAGACATAACAGCTGATGTCTCAGCTTCCATTGGAGCACAAGCCAAAGCCGCCCAATGTCTGAGGGCTACAGTGGAAGCTCAGACTGAAGTCATGCAAGTACAGCTTGTTGCCATCATGACTGAGTTTACCAGTGTGGAAAGGGGCATGCAGAGTTTTCACTGCAGTCCAGCAATCTTTCTTCCATAAGAACATATGAATTAAGAGCAGGAGCAGGCCATTCGGCCCCTCAAGCCTGCTCCGCTATTCAATAAGATCACGGCTGATCTTCTACCTCAACACTTTCCTGCGGTATCCCCATATTCCTTGATTCCCTTTATATTCAAAAATCTATTGATCTCTGTCTTAAATACATTCAAAGACTGAGCCTCCATAGCCCTCTGGGTAGAGAATTCCAAAGATTCACCACCATCTGAGTGAAGAAATTTCTCCTTATCTCAGTCCTAAATGGCCGACTCCTTATTCTGAGAGTGTGATTGCTGGTTCTAAACTCCCCTGCCAGAGGAAACATCCTCCCAGCATCTACCCTGTCAAGCCCTGTAAGAATTGTGTATGTTTCAATGAGATCACCTCTCATTCTTCTAAACTCAAAAGAATATCGGCCTAGTCTACTCAATCTCTCCTCATATGACAATCCCCCCATCCCAGGAAACAGTCTGGTGAACCTTCGTTGTACTCCCTCTATGGCAAGTATATCCTTGCTTAGATAAGGAGATCAAAACTGTACACAATACTCCAGGTGTGGTCTCACCCGGGCCCTACATAATTGCAATATGATGTCTTTACTCTTACTCTCAAATCCTCTTGCAATAAAGGTAAACATACTATTTGCTTTCTTAATTGTTGGCTGTACCTGCATGCTAACTATCAATGATTTGTGTACAAGGATAACCAGGTCCCTCTGAACACCAACATTTCCCAATCCCTCATCATTTAAAAAATACTCTACTTTTCTATTTTTCCTACCAAAGTGGATAACTTCACATTTCTCCATATTCCATTTGCCATGTTCTTGCCCATTCACTTACCCTGTCTATACCGCTTGAAGCCTCTTTGCATCCTCCTCACAACTTATATTCCCACCTAGCTTTGTATCATCAGCAAATGTGGATATATTATATTTGGGAACCGTTCTAGATCTATGGAATTTTGGAAGGTGAAACCAATGCATCCATTATCTCTATAGCCGCCTCTTTCGAAACCCTAGGATGTAGGACATCAGGTCCAGGGGATTTATTGGTTTTCAGTCCCATTAATTGCTCCAGTATTTTTTTTTACTAACACTCATTTCTTTCAGTTCCTCATTCTCACTAGACCCTTGGTTTTCCACTATTTTCAGGAGTTTTTTTTGTGTCTTCTTCCGTGAAGACAGACAGAAAGTATTTGTTTAATTTCTCTGCCATTTCCTTATTCCCCGGCATAATTTCTCCTGTCTCAGTCTGTTCCAACATATAGCTAGGAATGCTGAGGCACCATTCTATAGGAGTAGTCGTGGCTCCTTGGAGCAATAACCTGCTGTCCTCTCTCAGGTTGGCAGCATTCGTCCTTGTTATATATAGCTCCACCTAGTGGACTACTGCTCCACCTAGTGGACTATTGTGGTATTGCAACTCCTGATGTATAATCATAAAATGGTCATGTGACCAAGTCATCTGAGAAGGTTTTGATACAATCATATTGTAGTCTGCGTGTTTATGATGTCATAAAGAAGATATCACATTGGTGACTTGGTATAGGATTATTGGTTTCCCTACGTGAAATTATTGTTGGTGGATATTCCTATCAAACGACAGAAAAACTTTGAAAGCTTCGTTGTTTTGCAGCACAGCTAAGTTTCCAAGGTAAATTTCAAGCACACTTGACTGAACTGAGGATTCCAGATGGCTGCACCTATGGGAATAATAGGATGCTTGGGTGAGTTCCATTGCGACCGAGAGACTTTCGGAGTGTATGTGGAGCGGCAAAATGTTTTTCACTGCAAATATTATCGTTGAAGTCCTCGATGATGAAAACCATAACTGAGTGATGTTAGAAACAAAACAAGCTATTTTCCTGACTGAAGCAATCCCTGAGGTGTATGAAACTCTGAAAAATGTGCTCGTTCCTGTCAAACCGATGGACAAACCACTGACAGAGAGTCAGCACTACGTTCCTGAACCCCTGGAAATTGCTGAAAGTTATCATTTTGGAATATGAGATCAATTCATTAACGAGAGAATCAGTGAGTATATTGTAGCTTTAAAAACGTTACACATTTACTGTCATTTCGGAAACTTTCAGGACCGAGCATTGCGTGACCACTTTATTTGGGGGATGAAAAATGAAACAATCAGAAAAAAGTTGTTGACAGCCCCTAACTTGACTTTTGATTTAGCTTGTCAGACAGCTATGTTGATAGATGTGGCCGACCAAAACTCCTGAGAATTTCACGCCATTTCCAGTCGTCAGCCAACCGAGGTGAATCATCTGCAGGTTAAAAGAAAAAGGCAGTTGGGCCCCAAGGTTTCTGAAACTGGCCAAGGTAACAGCGCATTGAAGTTGTGCTATTGGTGTCTGGGACAACACATTGCTCAAAGTTGTCTATATGTGAAGGCAGAGTGTTTCTTCTGCAAGAAAACTGGGCATCTTGCGAAGTCATCCTGACTGAAGAGTAAACTGACTTTCAATGGCATAAGTAGAAATCACCAGGCACTACATAGCATTGAAGAGAAGCAACAGGATGAGGAGATTCTGAAGATACACATCATCAGGAGCACAGCGATTCGCGAAGTATCGTCACCCAAGTAGATTTTGCTGAGCTAGAAGGACAACAATTGTTCATTGTGATTGATAGCCATTCGAAGTGGGTAGAGGTGTTTCTGATGGGGAAAATAACAAGTAAAACACTAGACAATTTGCGAAGATTGTTTTCTTCAAATGGCCTCCCAGAAGAAATTGTGTCTGATAATGGGTTGCAATATTTTTCAGAAGAATTTGCACAGTTCACAAACAGAAATGGTATGAAACATACCAAGGTTCCACTGTACCACTCTGCTTCAAATGGTACAGCAGAGCGCACAGTACAAATTGCAAAACGTGCCCTCATCAAGCAAATGTTGGATCCAAATCCAAAGAAACGGCAGCTGTCATTGGGGTTGGACCACAAACTAGCTAATTTTCTAATTACTTATCGTAATACTCTTCATACAACTACTGGTAAGCAGCAGAGTTGTTTCTCAAACAACAGCCATGAACCAGGTTCTCATTGTTAAAGCCAAACTTGGCAATGCAGGAGAAGAGAAACAATGAAGACAGAAAGAGAATCATGATAGAGGTAGGGGAAGACTGCTTTCCTGCAAAGCCAATTGCACACTCTGCCTGCTTTTCTCTGGTCAGAGAGAAGAGAGTGAACTCCCCTCTCCTGGCTTAAAAAGAGCCCGTCACCGTTCTATGCAACAGTGGATGGCGATCTGGGAGCAAGTGGTCATACCAGAACCGTTGAAGTCAAATCAAGGCCTTCTCCACTTGCAGCACCACTCCCTGTCACCTCACCAACTTTAAACAACTCTAGAAAGATCCAAACACTTCCATAAACTTACACAGAGCCAGTAGAAATGAATGAGCAACTAATCTGTAAGTAGATGATGATCCCTTTAAATATCACTGGTGGGGGATTCTTGCCACTGCTGAACACATGTTTAGCTCTGCGAGGTTAAGACAGGGCATTAGTTCCAGCATTGAGGATGAAAATTGCAGTGCTGGTGTCAAATCAACGTTGCATGTTGATTGACGTCACAATCTGCCTACTCTATATACCTCTGGCGCTTGCTCCCATTTTCATCACAAAATGGCGCCTGTGATGCCGAAAAATCGGGCGTTAGGGAGCCGAATTTCTAGCCCACTAGTATTGAGTCTATTATATATGTGGCAAATATCTGAAACAAAATGTAATCCCTCAACAAATGCCAACAATCTGCCATTAAAATGCAGATTTTTAAAAACTTACATTAATATGACATTGTATTTTTCTATATTGTTGTTAGGTATCTACATGCCTGAATAAAAATGGTCTTCAGTTAAAAATAACAGAACATTCAGTTCCCTTATTGCAAGTAGATTGAAGCTGGTTAGTCTGTATTAGCGTCGCTGCACAGTTCTTTGTGCTGCTCAACATATTCCATTTCTTTCTATAATCTGGGTGAGATATTTATTTGAGGATAGAAAAGAATGTGTCATTTTTGCCATTTGCGGGGAATAGCGGAAGTTGTTACAGAGCCTTAACTGTCAACACCACTCATGTGCAGCGGTTGGTTTTAAATTGCTATGGAGCCATTTTTCTGAGTAGTCATTGAATCCGTGATAGATGAGAGAAGGTCCGAGCTGATGTACAGTAGCATCAAGCCAAGCTGAATGTGCCCCATGTCATAAACGCTATATTTCTCCACACTTTTTGGTAAGTAAATAATTTCATACATTTTTGTTCCATATTTATGATTGCCATGGAGAACATATTCTTTTCATTTATGCTAACTTCCTTTATGATGTGGACAGCAAATTTATTTCTTCACAATGTGTCTGAGCACACAGTGCTGCTCGATTTATTTTTGCAACAGAATGTCAATTCACTTGTGACTGATCAAAAAATTTCCCTGATTTAATCCTCAATGTAAGACAGTCAGTCACCAATTTCTTTGCATGCTACAGGCTTTGATTTTTCTGAGGTTAAGCTAATAGAACTGTTTCTTGCTCCCTCCCCCTCCAAACAAAGCACTCTGCAACTGAGCTAGGACTCATAGGACGACATAACTTTTACATAAACACATATCAATATACTTATACAAAGGTTTGACTGCTATTTTAAAACTAATTTGCATAATTCAATTGGATTAAGGAATATTACAAAAATAGTTGCATAAAATGGTTAATTTCATTAATGTTTGTCATGTATTCAACTGTCATTGTAATCCATGTATAAACTGACCTAAGTAGTACACCGTGAGAACACTGACCACTAGGTGGTGAACTTGTGGGAGACACTCCTAACCTGGACTTTCTGGTATAAAAGGGGAAGCTCCACCCATCTTCATCACTTCAGTGCTGCCTAATAAAGGACTGGTCACAGAGTGACTTTCTCTAGTATGGGCCTCATGTGCATTTGTACTGTATAGTAAGGACATATCATTGGCGACGAGAAAATCGGATTTAAACCACACGAACATGGCCACAAGCAGCACAGACGAGAGGTACTGTGTTGGTGATGATTGGGACGATTTTATTGAGAGACTACAGCAAAGTTTCGTCACTAAGGAATGGCTGGGACAGGATTCGGCTGACAAACGCAGGGTTCATCTCCTGACAGTTTGTGGATCCAGGACGCACTCCCTGATAAAGGATCTTCTGCGCCAGAAAAGCCGGCGGACAAGACTTTTGAACAGCTCAGTAAGTTGATCGGGGAACACTTTAAACCAGCAAGCAGCATGCACATGGCGAGACACCGGTTTTACATGCACTGGCGGGAGAAGGGCAAAGCGTTCCAGACTTCGTGGTAGACCTCCGGTGACTGGCGAGCCTATGTAAGTTCCCAGATGCATGCAGAGCGGAGATGCTGCGAGATTTTTTTATTGAGGGCATCGGGCACGCTGGGGTTTTCAGGAAACTGATTGAGACCAAAGACTTGACCCTGGAAACGGTGGCTTTGATGGCCCAGACATTTATCTCAGGGGAGGAAGAGACCAGAATGATGTTTGACAAAAATCTTGGTTTAAATGCAGCAAATAGACAGGGAGTCAACATTGTTAACGCGGCACACAGTTCTCCAGGCAGACAGGAGCAATTGGACATGCCCGAGCATGTAGTTGAACCCAAAGGGGGAATTCAACAGAGACAATGGCTAGCTGAATGGTGATTCATGCCATCGTAAGGGCCAATGCGGTCAGTAATGGGGTCATCAACACCTGTCAATGGTGCGTTTAAGAACAGTTACAGAGACAGTCAGAGACAATCGGCTGGTAATGGACCTTTTGTTTCCAACAACGGCTCATGTTGGAGGTGTGGAGGCAAACACACAGCCAGAGCTTGCAGGTATCAGCAATATATCTGCAGAAATTGCAATTTCAGCGGTCACTTGGCACATATGTGCAGGAAGCCTGCAGCTAGTTTGATGTACGAGGAGGACGGGCCCGATGTAAGCCCTACGAGGCCAAATGGACACTGGGGGAAATCGCTGGAAGCTGAAGTTCAGCGAGTTCATGTAGAGCACATATACAGTTCATACACCAGGACGCCACCGATAATGATGAAAGTGCTCCTCAATGGCATCCCAGTATCAATGGAGCTAGACACGGGGGCCAGCCAGTCCCTGATGAGTATCAAACAGTTAGACAAGTTGTGGGCGTCCAAGGCCAGGAAGCCAAAATATTGCCAATTGACGCACAGCTACGGACATATACAAAAGAGATCATTCTGGTGCTAGGCAGCGCCACGGTAGTCGTGACCCACAAAGATTCGGAGAACAGGTTGCCACTCTGGATTGTCCCGGGGGATGGTCCCGCAGTGCTGGGGAGGAGTTGGCTTGCTGTCATGAACTGGAAATGGGGCGATGTCAATGCAATTCCTTCTGTGGAGCGAATATCATGCTCACAGGTCCTGGACAAATTTGACTCATTATTTCAACCTGGCATTGGCACTTTCATGGGGACCAAGCTAGTGATTCACATAAATTCGGACGCCAGGCCAGTACACCACAAGGCCAGAGCGGTGCCGTGCGTGATGCGGGAAAAGATAGAAGACGAATTGGACCGCCTGCTGAGGGAAGGCATCATTTCGCCAGTCGAGTTCAGTGACTGGTCGAGCCCGATCATGCCGGTGCTCAAGGCGGATGGGTCGGTCAGGATATGTGGCGATTACAAGGCCACCATCAATCAGGTGTCACTCCAAGACCAGTACCCGCTACCGAGAGTGGAGGACCACTTTGCGACGCAATCCGGTGGCAAACCTTTTTCAAAATTGGACCTGACCTCAGCTTACATGACCCAGGAGCTGGCGAGTGAGTTGAAGAAGCTGACCATCATCATGACACACAAGGGGTTGTTTGAGTACAGCAGATATCCATTTGGGATTTGCTCGGCCGCCGCAATCTTTCAACGAAACATGGAGAGACATAAGAACATAAGAACATAAGAACATAAGAACATAAGAATTAGGAACAGGAGTAGGCCATCTAGCCCCTCAAGCCTGCTCCGCCATTCAACAAGATCATGGCTGATCTGGCCGTGGACTCAGCTCCACTTACCCGCCCGCTCCCCGTAACCCTTAATTCCCTTATTGGTTAAAAATCTATCTATCTGTGGCTTGAATACATTCAATGAGCTAGCCTCAACTGCTTCCTTGGGCAGAGAATTCCACAGATTGACAACTCTCTGGGAGAAGAAATTCCTTCTCAACTCGGTTTTAAATTGGCTCCCCCGTATTTTGAGGCTGTACCCCCTAGTTCGAGTCTCCCCGACCAGTGGAAGCAACCTCTCTGCCTCTATCTTGTCTATCCCTTTCATTATTTTAAATCTTTCTATAAGATCACCCCTCATCCTTCTGAACTCCAACGAGTAAAGACCCAGTCTACTCAATCTATCATCATAAGGTAACCCCCTCATCTCCGGAATCAGTCTAGAAGACTCCTCAGGTCGATTCCAAGGACGGTGATTTTCAAGACGACATCCTCATCACCTCCACAACCTGGAGGATGTGCTACACAGACTGGACCGGGTAGGTCTGCAACTGAAAAAGGCGAAGTACGTCTTCCTAGCTCCAGAGGTAGAATTCCTAGGGATGAGGGTAGCAGCAGACGGGATCAGATCTACTGCGTCCAAAACGGAAGCGATCCAGAGAGCACCCAGACCCTGTAACACGATGGAGCTTCGTTCGTTCCTGGGGCTCCTGAAATATTTTGCTAATTTTCTTCCCAAATTGAGCACGCTGTTAGAGCCGCTACATGTGCTCCTACGCAAAGGTCGCGAATGGGTCTGGGGGGAGAGCCAGGAAAGGGCTTTTAATAGAGCCCGCAATTTGTTATGCCCCAACAATCTGTTAACGCTATATGACCCATGTAAGAAACTTGTTTTAACGTGCGATGTGTCATCCTATGGGGTCGGGTGTGTGTTGCAGCATGTGAATGCCAATGGTCAGTTACAGCCGGTAGCTTATGCCTCCAGAAGTCTGACCCAGGCAGTAAGGGGCTACAGGATGGTAGAAAAGGAAGCGCTTGCATGTGTATATGCAGCAATAAAAATGCACCAGTACCTGTTTGGCAGGAAATTTGAGCTAGAGACAGATCACAAACCCCTTTTGGCCGACAGCAAGGCCATAAATGCAAATGCGTCGGCCCGCATACAAAAGTGGGCACTCACGTTAGCCGCCTATGACTATACAATTCGGCACAGACCGGGCACTGAAAACTGCGCCGATGCACTCAGCAGGCTCCCACTAGCCACTGCTGAGGGGGCTACCGAGCATGCTGCTGAGATGGTCATGGCTGTTGAAGCTTTCGAAAGCGAAGGCTCACCCATGACAGCCCGTCAGATCAAAGTCTGGACAAATAGAGACCCGTTACTGTCTTTCATCAAGAAATGTGTCCTGAATGGGGACTGGGCAGTCACGTACGGGGCATGCCCTGAGGAACTTAAACCATTTCACAGGCGCAAGGATGAACTCTGAATTCAGGCTGATTGCCTACTATGGGGAAACCAAGTAGTCATGCCATAGATGGGCAGAGAACTCCACAATGAGCACCCGGGCATTGTCATGATGAAGGCAATTGCCAGGTCACACGTTTGGTGGCCAGGGATAGATGCAGACCTGGAACTTAGTGTTCACAGGTGCAACACGTGTGCCCAGCTGAGCAATGCACCCAGGGAAGACCCCCTTGGTCCCTGGTCCTGGCCTGCCAAGCCATGGTCACACATCCATGTGGACTACGCAGGTCCTTTCATGGGAAAAATGTTTTTGGTTGTAGTAGACGCCTACTCAAAATGGATCGAGTGTGACATTCTCAATTCAAGCACATCCTCTGCCAAGGTAGAAAGTCTACGGGCAATGTTCGCCACCCATGCTCTACCGGACGTCTTGGTCAGCGAAAATGGCCCATGCTTTAAAGCATTGAATTCCAGGACTTCATGGCAGGCAATGGTATCAACCATGTCAGAACGGCACCGTTCAAGCCAGCCTCAAACGGCTAGGCGGAATGAGCAGTGCAGATAATCAAACAGGGGATGCTCAGAATCCAAGGGGGTTCCCTACAAAGCCGCTTATCACGCCTCCTGTTGGCCAATAGATCCAGACCACACTCGCTCACAGGGGTTCCACCCACAGAGCTGCTAATGAAAAAGACACTCAAAACCAGGTTATCACTTATACACCCCACCATGAAAGAAATTGTTGAGAGCAGGCGCCGGTCACAATGTGACTACCATGATGGGAATGCGAGGGCACGATGTATTGATGTCAATGACTGTCTTTGTCCTCAACTACGCTGCAGGGCCCAAATGGCTCGCCGACACCGTGATTGCCAAAGCGGGGAATAGGATTCTGGTAGTTAAACTTACCAATGGACAAATCTGCCGCAAACACGTGGATCAAACAAAAAGGATGTTCAGCAACCCCATAGAAGAAGCAGAGGAAGAACACGATGTAGAGTTCACTCCACCACAGGTGACCAAACACCAGAACCAAGTGGAGGAGAGCCCAGTCACTGTGGGCAGTCCAGACAGGCCTGAGGCACCGTAAACAGCAGACACTCAGGCCAGCGCCCAACAACTGGAGCCCCAACTCAGGCGCTCTACAAGGGAGCGTAAACCACCAGCGAGACTTAACCTATGATTCCAATAAGACTTTGGGGGGCAGGTGATGTCATGTATTCAACTGTCATTGTAATCCATGTATAAACTGAACTAAGTTGTACACCGTGAGAACACTGACCATTAGGTGGTGAACTTGTGGGAGACACTCCTAACCTGGACTTTCAGGTATAAAGGGGGAAGCTCCACCCACCTTCATCACTTCAGTGCTGGCTAATAAAGGATTGGTCACAGAGTGACCTTCCTCTAGTATGGGCCTCGTGTGCATTTGTACTGTATAGTAAGGACATATCACTGTTGAGCCTTCCTTTCTTCTCTGTTTTACATAAATGAGTTTTTCTTTGATGCTCAGAGATATTTTGAGAAGAAAGCACTTATCTGATGATATCAAGCAATGTTTTTTCTCATCACAAGGAGCCAGACTATATAAATGATCCATGTAGAGTGAACCTAGTATTAGTTTTGACAGAGCAAGAATGGCAGTGCCTGCTGGACAAAGGCAAGATGTCATTTGCATCACTTATACAGGATGAACTTGTACTATAAATAAGTCAATACACCTCAGATAGGGAATTTCATCAAATGATAGGATTGAGACTGACAACTAAGGTCATTTCTGAGATTTATATCCCATATACCTTGAATTGCTTTGTGCTGTTGATAAAATTTGAGTTTAGTCATACAAGATAAAATTAGACACTGGTAATGTTTCCAAATATGGCCAACCAGTGAAAGAGTACTTCAGTACGGTAGCTTTCAAATATGTATATGATATGGATATTGACTGAACCTCATTAGTGTCGGGTCTGATGGTTTCTGATGGGATCTGACACAAACAGTTAACATTTAAATATAAAGCTATTTTAAGTAGAAACAGGTGGAATTAGATTCACAGAATAGCTTTCAGTTAAAAAGAGGAAAAAGATAAATTACAACAAAATGCCTATTAAATATGAACAGGGAAGTGCAACTAATGTTTTAATGCTTTGTTTTCATTTTATTTCATTTTTTATCCCATGAAATCTGTATTTATAGCAGTAATCAACTACTGAAATAGATCCAGGATGAAAAATTTTCAATTAGAAGCCTCACACATTGACTTATCAACAACAGCATTTTACCAACCCTGCGAATGCGAGTTTAGAGGCGGGCCCGCTGTCAAACTGCCTGAGATTGAAAGCGGTGTGGAACTGAACCCGCCTCCTTGTGACGTGTCGGCTCTGCATACGGTTTGTAGACCCGGCATTAAGCGCTGTGTCAGGCAATTGAGATAGTTAAGAAGTTGCTTAAAGCTATTTAAGCAGCATTTTAACAGGTCCTAAACATTTTATCAAGTTTTTTTACGAGGTTCCCATCGCTCAGTGATCACATCAGGTGTGTCAAGTTCTCTGCTTTTATACTCTATCCCCTTTGCAGTAAAGGCCAACATTCTATTTGCCTTCCTTATTACTTGCTGTACCTGCATAGTAACTTTTTGTGTTTCATGCACAAGGACCTCCAGGTCCCTCTCTACAGCAGCATTTTGTAATCTCTCTCCATTTAAATAATAATTTGCTTTTTTATTTTTCCTGCCAAAGTGGATGACCTCACATTTTCCCACATTATACTCAATCTGCCAAATGTTTGTCCACTCATTTATCCCTTTGTAGATTAGTTGTGTCCTCCTCACAACTTGCTTTCCCACCCATCTTTGTATCATCAGCAAACTTGGCTACATTACACTCGGTCCCTTCATCCAAGTCATTAATATTGATTGTAAATAGTTGAGGCACCAGCACTGATCCCTGTGGCACTCCACTAGTTACCATTTGACAACTGGAAAAATATCCATTTATCCAGACTCTCTGTTTTCTGTTAGTTAGCCAATCTTCTATCCATGCTAATATATTATCCCCAACCCCGTTAGCTTTAATCTTGTGCAAACCTTTTACATGGGACCTTATCGATTGCCTTCTGGAAATCCAAATACACCACATCCATTGGTTCCCCCTTATCTAACCTGCTCGTTACATCCTCAAAGAACTCCAGCAAATTTGTCAATTATGATTTCCCTTCAATCTTCTTCCTCCTATTTGGCTTCCTCATCTTCTGCTTCTTCCTCTTTGGCTTCTCCTCTTCTGTTTATTACTCTTCCCTTTGCATGCTGATGCCAGGTATACCCAGAGTGCATAGGGCTGAGTGCTAAATTTAGCGCTAAGATCGTAGTTCACATTGGTGACGTTAAATCATCCTCTCACTAACAGATATGTGCTGTCGTAGCCTACAAAGCATAGGCATACAGTGAGCAGTTTACATTGATGTGCAGTCATATCTTAAACACCATGGGGGGGGGGGGCAGAAATGCGTAGCACCTCATTTGATGGCAGTAACAGCCGCGAGGCGGGAGTTCCCGTGCCAGGCGCGGAAGTAGCACGATATTGGGGTTACTGCCCTCGGGACGAAGTAGAGCACAAAATAACGTGCTCCACTTCCTCTGTGGGGCGCTAAGGGGTGGAAGCACAGGGAGGGGGGGGCACAGCGATACATGCTGGGATGCGTAGCACTACTGCATAGAAGGGACACTCCCCACTGTAGCGCGCATGTGCAGAGGTCCCGGCACTGTTTTCGGCGCAGGGACCTGACTCCGCCCCCTACAGCTCCTGCTGGCCTGCGCCGAGGGCCAGAGGACCTGCAGGGAGGTGGAGAACCTGGAGGTTTTTTTTAGGCGCACTTTGTGGCGCGAAAAACGGGCGTCCAGGTCGGGACTGCGCCGTTCTAGGCGCGGCTCGAAACTTGGGCCCTTGGTGTGGAGAAATGGTAAACATCTTTACATGGTGCTGGCTTATGATTTTGCTGCACCTAGTTCACAGAGGACATATTTCCCCTGAGTGAAAACACTAGCAACACCAGAATGTATTTATCGTACAAGTTAGAAAAATAGCTATGTTCCTGTCAGTTTATGTTTCAATGAGACAGACTACAACTGATATTACAAAATTAAAGCTGTGAATGAATGATTTGAGCTCATTTAATAACTATTTTTTTGACAAATACTCAGTGGTTACAAATTAGGGCAAGTGAATTAGAAATAAAATGCAGAATTATAGTTCTGTTTTGAATATTTTCTTTTCGTAGCTAAATTTCGTTACAAAGCATCAGGCGCTCACATAGCTAATTGATGGTTTGGGTGTCTGTTTGGTTTTAAATTACAGAAGTCTGTACCCCTAAAAGTCCCCCAGGATCACACACTCACCAACTTCACCCCACCCCCAATGCCCTCCAACACTGACCCAGCTGGAGTTTGTGGGATCAGCAGGAGGGCTCCTCATTTACATGTGACTGGCAGATAAATGGAGCGTCCAACATAAGCAGCCCCTCGAAATCAAGGAAGACTTGCTTCCACTCTAAAAGTGAATTCTCAGGTGACTGTACAGCCCAATACGGGAATTACAGTCTCTATTGCAGATGGGACAGACAGTCGTTGGAGGAAAGGGTGTGTGGGGAGTCTGGTTTGCCACACGCTCCTTCCGCTGCCTGCGCTTGTTTTCTGCATGCTCTCGGCGACAAGACTCGAGGTGCTCAGCGCCCTCCCGGATGCTCTTCCTCCACTTAGGGCGGTCTTTGGCCAGGGATTCCCAGCTGTCGGTGGGGATGTTGCACTTTATCAAGGAGGCTTTGAGGATGATCTTGAAACGTTTCCTCTGCCCACCTGGGGCTTGTTTGCCGTGTAGGAGTTCCGAGTAGAGAGCTTGCTTTGGGAGTCTTGTGTCCTGCCCAACGGAGCTGGTCGAGTGTGGTCAGTGCTTCGATGCTGGGGATGTTGGCCTGGTCAAGAACACCAACATTGATGTGTCTACCCTCCAGGGAATTTGCAGGATCTTGCGGAGACATCGTTGGTGGTATTTCTCCAGTGATTTGAGGTATCTATTTTATATGATCCACATCTCTGAGCCATACAGGAGGGCGGGTATCACTACAGCCCTGTAGACGATAAGCTTGGTGCCAGATTTGAGGGCCTGATCTTCGAACACTCTCTTCCTCAGGCGACCGAAGGTTGCGCTGGTGCACTGGAGACGGTGTTGGACCTTGTCGGTCGATGTCTGCCCTTGCTGAAAGTAGGGTCCCGAGGTATGGAAAATGGTCCACGTTGTCCAAGGCTACGCCATGGATTTTGATGGCTGGGGGGCAGTGCTGTGTGACAGGGTCAGGTTGGTGGAGGACCTTTGTCTTACGGATGTTTAATGTAAGGCCCATGCTTTCATACGCCTCGGTGAAGATGTTGACGATGGCTTGGAGTTCAGCCTCTGAATATGCGCAGACGCAAATGGAGCACTGCATATGCATCTCCAGTGCCCACCTGCCTCATGCAACTGCAAAATCTGGTGCCTAACCCTCACCCGAGACCTCAGCCATCTCCCTTTCAGGTCTTGTACAAGAGAGTCCAACCAAAGAATATATTGTGTTCGGGGGTGAGTCACTCCACTTTCCCTGGACCACCCCTCCCCCCACTGCAGGGTCCAGTTTCCACCCATTTTGAAAGCCTTATATCTTTGGATGTACAGACCCCAGTTCTATGCTGAAACCTGACAGAATCAGAGCATCAGAACTCCTGGTACAGGGATTAGCCTCCCCAGCGCCAGCACCTCACTTCATTGGCCTTGAAAGGTGCGGGCAAATGTTCTGTCCCATACAAGGCCAAGAGGGAAATTCCAGAAATGGCGGGGTTCCTGTGCTCTTTCTCGGTGGGTTCGGCCGGACCCCTGTTGGAATTACACTGGGGGTCTGACGGAGGCCCAGATAAAATTGGGGGCCAGCAGAGGGGAACCCACTTCACAGGGAGCATAGATCGGAGATATTTTTAACATAATGTTATGGCAATGCATAGTTTGCCAACCTTGTGACAAGTTTAAAATGTCTGTGTCTGTTTATTGAGTGAAATATGCGTTTTCTGCATCGTGCAGATGCCAGTTGAAAGGAGAAGGAGTTCTCTCCGATGAGGTGGATTGTTTCTCAAGTATCACAGCTGACTGCTGTTAGCAGTGCTCACTGGAGGAAGGTGATTACTTTTTGTATCAAGCTTCTCTTGTTTCACAGGTGTAAACATTACATCAGATGCAGCTCCATTGTCTTTGAATTCTAGTTTTGAGCAACAGCTTTATATATTGTCAGAGGTAGATACCTTTTGATATTCCTTTGTCTAAGGTCAGATTTCAAAGCAGAGATTAGTTGGAACTGTTGCTCAATATCCAGGCTCTTGAGTAAATGTTTGCTTCACCAGGCAGCTGACAGGCTGGAGCCAGTGGAATTCTCTGCTGAAATGTCGACTCCAGGTATAAACTCCGTGTTATGGATATGGGTCCAAGCTAAGTGCGTTAACTTCGACATCCATGAGAATTTCAAGATAGTTCATTGTTTGGGACTGTAAATTTAAGCAAAGTTTTTGCAAACTAATTCAAAGCTGCTGTGTTATTTAGAAGGTCTCCTACAACAATGTGGTGCCTTTAACATAGCAAAACATTGCTTGCTTCTTTAAATGACTCAATCTGTGAATAAATTAATTTAGTGGCCTGTTAGAAAATGTCTGGCATGACTGAAATTAATGGTCTTCTGAAGTGACATGGGTATGCAGCAGAAATCCTATGTGTAAATTTAAAGACAATAAATAGGTCTATTGCTTGTCCAAGGTATTTTATGCAGACCACATTTCACAAAAGGCGGCGGGGAATAAAATTCAACTTCAGCAGGGATGATTTTAACCCTGCAGCCCAGCGGAAATGGATGGTTAAAATCATGGCAGGCGATTTAAGGCTCCGTTCATGCTTGGTTCCCGTAGGCCGTCCTTTTAACCACGCCTTTTTTTAGTTGGCCGAGGCACTTGCCAGAGGCACGCAGGGGCCTCATGAATACATATCACGCAATTAGAACCCCGATGTCATTTTAACATGAAATCCTGGATACCCCGCCCACTGCCCAACCCGCCTGTAAAACCTAACAGGGTTGGTCTCTCAGAGCTGGTGAAGCAGTATTTAAAGGGACAGTCACCTGCAGGGTCATTAATCACAGGATCTGTATGCCATTGTGTTATTTGCATTGCCGGGTGCATTTGCAGCTTCTTTCTGACCTTTCTTTGCCTCACCTGTCTGCTTCTCATGGGTGGCATAATTGCCAGTTTCATTTGAATGGAGCAACAGTTAAAGAAGAGGAGCAGCAGCAGCAGCTGTGCTTATTGCAAGACAGCGGATGAGCGGGCTGCTAGGAGGCCATACTTAGCACACAGACTGTGCAAGCCAAGAGTCACCTTCTTAGCTCTATCTGAAGAGCAGTGCATCAGGAGGCTGTGTTTCTCCAGGAAGGCCGTTGCAGACTTCTGCAGCCTCCTGCAACAGGACCTGCTGCCTACTGGACCAGGGAGGCTGTGCTTTGATCATTTCTTGAGTCACTGGCAAACCTCTTGGCTTTTCCAGTCCGCTCCAGGGGAAATTTCCTGTATCTCCAAGTCTGTAATACACAACTGTATTAAGCAGATCACCGACACACTGTTTGTCAGGGACAACCAGTACATCACCTTAAAAAAGGAGGGAGAGAGAAAACACGGAATTATAGACCGGTCAGCCTGACCTCAGTAGTGGGTAAAATGATGGAATCAATTATTAAGGATGTCATAGCAGCACATTTGGAAAATGGTGACATGATAGGTCTAAGTCAGCATGGATTTGTGAAAGGGAAATCATGCTTGACAAATCTTCTGGAATTTTTTGAGGATGTTTCCAGTAAAGTGGACAAAGGAGAACCAGTTGATGTGGTATATTTGGACTTTCAGAAGGCTTTCGACAAGGTCCCACACAAGAGATTAATGTGCAAAGTTAAAGCACATGGGATTGGGGGTAGTGTGCTGATGTGGATTGAGAACTGGTTGTCAGACAGGAAGCAAAGAGTAGGAGTAAACGGGTACTTTTCAGAATGGCAGGCAGTGACTAGTGGGGTGCCGCAAGGTTCTGTGCTGGGACCCCAGCTGTTTACATTGTACATTAATGATTTAGACGAGGGGATTAAATGCAGTATCTCCAAATTTGCGGATGACACGAAGTTGGGTGGCAGTGTGAGCTGCGAGGAGGATGCTATTAGGCTGCAGAGTGACTTGGATAGGTTAGGTGAGTGGGCAAATGCATGGCAGATGAAGTATAATGTGGATAAATGTGAGGTTATCCACTTTGGTGGTAAAAACAGAGAGACAGACTATTATCTGAATGGTGACAGATTAGGAAAAGGGAAGGTGCAAAGAGACCTGGGTGTCATGGTACATCAGTCATTGAAGGTTGGCATGCAGGTACAGCAGGCGGTTAAGAAAGCAAATGGCATGTTGGCCTTCATAGCGAGGGGATTTGAGTACAGGGGCAGGGAGGTGTTGCTACAGTTGTACAGGGCCTTGGTGAGGCCACACCTGGAGTATTGTGTACAGTTTTGGTCTCCTAACTTGAGGAAGGACATTCTTGCTATTGAGGGAGTGCAGCGAAGATTCACCAGACTGATTCCCGGGATGGTGGGACTGACATATCAAGAAAGACTGGATCAACTGGGCTTGTATTCACTGGAGTTCAGAAGAATGAGAGGGGACCTCATGGAAACGTTTAAAATTCTGACGGGTTTAGACAGGTTGGATGCAGGAAGAATGTTCCCAATGTTGGGGAAGTCCAGAACCAGGGGTCACAGTCTGAGGATAAGGGGTAAGCCATTTAGGACCGAGATGAGGAGAAACTTCTTCACCCAGAGAGTGGTGAACCTGTGGAATTCTCTACCACAGAAAGTAGTTGAGGCCAATTCACTTAATATATTCAAAAGGGAGTTAGATGAAGTCCTTACTACTCGGGGGATCAAGGGTTATGGCGAGAAAGCAGGAAGGAGGTACTGAAGTTTCATGTTCAGCCATGAACTCATTGAATGGCGGTGCAGGCTAGAAGGGCTGAATGGCCTGCTCCTGCACCTATTTTCTATGTTTCTATGTTTCTATGTTTCCTCATCACCTGAACATTTAACAGGAGAACGTTTGGGGATGTGTAGCAGTGGCTGGCTTTCCTCACATCCAGGGCTTCATTGACTGAGCACATGCTGCCACCAGAACACCAACCAGCAGCACTTGTGAATAGCTACCACTTCATTATTAACCCTCTAGTCTCCGACCACAGACACAGGATCATGCATTAACATGTAATGTACACAGGGAGCTGTCAGAATGGGGGGAATTTTAAAATAAACCCTCATCCATGCCTTTATCACCTCTCGATTTAACTATTCCAACACACTTCTGGCTGACCTCCTTAGTTCTACCCTCCAAAAACATAAGGTGATCCAAAACTCTGCTGCCCGTGTGCTAACTCACACCAAGTCCCACTCACCCCTGTGCTTGCTGACCTACATTGCCTCCCAGTTAAGCAACACCTCAATCTTAAAATTCTCATCCTTGTTTTCAAATCCTTCCATGGCCTCGCCCTTCCGTATCTCTGTAATTTCCTCCAGCTCTATAATCCCCCTAGATCTCTGCGCTCTGCCTATTCTGGCCTTTTGACAACCCCGATTTTAAATGCTCCACCATTGGCGGTTGTGCCTTCAGCTGTCTAGGTCCTAAGCTCTGGAATTCCATCCCTAAATCTCTCTGCCTCTCCACTTCTTTTTCCTCCTTTAAGACGCTCCTTAAAACCTATCTCTTCGACCAAGCTTTTGGTCATCTGTCCTTACATCTCCCTATATGGCTCGGTGTCAATTTTATTTTTGATAACACTCCTGTGAAACACCTTGGAATGTTTTATTACATAAAAGGCACTGTATCAATCTAAGTTATTATAGGTGAATGGATGAGAGTGAGTGCAGGTGGGGGGTTAAATGGGATAAAATTGGAAGCGTTTCGGGCTGCCGGTTCCAACCTGCCAACTTATGGGTTTCACCTGAGGTGGGACAAGGGGCGGGCAGCGAACCCGCTCTCAGGTGGTGGGTTGGCACTGTAAATATGATAATGAGGTTGGAAACCTCAGATTTAACTGTGGCCGGCCGTGGTTCCTGGGTCTCTGGAATCCCGTCAGCTGCAGCGAGATGAGGACAGCCTTGGGGAGCAGTCCTTGTGGGTCGGGAAGAGCAGGAGTGCTTCCTCCCAGCCCCACACGATCAACAACTCCGATGTGTGCCATTGCCCATCCTACCCCAGTGGCTGCAGCATGGCTGGTGGAAGGTTGCTGACTGTCATTGGGGGGCACTGCAAGTGGCTTTGTTGTTTGACCTTGAGAAACTGGTGGCTTGGAGTGTGAAATCGAGTGATGGTTTTTCTTCCTCTTCTTCTTCCTTCACTGGCTGGGCAGGCTGCATTTCTTGGGTGTGTGAAATGACGAAGGCACAAGGGTGGAGTTGTGGTGAGGGGGGGGGGGGCGGGAAAACAAGAGGTCCATGCCAGAAGGACGATAACGTATGATGAAATAAGCATCTTGTATCCTATCAGCTCCACTGCTGGCCAAGGGCTCAGCCATGCCCCTGCCAAGAATGGCCTGCACTGTCTCCTCCAAGGGATGAGGTGAAGCTAGGAATGGGAGGAATGTTTGGTACAGATTGTTGGTAAGTGAGTGATTGGGGGAGGGGGGAGTTGTGCATTGAGAAGTGTGTGAGGCTGGTGGTACAGTTGGTAGGAGATGGCTTTTGAAGATGCTTTCACTGACCTTGATCAGTGGTCTGAGTCATGAAGCTTTATTGGGCACTGGAGCCTGGCAGTGACGGCTTCTGTGATCTGGTTCCACATTGTTCTTTCTGGTGAGCATCCTTTCTCCTGTGGGCAGAGAACCTCTCTTGTAGTGTTGATCCCCTGCACAAAGCTGGAGTGCTGCATCCTCCTCTTTCCCCTCCTCCCCCCTTCTACCTCCTCCTTCCCTCCTCCTCCTCAACTTCCACCCCCTCCCCCTCCTCCTCCTCCCCCCTCTTACCCCCTTCACCTCCTCCAACTCCTCCCTCTCCTCCTGCTGTTCCCCCCTCCTCCCCCTCCTCCCTCCTTTCCTTCCTCTCCCTCCTCTCCTTCCTCTCCCTCCTCTCCCTCCTCCTCCTCCTCCTCCTCCTCTCCCTCCTCCTCCTCCTCCCACTCCTCCTCCCCCTCCTCCTCCTCCTCCTCCTCCTACTACTCCTCCTCCCCTTCCTCCTCTCCCCTCCTCCTCCTCCCCTCCTCCTTCCCCTCCCTTCTATTCCTCCTCTCCCTCCACTCCATCCTCTCCCTCCTCCTCCCGCTCTTTCTACTCCTTTCCCTCCTCCTCCTCTCCCTCCTCCTTCTCTCCCTCCTCCTCCTCTCTCTCCTCCTCTCCCTCCCTCCTCCCCCTTATCATTTATTGGGTGTGGGAATTGAGGAAGGTACCAGGGTGGAGTTGTGGTGAGGGGAGGGCAGGAATGCCAGAAGTGTATGTCAGAAGGAGGATAACGTATGCGGATACCAGCATCTTGTATCCTTTCTTCCCTACCAAGAATGTCCATCATCTTCTCCTCCAAGTGGGTGAGGTGAAGCTAGGAATGGGAGATCTTCCTCATGATTGGTACAGATTGTTGGTATCAGTGTGTGATTGGGGGAGCGAGGAGGGCCGGGGGATGGAGAGGGGTGGCATGCATTGAGCAGTAAGCGAGGTTAGTTAATCAGTTGGTAGGTGACGGCTTTTGAAGATGCATTCACTGAACTTGACCTATGGTCTGAGGTCATAAAGCTTCTTTGGGCAATGGAACCAGGTGGTGGGGGCCTCTGTGATCTGGTCCCACATCTTTCTTTCTGGAGGGCATCCTGTCCCCTATGGGTAGAGAAGCTCTCTTGCAGTGTTGAACCGTGCACAAAGCTGGAGAGTTGCATGCGGGAACCTGGATGCCCCTTTCTTGGCTTACTAAGCCATTTGTGTTAGTGTTGAAGCACTTTTCTCATTTTTTTGAGTTTCTGAAGGGAATTCAGCTTTTAGTACTGAAGATTCCATTGGGACATTTTTAATGATAATTTTTTTTGAAAGGCAATAAGGGCTGAAGAAAACATTTTTCACTTGATTTTAATTTTTATTAGTTCTGAATGCATTGCCTCTTTAATTCATAGCCCTTTTAATTACCCATACTTCATTGTGAATGCCACAGCCTTGCTCCCAGAGGCTGCAAGAAGCTGTAACGCCACTCCTGGATGGGGACTTCGAGTCGGATGTCCCCACTAATGCCACAAGGATGGCGTTACATGGTAAGATAGCACTGCGCTACAAATCTTTAACCCCCAGTGCAAATGTTTGCCCGGTAGCACTGTGTCCCTTTTCAGTGACCATAAAGCCGAGGCCATGGTGACATCAGCAGGTTTCTGTTGATATCCAGTTTCTAGGCCATTGAAATCATTCAGCCCCTTCTCTATCAATGACATATTGACAATGCAGATTCAGAAGCTGCTATAAAACCACACTGGAGACCAAAGTTCCAAATGTCATAAAGGTGATAAATTTAATTCCCAACACAATAATTATTGTAGGATGATGGTTTTGGCCCCAATTAATTTGTAGTGGGCAAGGACAATTAGTTGACACTACCAGCTACTTCTCAGAGTTCGACACTGGAAAATAATGACAAGACACCAATATGTATAGTGGTAGTCTTTACTGAGTCTAATCAACCTGTTATCAACATTACACCTATCGGTCTGTCCCTTGAGCTGCTAAGCCAGGTTATAGTTACCAGTTCCTCAGTTCCCTGCATGCTCACGATCATCCAAGTGGTCAGCTGATGTGCCATGATGCACGTCTTCTGATGACTGACTGGGTCACCCTTCCTTGATGGCAGCCGTGTTCCCACTCGTCTTTATTGAGTCTATGCCTCAGTTTCCCTGTGCACTCACGATCGACCCGGTGGTCTGACGGGTTCGTGGAGCACAACTTCTGATGACTGACCATGTCACCCCTCTCTGATGACTGCGGGCTGTTGTTCCATTGTCTTTGAGCTCATGTCCCTGCCTTTTTTCATGTGTTGTTTCCATGGCTACCTGCCACCCATCGAATCTTTCCTTTGATCCATCGCTGATCTATCTTCTTTGAGCACGCATTTAGCACTTCGGAAACTTGTTTATTGTCTATAATCTAGCAGTATCATGGACCTCACTGTGTTTCATTATAGTTCTTACATAATTGGTATCGATGTTGACATTTCTACAAAGGTTTAGTCAGTATTGGTGTTTGCATTTTTACAAAAGGTTTCTTACAGTAGCATTGTTTCTATTGTGTTGAGGTTTCTCTTCTGATTACAGTTTGAGTGGTTTTACATTTCCACAAAAGGTTTCTTACAGGGGTTTCCTCCAGGTGTTTCTCCTCATTGGCACAGATTAACATTAAGCATTTTAAACAGGAGTCTCCATGAGTCCTTACATATTACAGGAAGTCAGTATTTACAGCTTTTGTGTTTTACATTAAACATTTTATTCAGAATGTTTAAAAAGGTTAACCACAGAGTTCGATTTCCTGGGCCTTACACTGGGCACTTTATACAGAAGTTTTCTTTTTAAAGTTGTTACTGATTTTCAAAAGTGAGGTTTTCAAGCCCGACATTACCTTCCATTCATTTCTCACCTAAGTGTCAACCCATGCTGCATTTCTTATGAGAATGTTTCCCAAGTCTACTACTCCTATGGGGTGCTCCTATAGTGGCCTGAGCAGATTTGGTGGCAGACTGCTGTGACTCATGTTGGGACCATTAAGATGCTTGTGAACGGTAACTTCTGGGTGAGGTTTCGACTGCAGACTGCAGCACCTCAGCTGTTGCCAGGGCAGTCTAGCCCAGCTGACTTGGTTGAGGATGTGGCAAAGTTGCAGACATGTTGACAATCCTGAAAAAACACCTACTGCTTCCACCGCGCCACTAACAGTACTGTGAGACTGGGACTCATCGCTTCCTCTGGTCTGTAGGTTAGCAGACTGTTGAAGATGAGTGAGTCATTGAATGCCCATATTTATTCTGCCCAAAACCCTGTCCAACGTGGACATCTGTTTCTCCAGGACGGAGCCCAGAGCTGGCATAGCAATAGTTTGAGTTTCCACCACTTCAGATGGTGCTCAAGGAGCAATCTCCTTTTCTCTGCACGCCCGGTGAGGTCTGAATCCGGGGGTATGGTAGCATAGTGGTTACGTTACTTGACTAGTAATCCACAGGTCTGGACTAATTATCCAGAGACATGAGTTCAAATCCCACCACGGTAGCTAGGGAATTTAAATTACATTTAATTAAATTAATCTGGAATTTAAAAAAGCTAGTATCAGACCATGAAACTACCGGATTGTCATAAAATCCATCCGGTTCACTAATGTCATTTCGGGAAGAAAATCTGTCACCCTTACCTGGCCTGGCCTATATATGACTCCAGACCCACAGCAATGTGGTTTACTCTTAATTATCCTCTGAAATGGAGGCTCACCACCATCTTCTCAAGGGCAATTAGTGATGGGCAATAAATGCTGGTCATCCTGCGATGCCCAAATCCCAGGAACAAGTAAAGAAATAAAATCTTTAGGCTCTGCAGGTGAGGAAGGGGCTCCTGGCAGCTGGACCTGCTCCTACTCTACCACCACCAGCTGGTCCTCCTTGTGGTGCACTGTAACTAACTCAGTGCTACCTCCCCACACTCCCTATCTAAATCCATCAGCATGTACTTGTGACAGTTGATGAGAATGACGCAGAGTACTGTAAAGGGCTTGCTTCCGTGGGGCCACTTACAGTGGTCAATGAAAGGTGCCACTATGCCCCTCTTTATATAATGTCTGGCACTCATTTAAATGTACTGGGGCAAAGAACAAATACTTGCATTTATATAGCACCTTTAATGTAATACAATGTCCCAAGGCACGTTACAGGAGCGTTATCAGACAAAATTTGACACTGAGGCAAATAAAGCGATATTAGGACAGGCAACCAAAAGCTTTGTCAAAGATGTAGGTTTTAAGCAGCATCTTAAAGAAGAAGAGAAAGAGGTAGAGGCGTGGAGAGGTTTAGTGAGGGAATGCCAGAGCTTAGGGCCTTGGCAGCTGAAGGCACAGCCACCAACTGGGAATGGAAAACTCGGCACCATTGTGCCCTTGGGTGGCTTCACCAAAAGGTGCCTCAAAGATGTGCGAAAGGGAACAGAGTGACAGTAGGATTGTGCAACCACATTTGCAAATGGATCAATTTAAAAGATTATGCTCTCATGTAGTAAAGTGCATAAATAAGTAAGTGCTGCAGATTGTTCACACAGTATTGATATCAAATTTTCAGAACTGTGAAGGCTTGTATGGCATAACATTTTAAAAAGTGATTTTACGAATTCCTGCTCCTGCTGTGGAGCGTCAAATGTACCCCGATTTCAGGTGGGGAGCTCAGTGGGCTCAGAAGGATTTTCTGTAAATAAAATCTATCCTCATAAGTTCATAATACAACATATTTGTTGGTTATTTTGGCAAATCTTGTATTTTCTTCAGTGTTGCTTTGGTGAATCTCTCTTCCAGAATCATTTTTTTTCCAGCGAATGTGAAATATATGGCTCAAAGGTTATTAATTCAGTTATACAACAGTTACTACTGACAAAATTACTCTTGGGTTAAAATTTGCTGGATCCCGACTTGTTTAATTTATTTAATACTACAGAATAAATTTGTCCATCCATATTTTCATTCAGTTCAAATTACGATTCTATCAGTGACGTGTTTGTAATCGGTGAGCTTCTCCAAAGTGGCTCACTAATCATTTGGTCAAGTACATGTTTGTGTTTCCATGTTCGGACATGCATCTTTGTGTATGATGAAAAACGTATCTGCTTTTGATCTAATTAGTAGTGACAAAGCTAGCAGTTCCCCTGTTGGGGTCAAATTTACTTTATATTGACTTTTTGTTTAATCAATTTAATCTTTTGGACTACATTTTATGATACATTTTGTCATTCTGTTGAAAGCACAGTAATTGTAACACTACTGTATTTCTAATTATGTCTTAGATCCAGAAAGGCTACCTGATAGCCCAACAGTATGATTCAGATTTTGCGGTCGGCGGCAAAGGAGCGGTGCTCACTGTTCACCTTGTTGACAGCCCTAACGGGGCGGTAAGGTGGGGCTGCCCCATCCTGAATTGCCCCCCGGGTCAGGAGGGTGGGAACGGGTTTATGCCATGCTCCATGTTTCCATCCCGCCCGGCGCGCTGACCCCTTACCACTCGGTATGCCAACCCCTTACCGCCTGGTGGCGACCCCTTTTCCGTCCCGCAGGGGAAATTGCCCCATGGGAGCGCGACCACTGGCAGTCAGTGCCCCCGACAGCTTTGAGAGTCAGGAAGCTGCCGGTGGCTGGGCGGTGTGGCTGTCCTTAAAGGGGAGGGCGCACCACTGCAGCCACCATTTTGTTTTAATTGTCCACCGATAATGGCGGCCTCCAACAGGCAGCCTGGCACCCCCTCTTGGGTGCAGGGCTGTTGGCCTGGCTGAACCCCTCACTGGTGGCCCAGGGGGCTCCACGTTGGCCTCACAGTGTCTCTCCCCGTTAAGTGAAGGCTGGAATGTTACTACGCGTCAGTGTGACATCGCACGTCCGTGTCGCGCTGATTCATCACCACCACACTGACTGATGGATACCGCCCTGCTCCTGACGCAAAATTGCCTCAAACAGCACCTCAAAGTGCTGGGAGGTGATATCAGAGTTAAAGAGCTGAATTTTCACAGCTCATCCTTCTGACACCCGTCCAGTGGTAAATTTCCTGATAATTCAAATTGGCCTCCCCAACTTCCTGCTGAGAGCAATTTTGCCCCCACAGAGCCCAAACCAGGAAGTATAAAGCAGGAAATATAAATTAGATTTAAATTATGCACAGGAAGCAAAATAAAGTTTGTGGAATACAAATGGGATTAAGGCAGAAAAAGTCAAAAAATATATTTTATTTATTTGAAATCTCCAACACTAATTTTCTTAGGAGTCAATGAGATTCCACATCTATAAAATAAAATTTTCAGGGCCAGAGATGTTGTTCAGCAGTAATTATCATTTACCGCACTATTAAAAACTCACTTCCTCCTGAATACACCAGTCTTAACTTTTTTAGCCATCTTTAGTGCAGAACTAGTGGTCAAGTACCACAAGTTCACGCTGTTCTAGCCATTTCAATGCTGAGTTGGCGAGGACAGCACTAACGCATCCTGTGGAGGAGTGGGGTATCTCTGAGCAATGTCTGGATTTAGAACATAAGATCACAAGAAATAGGAGCAGGAGTAGGCATTTGACCCTTCGAGCCTTCAGTAAGATCATGGCTGATCTTCTACCTCAACAGCACCTTCCCGCACCATCCCCATAGCCCTTGCTTCCCTTAGTATTACAAAATCTACCGCTCTCTGTCTTGAATATACTCAACAACTGAGCATCCACTGCTCTCTGGGGTAGAGAATTCCAAAGATTCACAAATCTTTGATTGAAGAAATTTCTCTTCATCTCAGTCCAAAGTGGCCAAACCCTTATTCTGAGAATGTGACCCCGTGTTCGAGATTCCCCAGCCAGGAGAAAATTTTTCTCAGCATTAACCCTGTCAAGACGCTTAAGAATCTTATGGGAGAGAAATTTGGCTGCTTTGCACCTCCCATTAGTCCCTGTAGGGGGCGAGGGGGTGTGCAGTAACAGGGTACTAAGGGGTTAACGACTGGACATGGCAAATTCAACGAAGCCCACGAACTTCAGTGCCAGTTTAGTGCTGGCACTAACACTTACTGTCTCGGCTCCAGCACCTTGCAGATCGTGACATCATAAAGTGCGCAGTGCTCCGTTACCGCCCCGGATGTGAAATTGCCTCCCCCCCCTCCCACCCGCCCCCCCCCCCCACCCTGGCTCCCGCTGTTGTATCGCCGGGCGCAAACAACAGCAGGAAGAGGAGGCATTGTAACTTCGGCTGGCCGCCTGTGGAGCGCTAATTAAAGGCAGTTGTTTTCACGTAGGCTAAACTTTATTCTTTGCACCATCAGCATCATAGGCAGTCCCTCAAAATCGCAGAAGACTTGCTTCCACTCTAAAAGTGAGTTTTCAGGTGACTGTACAGTCCAATACAGGAATTACTGTCTCTGTCCCAGGTGGGACAAACAGTGGTTGAAGGAAAGTGTGGGTGGGGAGGCTGGTTTGCCGCACACTCCTTCCGCTGTCTGCGCTTATTTTCTGCATGCTCTCGGCGACAAGACTCGAGGTGCTCAACGCCCTGCCGGATGGTCTTCCTCCAGTTATGTTGGTCTTGGGCCAGGGACTCCCAGATGCCAGTGGGGATGTTGCACTTTATCAAGGAGGCTTTGAGGGTGTCCTTGAAACGTTTCCTCTGCCCACCTGGGACTCGCTTGCCGTATAGGAGTTCCAAGTAGAGCGATTGCTTTGGGGGTCTCATGTCGGGCATGCGGACGATGTGGCCCGCCCAACGGAGCTGACCAAGTGTGGTCAGTGCTTCGATGTTGGGGATGTTGGTCTGAGGGAGAACACTGAAGCTGGTGCGTCTATCCTCTCAGGGGATTTGAAGGATCTTATGGAGGCAGCGCTGGTGGTACTTCTCCAGTCTAGTGCCTGCTGACAGTTTTTGATCTTTCATTGCTGCAAGATGTCCAAGCCCTCCACTTTCTGAGAGCGTTTAGGACTGTAATGGCAGTCGCGCAGGTCGCCTTGCAACACAGAACTGATGAGAACAGATTGTACACCATCATTGGCCCTTCCCTTTATGTGAGGGAAGCAACTTCTGATGCTGGTAGCAATGCATTCTAAATTGTTCAGCACTCTGTCACTACCGCCCCACTCTCACTCTCTAGCACCCTAAAAGAATTGGTTAGCGTTTGATTTAGGGCTCCACTTCCCTCTTTGAGTGCTAAAGCTGAATTTCCCGAGAACAGAAAATCATTACCGCGTGGTGTTATTTTTCCGAGATTTCAATAGTTATCGCCCCAAATGGGGCACTATGGAATTTCTAGCCCTCTATGTTTATATGATTTCTGTGTTTAACTGCACATGTGCGGATTCCAGAAGTTGCTGTCCGATTTCCCCATAATAATGGTGAGCGTGGTAATCTAGGCCTGTGCATATGCGAAGGTGGGCTGAATTGTCAGGACATGAGGAGGCAATTCCCTGAAAATGGTGGCCGCGGCAATGTTCTCCAGGACCTTCTGCTGGGCAGCTGAAGTGACCCCCTGTGCCCATTTAAAATGAAAATCAGGGTATGATGTACGTAGGACCACAATTGTTATATTGTTGAACTGAACTGGCCAGAGGTTACGACATGTATGCTCTGACCAATATCAGCCGGCCATCCAACTGAAGATCCCAAAGGTAATTTCCTCATTATTTTTTGTGGGACCGAGAGGAGCAGGAATGGGTCTCCAGGCCCCACAAAGCCAGTCTGGGCCACTGCCCGCAGGCTCCACCCCCCCAAATATCAGAGCCCCACTTCTTACCTACCTTTAAGGAGCAGAGTTTGTGTTCAGGGACATATGGTTGGAGGTGAGTGTTGAAGTGGAGTAGGATAAAGCTTTGGAAGGATTTGAAGGCAAGCACCAAATTTAAAATTCAATCCGCTGGGCACAAAGTCAGTGGAGCTCGACAAGGATGTGGCGATGGGGATATAGGCCTTAGTGCAGATCAGGGTATGAACTGCAGTGGTTTTATTTTGTTGCAGTTTGTGGAGAGTGGTGGTAGGGAGAAGAGTATTGGACAAACTGAGCCTCAAGGTATGGGTGAACTTTTCTGTGGATTAAGTAAACTGGACAAAGTGGGGAAGATGGCCAGAGAAGGTGTACGAAAATAATGTTGATAATCGATTACACGTGGGAAAAGATGCTGGAGGAAGATTCAGCTGATCCTGGTCTTAATATTGGACAGAGAGAGCGAGAACAGTCTTGGGGCTAATGGAAGAAGCAGAACTAAGTGTCATTAGCTTATGTATGGAAGCCAGTCCTATGCTTCTGGATTATGTTGCAGAGGGTAACATATAAATGTTAAAGACAAGTGGGTCAAGGGCGCAGCTGTGCAGGCACAGGAGGAGGGATCATTGGAGGCATTGTAATGCCTTTAAGCAATGTTTAGGCAATATTTTCCAGCTGACGTTATTTCAGCGGCAGGATTAACCCAATTAAATGGGTTGATATTAACCCCCACAATAGGTGAGAGAGGGTCGGGGGGAGGTGGGGGGTGGGGGGGTGGGTGGTGTTTAAAAATGTTAAATCCCGAAATGTGACCCAAACCCGCCGCATACGTGCCTGCCATCAACTTGATGGTGGCGGGTTGCATAACATGCCTTTGTCATGCTCTCAAGAGTGTTAGAAATTAGAGATGCCTAAAAATATATGATTATTCAAATGAAACTATGACGCGAATAATACTGTACTTAATTGATTGTATGTTTCTGCTCGAGACAAGTAAGGGGTTACTATATTAGTTGTGTCTTACTGGAACTACGTAAGTGTTGTTTTCCGAGGAAAATTTGCATTAGGATTTGAGACAGTAGGGCCAACATTTTTCTCATCTGCGCCTCCCGTTAGTGCCTCCTGTGGGTATGATCTCTCCCAGCAAAAATAGGCCTCGGGTGCAAGCAACGATGATGGTGTCATTGCCGTGTGTACATGCTCGTTACTGTACCTCCCCCCTAAATTCGGCTTCTCTCCCTCAGGTACCGCCTGGCGCTGACAATGACAGCTTCAGCTGTGGAGTTGCAGGTGGGATGTGGCTGGAGAAGCGCTATTTAAAGGCGCCATTGTGTCAAAAACCTTTCTGTCGGCCATTATTATTTCCAGCTTGCTGACAGATAGGTAGAGTGCCTGTTGCAAGGATTGTAGTGGTTTTCACCTCAAGGACTGTTCTGGCTCTTAAGAATTGCTTGGTTTAATTCAGGGCAGATTTGACTCTGCATAATTTATAAGAACATAAGAAATAGGAGCAGGAGTCGGCCATACAGCCCCTCGAGCTTGCTCCGCCATTCAATAAATCATGGCTCATCTGATCATGGACTCAGCTCCACTTCCCTGCCCACTCCCCATAACCCCTTATCATTTAAGAAACTGTCTATTTCTGTCTTAAATTTATTCAATGTCCCAGCTTCCACAGCTCTCTGAGGCAGCGAATTTCACAGATTTACAACCCTTGGAGAGAAGAAATTTCTCCTCATCTCAGTTTTAAATGGGCTTCCCCTTATTCTAAGATCATGCCCTCTAGTTCTAGTCTCCCCCATCAGTGGAAACATCCTCTCTGCATTCACCTTGTCAAGCCCCTTCGTAATCTTATACGTTTCGATAAGATCACCTTTCATTCTTCTGAATTCCAATGAGTAGAGGCCCATCCTACTCAACTTTTCCTCATAAGTCAACCGCCTCATCTCCAGAATCAACCTAGTGAACCTTCTCTGAACTGCCTCCAAAGCAAGTATATCCTTTCGTAAATATGGAAACCAAAACTGCACGCAGTATTCCAGATGTGGCCTCACCAATATCTTATATAGCATAGCTGGTGCATGACTTCCCTGCTTTTATACTCCATCCCCTTTGCAATAAAGGCCAAGATTCCATTGGCCATCCTGATCACTTGCTGTACCTTCATACTATCCTTTTGTGTTTCATGTGCAAGTGCCCCCAGGTCCCGTGGTACTGCAGCACTTTGCAATCTTTCTCCATTTAAATATAATTTGCTCTTTGATTTTTTTCTGCCCAAGTGCATGACCTCACACTTTCCAACATTATACTCCATCTGCCAAATTTTTTGCCCACTCACTTAGCCTGTCTATGTCCTTTTGCAGATTTTTTGTGTCCTCCTCACACATTGGCTACGTTACACTCAGTCCCTTCTTCCAAATCATTAATATAGATTGTAAATAGTTGGGGTCCCTGGTTGCCAACCAGAGAATGAACCATTTATCCCAACTCTCTGTTTTATGTTAGTTAGCCAATCCTCTATCCCTACTAATATATTACCCCCAATCCCGTGATCTTTTATCTTGTGCAGTAACCTTTTATGTGGCACCTTGTCAAATGCCTTCTAGAAGTCCAAATACACCAAATTCACTGGTTCCCCTTTATCCACCCTGTTCGTTACATCCTCAAAGCATTCCAGAAAATTTGTCAAACATGACTTCCCCTTCATAAATCCATGCTGACTTTGCCTGAACGAATTTTGCTTTTCCAAATGTCCTGCTACTGCTTCTTTAATAATGGACTCCAACATTTTCCCAACCACAGATGTTAGGCTAACTGGTCTATAGTTTCCTGCTTTTTGTCTGCCTCCTTTTTTAAATTTATCTCGTTTCATGGGGGCCACATTGGCACTCGGCCTCCTGCTGCGACATCACCATTGGAGGTTGCTTAGGCAGAGACAAAGGCAGTGAGAAAGGTAGAGAGGCAGCAATACAAAAAGAAAGACAGGGAACAGGAGATGCAGCAATACAAGGAGAAAGGCACAGAGAGAGAGAGAGCGAGAGAGAAAGATAGGTACAAGGACAGCAAGATGTGGCCAGAAGGCACAACAGGGCTGGCTACAGGAGACCTTACTCTTCCAGAGTATTCCAGCAGCAGGCCTCATGCATCAATTTCACTGATGAACAGTGTGTTTGAAGACAGTGTTTCAGCAAGCACTTGATCACAGAGCTCTGCCATCTCCTGCAACCAGACCTTGAACCTCAGACCAGGGTGAGGACGGCTCTCTCAGTGGCAGTCAAGGTCACCATCGCACTCAATTTCTACACAGTGGATCCTCCCAGTATGGAATAGGAGACATCTTGAACATTTCCCAATTTGCCGTCCACTGCTGAATCTGCAAGGTCACAGATGCTCTTTACAGAAGGAAAAGGGACTATTTTCATCCCCATGATCAGAGAGAAGCAATACGAGTGTGCATGTGGCTTTGCCAGGATAGCGGGCTTCCCCATGTTGCATCCCATCATCATAGGCAGTTCCTTCCGCTCCTGAAGTGAGAACGGAGTGGAAGATGCCTGTGTGTGAGTTCTTTTAACGTGGGTTGGTCGTTGCACACTGGCAACCACACGGGCTTAGCTGAGCAAGGTCTTGGTCTAGTGGCAAGGGGGTCCAAGACGACGGGAGACCGGGCACTGCTGTATAAGTCTAATTGCCTACGGCGAGATGTTGGCCGCAAGGTCGGCGCCGAGTAGCGCCCTTGATGTGAGGTGGCCCGAGGCTTGGTTGGGGGTTAGGCATTAAGAAGGTCAGCTGTCCGCTGGGGTTCCGAGGGATGTTTTAAAAGTTTCTTCCAAAGTTTCCCAAAGTTATTTAAAAGTTTGCAAAGTTATGTAATGTTGCAGAGCACCATTGACTGCACCACGTTGCTTTGAGGGCACTGCATCACAATCCTGAGATCTTCCGTAACCGCAAAGGCTTCCACTCACTGAATGTGTAGTTGATTTGCGATCACAGACGTCGCATCTTCACCGTCTATGCCCACTATCCTGGCAGCAGCCACGATGCCTTCAACCTGCACCAGACCGGTGTGCCACCAGCCACCACATCAAGCCCGCGATTGGCTGCTCAGAAACAAGGGCTACCCGCTCTCCACCTGACTCATGACTCCCTTCCATAACCCCATCAATCCTGCCCAACTCTCATACAATGACAGCCATGCCACCACCAGGAACATCATTGAACAGACCATTGGAGTGCTGAAGAAACGGTTCTGCTGCCTTAACTGCTCGGGAGGAGTTCCTCAGTACTCACCTGAGCCAGTGCCCCTATTTGCCGTCGTCTGCTGCATGCTGCACAACTTGGCCATCATGAGACACAGCCATTGCATCTCGGCATAGCCATACCACCTTAGGAGGAGGAAGAGTAGGAGGAGCAGAAGGAGGCACAGGAGCAGGAGGATGAGGAGGAGGATGAGGAGGAGTAGGAGGATGAGGAGGAGGAGGAGGAGCAGGAGGAAGAGGATGAGGAGGAGGAGGAGGAGGAGCAGGAGGAGGAGGAGGAGCAGGAGGATGAGGAGGAGGAGGAGGAGCAGGGGGATGAGGATGAGGAGAGAGCAGGAGGATGAGGATGAGGAGGAGCAGGAGGATGAGGATGAGGAGGAGCAGGAGCAGGAGGATGAGGAGGAGGAGGAGGGGCAGGAGGAAGAGGAGGAGGAGGAGGAGGAGGAAGAGGAGGAGGAGGAAGAGGAGGAGCAGGAGGATGAGGAGGGGCAGGAGGAAGAGGAGGAGCAGGGGGATGAGGAGGAGCAGGAGGATGAGGAGGAGCAGGTGGAGGAGGGTGAGGAGGAGCAGGAGGAGGAGGAGGAGCAGGTGGATGAGGAGGAGCAGGAGGAGGAGCAACAGCCACGATGGAGGAGGCAGCGAGTCCATTGCGATCCTGCAAGGGAGGTCCACGACCATCTCATAAGAACATAAGAATGAGGAACAGGAGTAGGTCATCTAGCACCTCGAGCCTGCTCCGCCGCTCAACACGATCTGGCCGTGGACTCAGCTCACTTACCCGCCCGCTCCCCATAACCTTTAATTCCCTGATTGGTTAAAAATCTATCTATCTGTGATTTGAATACATTCAATGAGCTAGCCTTAACTGCTTCCTTGGGCAGAGAATTCCACAGATTCACAACCCTCTGGGACAAGAAATTCCTTCTCAACTCGGTTTTAAATTGGCTCCCCCGTATTTTGAGGCTGTGCACCCTGGTTCTAGTCTCCCCGACCAGTGGAAACAACCTCTCTGCCTCTATCTTGTCTATCCCTTTCATTATTTTAAATGTTTCTATAAGACCACCCCTCATCCTTCTGAACTCCAACGAGTAAAGACCCAGTCTACTCAATCTATCATCATAAGGTAACCCTCTCATCTCTGGAATCAACCCAGTCAATCGTCTCTGTACCCCCTCCAAAGCTGGTATATCCTTCCTTAAGTAAGGTGACCAAAACTGCATGCAGTACTCCAGGTGCAGCCTCACCAATACCCTGTACAGTTGCAGCAGGACCATCCTGCTTTTCTACTCCATCCCTCTCGCAATGAAGGCCTTCCTGATTACCTGCTGCACCTGCAAACTAACTTTTTGGGATTCATGCACAAGGACCCCCAGGTCCCTCTGCACCGCAGCATGTTGTAATTTCTCCCCATTCAAATAATATTCCCTTTTACTGTTTTTTTCCCAAGGTGGATGACCTCACATTTTCCGAAATTGTATTCCATCTGCAAAACCTTAGCCCATTCGCTTAACCTATCTAAATATCTTTGCAGCCTCTCTGTGTCCTCTACACAACCCGCTTTCCCACTAATCTTTGTGTCATCTGCAAATTTTGTTACACTACACTCTGTCCCCTCTTCCAGGTCATCTATGTATATTGTAAATAGTTGTGGTCCCAGCACCGATCCCTGTGGCACACCACGAACCACCAATTTCCAACGCGAAAAGGACCCATTTTACCTGACTCTCTGCTTTCTGTTAGCCAGCCAATTCTCGATCCATGCTAATACATTTCCTCTGACTCCGCGTACCTTTATCTTCTGCAGTAACCTTTTGTGTGGCACCTTATCGAATGCCTTTTGGAAATCTAAATACACCACATCCATCGGTACACCTCTATCCACCATGCTCATTATATCCTCAAAGAATTCCAGTAAATTAGTTAAACATGATTTCCCCTTCATGAATCCATGTTGCGTCTGCTTGATTGCACTATTCCTATCTAGATGTCCCGCTATTTCTTCCTTAATGATAGCTTCACGCATGTTCCCCACTACAGATGTTAAACTAACCGGCCTATAGTTACCTGCCTTTTGTCTGCCCCCTTTTTTAAACAGAGGCGTTACATTAGCTGCTTTTCAATCCGCTGGTACCTCCCCATAGTCCAGAGAATTTTGGTAGATTCTAACGAACGCATCTGCTATAACTTCCACCATCTCTTTTAATATCCTGGTATGCATTTCATCAGGACCAGGGGACTTGTCTATCTTGAGATCCATTAGCCTGTCCAGCACTACCCCCCTAGTGATAGTGATTTTCTCAAGGTCCTCCCTTTCCACATTCCCGTGACCAGTAATTTTTGGCATGGTTTTTGTGTCTTCCACTGTGAAGACCGAAGCAAAATAATTGTTTAAGGTGTCAACCATTTCCACATTTCCCATTATTAAATCCCCCTTCTCATCTTCTAAGGGACCAACATTTACTTTAGTCACTCTTTTCCGTTTTATATATCGGTAAAAGCTTTTACTATCTGTTTTTATGTTTTGCGCACGTTTACTTTCGTAATCTATCTTTCCTTTCTTTATTGCTTTCTTAGTCATTCTTTCCTGTCGTTTAAAATTTTCCTAATCTTCTCGTTTCCCACTAACCTTGGCCACCTTATACACATTGGTTTTTAATTTGATACTCTCCTTTATTTCCTTGGTTATCCACGGCTGGTTATCCCTTCTCTTACCGCCCTTCTTTTTCACTGGAATATATTTTTGTTGAGCACTATGAAAGAGCTCCTTAAAAGTCCTCCACTGTTCCTCAATTGTGCCACCGTTTAGTCTGTGTTTCCAGTCTACTTTTGCCAACTCTGCCCTCATCCCACTGTCATCCCCTTTGTTTAAGCATAGTATGCTCATTTGAGACACTACTTCCTCACCCTCAATCTGTATTACAAATTCAACCATACTGTGATCACTCATTCCGAGAGGATCTTTTACTAGGAGATCATTTATTATTCCTGTCTTATTACACAGGACCAGATCTAAGATAGCTTGCTCCCTTGTAGGTTCTGTAACATACTGTTCTAAGAAACAATCCCGTATGCATTCTATGAATTCCTCCTCAAGGCTACCCCGTGCGATTTGATTTGACCAATCGATATGTAGGTTAAAATCCCCCATGATTACTGCTGTTCCTTTTTCACATGCCTCCATTATTCCCTTGATTATTGTCCGCCCCACCGTGAAGTTATTATTTGGGGGCCTATAAACTACGCCCACCAGTGACTTTTTTCCCTTATTATCGCTAATCTCCACCCACAATGATTCAACATTTTGTTCATTCGAGCCAATATCATCTCTCACAACTGCCCTGATATCATCCTTTATGAACAGAGACAACCCACCTCCTTTCCCTTCTTGTCTATCTTTCCGAATTGTCAGGTACCCCTGTATGTTTAATTCCCAGTCTTGGCCACCCTGCAACCACGTTTCTGTAATGGCCACCAAATCATACCCATTTGTAATGATTTGTGCCGTCAACTTATTTACTTTGTTTTGAATGCTGCGTGCGTTTAGGTAAAGTGTTTTAATACTAGTTTTGAAACCATGATTTTTAGTTTTAACCCCTCCTGCAGCCCCTTTATATTCATACATATTGACCCCTTCCTATCACCTTGTGGTTTACACTTACCCCAGTGCTACTCTGCTCTGTTGCCTCCTGCCTTTTGCATCCTTTCTTGGGGTTTTGTTCATCTGAGCTCTCACCCACTCTAACTAGCTCAGAGCCCTCTTCTGGGTTCCCATCCCCCTGCCAAGCTAGTTTAAAGCCCTCCCAACCGAAAGATCAAAACCACCCGCGAGAACATTGGTCCCGGCTCTGTTGAAGTGTAACCTGTCCGACTTGTACAGATCCCACCTACCCCAGAAGCGATCTCAATTGTTGAGGAAAATAAAGCCCTCGCTCCTGCAACAATGCCCCAGCCAAGTATTTATCTGACTAGCCTTCCTATTTCTACCCTCACTAGTACATGGCACTGGCAGTAATCCCGAGAATACCATCTCATCAGAGCTTGTTTCCACTGATTTTCAACCCACTACCCAGTTCCTCTGGACGTCCCCGTCACCACATCAATTTGCCCTTCCATACCCCATAGCCTCAAAACTGAAAAGAGAGACAACAGCAAATATTATACATTCCATTAACATTTATAAAACAACAATAAAATGTGTAAATGTGTATTTATTCATGACCCTCGTGCATTTCAGTATATCCCCTATTTTGTATACCCATTCTAATGTGTCCCCTGTGGCTGCAGCATGGCCGGTGGAAGGCTGCTGTGTGTCAGGAACAGAGACTATAGATGGCCTTGCAGGATGCCCTTGACCAGTTTTGGGCCTGGAAGGCTTGGCAGTAGACTGCATCACCTCAGCCTGGGTGGCAGCAGTCTGGGCTGGCTGAGTGACAGGCAGCGACAAGTGCAATGGGAGAGTGGCAGTGGTGTGAGCAGGAATGCTGTCGTCCTGAGAAAAGAGAGCAGGTTCCTGCTCCACTGACCCACAGCCACTTCCTCGGGGCAGAACCTCAGTATCCCCACCAATCTGCTGCATGACACCATGAGATCCTCAGTGGACTGTGGTGGACCCAACAGCGATGGCAGCAGTCAGAGCTTGTGTGGCATGCAGCTGAGGCTGCATGAGAGCAGTCTGAGCTTCCATGCAAACAATGATCGACTCCATTACAGCACTAAGACGTTGCGTTGCTTCTGCCTGTGGTGCAATGGAAGCTGCCACATCACCCATGACACGCATCATGAGATCTGGATCTGCATGGTCTCTCTGGGAGTCCAACATCGGCTGCAGACTGGCACACTCCTCCACACTGCTTACCACTGCTGACAGGCTCCCTTGTCAATGCACCTATCATGTCGGTGTGCATGGCCATCACCCTTTGTGTGAATGCCTCCCCATTGAGATCCTCATCTGAGTCCTGTGCAGTAGAACTCGCGTGCGAACTTACCCTCCAGGGAGATGGCTTCCGAGTTTCCCTTTACCCTTGACCATGCTGCAGCGTGCTAGGCCCCTGTGCATTAACCAGTGCAGAGCTCTCTATTAACTTAACCTCTAAGGACCCTGTAGTGGCAGTATCTGAGCTGGTGCCTGCGGATGAGAGAAGCAGTGACACAGTGCTTGGCTCCTCCTCCTCCTTCCCCTCCTGACCCTCGTCCCCCTCTCCTTCTCCCTCATGACTCTGTTGGAGGGGCTCAGGGACAGGCTGATCATCTACTGCATGGTTATCTGAAAGTATAAATGTCACAAGAGTCATGTTAAAGTGAGGGCAGAGAGGCAGGAATGGAGCAAGGAAGGCAGGCAGTATGAGGAGCTGGAAAGTGATAAGGCCTCCTGGTTTAACGGGGAAATGGGATGAGAAAAGGGGATGAGAAGAGTGGGCTCAACATCTCCACTGGGCACAGCACCCACCACCTGCGGGCCAGTTATGTATGTGGAAGATATGCCTGCCATGGTTGATTAGCTGTGAATGTAGGCAAGGCAAGAAATGAGGAAGTGACTGTGAATAGGTACAGATGCTTGATGGTTGCCGTTGGGTTAAGTGCTGGTTTGCAGAGTGTGCCTAGACAGAGGCTCAGAGGCTGGTATGTAAAAGTTGTGCAAACATGTACTCACCTTAACCACCCAACTGTGGTCGTTGAATTTCTTCCGGCACTGTTTTGGGCTTCTGTCAACCATGGTGCTGGCTGACTCCTCCGCGACCACCTCTGCCCACATGGCCTTAAAAACCTGCGACATTTGGCCTTCTCCCAGATGGAGGGAACAGTGCATCTCTCCTTTTGTCCACTGCCCCGATCAATGTGTCCAATGCCAGATCATTGAACCGAGTGGCCCTTCTAAGAGGATTTGCAATCGCCATCTCAGAACTTCTTTCCAGCTCTCAGTGAAGTCCAACAGTGATGAAAATGACCAGGTACTGCCTGAAACGATATCCTCTTTAAGAATTGGAATGAGCTGGAGGGTGATGATTGCTGAATGAAAGTCACCTGAAATTGGCTACAGCTCTGGTAATAGCTGCAGCAGTGCCCCACTGAGGCCATTTGTGCCTCAGATTCCACCTCCCTTCATTTCTGAGATGAAAATGCTCAATTTGCCACAATTTTGCAGCCCACCTCGCCAGGCACTAACATTCCAACAAGTTAAAAGTTAACTGTCGAATTTCGCCCCCAGTGTTTTTAAGTAGCTAGGTTAGAGGATCCATAACATTCCACATGGGGCCCCACAGCATGAAATGGCCTTGTCAGGCTGGATTGTCTGTCATCTGTAAGTTTAGGGCCGCACTTACTAATTTTTGTTTTCTCCGCCCCAATCCATGAGGCAGAGATTTGAGCAAAATTGAGGCCTTCGGTCTTTTTTTGATGTCAGTGCACTGTTTCGGGCAGCAGCAGAATGGAAGTGCCATAGCGTCGGGTTGGCTGTCGCTCTGACTCATCAGCGCGACCGCGGCGTGCTGACGCGTCACGATGTCCCTCCCCTTCAGTTAAAGGGGAGGACCAGTGCGAACTCTGCATTTATTTCAGTTAGGTCCACTGGGCCACCAGGGAAATTTTAGGCTGGGCCAGCTGTCTGGCACCCAAGAGGGAAGTGCAGAGCTGCTTGTTGGCGGCCTGGTCAAATCCATGGCCATCATTGTCAGGCCGACCTCGGATTCAGCCGACAATTAACATTAAATGGCGGCCACAGAAGTGTGCCCTCCCCTTTAAGGCTGACATTCCGCCCAGCCACAAGAAGCTATCCACCGGGGAAAGCGGTCGGGGGCACCAAGTGGCGGCCAATCAGCTCCTGTGGGGCAATTTCCAGCGAGGCAATTTCCCGCAGGGCAATTTCCCACTGGGCAATTTCCTGCAGAGCAATTTCCCACGCGGGGCTGAAAAGGGCTCGTCGCTGGCTGGTGAGGGGTTGGCACATGCCCGATGAGGTGGGAAGATGGCCAGGGCGGCCCCGTACACTGCTGCAAAAATAAAGGAGGGCAATTTGCAAAATGTCAGTCCCTTTGCGCCGACCGAGCGATGATTGCTTTCTACACTGTTGCCATCTCTTTGTGTTGGTAACAGCTCTTTAGAAAAGGAGCAATTTTGGCCCCTTAGTCTTTAATTTGACCAAAGAAGGTCTAACCTATGTTTCTTACATTATTACCAATAACCATATTGTAAAGCCAAGGGAGAATTTGGAATTTGTTTAACCAAACTGCTTGTGTAGATAATTAACAATTAATTAGTATAAAAGAAATTGTCCCCGAAACGGGGTGCATGCACCTCGTTTCAATGGTTTTTAACCACTGCGGTGGTTGAGGTCGCCTCTTGAGCGACATTCCGCTCTTTGTTGTTTTTTTTATTCGGATCCGGAAGTCGCTCTTAATGGGGGTGGTGACTAGATGAGAGAGGCGGATATGTGGCGGTGACACCAATAGAGGGGTGAAAGTTGGGGGCATGATGACATCAGTTAAAGAGGAGAGCCTCCGCGATCTTAAAACTTCGGCCCACTGGGCCACCAGGGAGGGTTTCGGCCAGGCCAGTGGCCTGGCACCCAAGAGTGGGTGCCAGGCTGCCTGTTGGTGGTTCAGCTGAACCTGGGGCATAATTGTCCGGCCGACATGGCAGTCGGCCGACAAAAGAAAAACATGGCGGCAGCAGCAGTGCATCCTCCCCTTTAAGGAAAGCAGCACCGCCATTGCAGAAGGTCTCAGCTTCGGTGAAACACTGGGAAAAAACAGCAGGCCGAAGATTTTCAGAGGGGAATGGGGAGTAGATCGGCCGTGCGCATGGTGATGACGTGCTTACCACTGATCGGCAGCGGCAGAGCGGTAGGGGGGGAATCGGGGCGCCGCCGGGAAACCTCGGCAGGGCAATTGGGCTAGCAGCGGCCATTCCACGGAATGTCCACGGCCACTCCACTCCGCAACGTGGCCGCCGATTTGCGATGGTAACAGGTCTTAAGGAGAGGGGCAATTTCGGACCCAAGATGTCATCTCAGGATAGAACAGTCTTTTAGGTTAAGTGGACAGTTCTGGCCTGGTGCCTTTGTTTAACGGCCCGCTGTTGTGCCTCAGACATGAGAGGACAAGACAGGATGAGATAACAGGCTATGGGGTCGGAATTCGGTACTGCCAATTTTGAGGCGGTGCCACCAGCTGAGATGATTTTTTACCGGAGGCGTTAGGCGCGGCCCCAAAATGCGAAATTCAGTTTTGCTGCCTGAAAGTGGATTGCAGCATAAAATCATGGTGTTGCACAATTACCTGAAGGCACTACGCCGTGCTAAGTGGGTCATTAAGTGTGGCCTCAACATCCGGGTGTTAGGTATCATTGGGAGCTGCGCCACAGCTGGATTCCATTGAGACGTTGATTGGGCACCTCAATGCCTCGTGGCGATATTCGCTTCCTACTCACTCACTCAGATGGGTTGATGGCAGCAACTCGTCAGGGTGCCCATCGGTTCTCGGATGCTGCTGTGGATGCTCTCCTTAATGTCCTGGAGAGGCGGCGGGAGTTGTTTAGGACAGAGGTTGGAAGGAGGCCACAACCATCAACTTACAGAGACCTATGGAGGGAAATCTCAGAACAAGTTTCTGCGAGTGACACGATGGCCAGGGTAGCCACACATTGCCTAAAAAGGGAACAAGATGATGCGACTGGTGAGAGTGAGTATCTTAACTTTAAACAGTCAAAATGCTAAGCTCTGAGCTCAATGTGCACTTTCTGCCCAATGTGGCGGGAGTCCACGGCAGCGGAGGAGGAGCCTATAAAGGCCCAGCAGTCGATCGAGGAGGCAGTCGGAGAGGCGGGAGTCCGGGGCAGTGTCAGAGAGGCCTATCAAGGCCCGCGAGTTCGGAGAGGCCAGCTGGTGCAGCTGCAGGGGCAGAAGGTAAAGAAAGAAGTCGAAAGAAATCGAAAGGTGACGTCACAGCCAAGGGGGTAAGTGATTGGCTGGTGATTGGTGAGTAGTTTTTCTTTTTTTTCCTTTATCAGTAGATAACCTTTATCATTGTTGTTGCCAAATTAAGTTAATCTAGGGGTTAAATCATGGCAGGAGAGCTCGGATATGCGCTATGCTCCTCCTGTGCAATGTGGGAAGTCAGGGACGCTTCCAGTGTCCCTGACGATTACATGTGCGGGAAGTGTATCCACCTGCAGCACCTGACAGACTGCATTGCAGCACTGGAGCTGCGGGTGGATTTACTCTGGAGCATCTGCGATGCTGAGGATGTCGTGAATAGCATGTTTAGTGAGTTGGCCACACCACAGGCAAAGGGTACGCAGCTATATAGGGGATGGGTGACCAACAGGAAGAGCAGTGGAAGGAAGGTAGTGCAGGGGTCCCCTGTACACAGCTTTGGGTACTGTTGAGGGGGATGACTCATCAGGGGAGAGCAGCAGCAGCTAAGTTCATGGCACCGTGTGTGGCTCTGCTGCACAGGAGGGCAGGAAAAAGAGTTGGAGAGCTATAGTGGTAAGGGGTTCTATTGTAAGGGGAATAGATAGACATTTCTGCGGCCGCAATCGTGACTCCAGGATGGTATGTTGTCTCCCTGGTGCAAGGGTTAAGGATGTCTTGGAGCAGCTGCAGGATATTTTGGAGGGGGAGGGAGAATAGCCAGTTGTCGTGGTGCATATAGGTACCAACAACATAGGTAAAAAATGGGATGAGGTCCTACAAGCTGAATTTATGGAGCTAGGAGTTAAATTAAAAAGTAGGAACTCAAAGAAAGTAATCTCAGGATTTCTACCAGCGCCACATGCTAGACAGAGTAGGAATTGTAGGATAGCTCAGATGAATATGTGGCTTGAGGAGTGGTGCAGAAGGGAGGGATTCAAATTCCTGGGACAATGGAACCGGTTCTGGGGGAGGTGGGACCAGTACAAACCGGACGATCTGCACCTGGGCAGGACCGGAACCAATGTCCTAGGGGGAGTGTTTTCTAGTGCTGTTGGGGAAGGGTTAAACTAATATGGCAGGGGGATGGGAACCTATGCAGGGAGACAGAGGGAAGTATAATAGGGGCAGAAGCAGAAGGTAGAAAGAAGAAAAGTAAAAGCGGAGAGCAGAGAAACCTAAGGCAAAAATCAAAAAGAGCCAAATTGCAGCAAAATTCTTAACGGGCAAAGTGTGTTAACAAGACAAGCCTGAAGGATCTGTGCCTCAATGCAAGGAGTATTCGTAATAAGGTGGGCGAATTAATGGCACAGGCAGCAATTAATGAATATGATATAATTGGCATCACGGAGACATGGCTCCAGGGTGACCAAGGCTGGGAACTCAACATCCAGGGGTATTCAACATTCAGGAAGGATAGACAGAAAGGAAAAAGAGGCGGGGTAGCGTTGCTGGTTAAAGAGGAAATTAATGCAATAGTAAGGAAGGACATTAGCTTGAATGAAATGGAATCTACATGGGTGGAGCTGCAGAATACCAAACGGCAGAAAACAGTGGTGGGAGTTGTGTACAGACCACCAAAGAGTAGTAGTGAGGCTGGGGACAGCATCAAACAAGAAATGAGGGATGCGTGCAATAAAGGTACAGCAGTTATCATGGGCAACTTTAATCTACATATAGATTGGGCTAACCAAACTGGTAGCAATACGATGGAGGAAGATTTCCTGGAGTGTATTAGGGATGGTTTTCTGGACGAATATGTCGAGGAACCAACTGGAGGGCTCGCCATCCTAGACTGGGTGATGTGTAATGAGAAAGGGCGTATTAGCAATCTTGTTGTGCGAGGCTCCTTGGGGAAAAGTGAACATAATATGGTAGAATTCTTCATTAAGATGGAGAGTGACACAGTTAATTCAGAGACTAGGGTCCTGAACTTAAGGAAAGGTAACTTCGATGGTATGAGACATGAATTGGCTAGAATAGACTGGCAAATGATACTTAGAGAGTTGATGGTGGATAGACAATGGCAAACATTTAAAGATCACATGGATGAACTTCAACAATTGTACATTCCTGTCTGGAATAAAAATAAAACGGGGAAGGTGGCTCAACTGTGGCAAACGAGGGAAATTAAGGATAGTGTTAAATCTAAGGAAGAGGCATATAAATTGACCAGAAAAAGCAGCAAACCTGAGGACTGTGAGAAATTTAGAATTCAGCAGAGGAGGACAAAGGGTTTAATTAGCGGGGGGGGGGGAATAGAGTATGAGAGGAAGCTTGCTGGGAACATAAAAACTGACTGCAAAAGCTTCTATAGATATGTGAAGAGAAAAAGATTAGTGAAGACAAACGTAAGTCTCTTGCAGTCAGATTCGGGTGAATTTATAATGGGGAACAAAGAAATGGAAGATCAGTTGAAGAAATACTTTGGTTCTATCTTCACGAAGGAAGACACAAATAACCTTCAGGAAGTAGTGGGGACCGAGGGTCTAGTGAAAAGGAGGAACTGAAGGATATCCTTATTAGGCGGGAAATTGTGTTAGGGAAATTGATGGGATTGAAGGCCGATAAATCCCTGGGGCCTGATAGTCTGCATCCCAGAGTACTTACGGAAGTGGCCCTAGAAATAGTGGTTGCATTGGTGATCATTTTCCAACAGTCTATAGGCTCTGGATCAGTTCCTATGGACTGGAGGTTAGCTAATGTAACCCCACTTTTTAAAAAAGGAGGAAGATAGAAAACGGGGAATTATAGCCTGACATCAGTGGTGGGAAAATGTTGGAATCAATTATTAAAGATGAAATGACAGCACATTTGGAAAGCAGTGACAGGATCGGTCCAAGTCAACATGGATATATGAAAGGGAAATCATGCTTGACAAATCTTCTGGAATTTTTGAGGATGTAACTAGTAGAGTGGACAAGGGAGAACCAGTGGATTTGGTGGATTTGGACTTTCAAAAGGCTTTTGACAAGGTCCTACACAAGAGATTGGTGTGCAAAATTAAAGCACATGTTATTGGGGGTAATGTACTGACGTGGATAGAGAACTGGTTGGCAGACAGGAAGCAGAGATTTGAGATAAACAGGTCCTTTTCAGAATGGCAGGCAGTGACTAGTGGGGTGCTGCAGGGCTCAGTGCTGAGACCTCAGCTATTTACAATATACATTAATGATTTGGATGAAGGAATTGAGTGTAATATCTCCAAGTTTGCAGATGACACTAAACTGGGTGGCGGTGTGAGCTGTGAGGAGGACGCTAAGAGGCTGCAGGGTGACTTGGACAGGGTCGGTGAGTGGGCAGATGCATGGCAGATGCAATATAATGTGGATAAATGTGAGGTTATCCACTTTGGGGGCAAAAACATGAAGGCAGAATATTATGTGAATGGCAGCAGACTAGGAAAAGGGGAGGTGCAACGAGCCCTGGGTGTCAAGGTACATCAGACATTGAAAGTTGGCATGCAGTTACAGCAGGCGGTGAAGAAGGCAAATGGTATGTTGGCCTTCATAGCTACTGGTCTTGAGTATAGGAGCAGGGAGGTCTTCCTGCAGTTGTACAGGGCCTTGGTGAGGCCTCACCTAGAATATTGTGTTGAATTTTAGTCTCCTAATCTGAGGAAGAACATTCTTGCTATTGAGAGAGTGCAGCAAAGGTTCACCAGACTGATTCCCGGGATGGTAGGACTGACATATGAGGAGAGATTGGATCAACTGGGCCTTTATTCATTGGAGTTTAGAAGGATGAGAGGGGATCTCATCGAAAAATAAAATTCTGACGGGCCTGGACAGGTTAGATGCAGGAAGAATGTTCCCGATGTTGGGGAAGTCCAGAACCAGGGGACACAGTCTAAGGATAAGGGGTAAGCCATTTGGGACTGAGATGAGGAGAAACTTCTTCATTCAGAGAGTTGTTAACCTGTGGAATTCCCTACCGCAGAGAGTTGTTGATGCCAGTTCATTGGATATATTCAAGAGAGAGTTAGATATGGCCCTTATGGCTAAAGGGATCAAGGGGTATGGAGAGAAAGCAGGAAAGGGGTATTGAGGCGAATGATCAGCCATGATCTTATTGAATGGTGGTGCAGGCTCGAAGGGCCGTATTGTGTTCTTAACACCGATGAGGCTGCACACAGGGAGGTTAAAGTAAGAGTGTCCTCCATCTTTAATAAGACACTCCAGAGTGAGGAACAGGCCTTAGGGGATGGTTTGTATACAGTGCCCCCAAGGGATGCTGGGATCCCTTGGGACTCCAAAAGGTGGGCCCTCTGGAGGTTAGGTGTCATGCAGGTTACAAATGGTTAAATACATAACATCACTCTCCTGTGAAGTCAACAGTACACTTAGTTACAAGGTGAGACGATCTGGGGCTTTACGCTCCCTTGTCGATCGTCTCGGTACAAATGCGGGTGTGGGTGGGTTGGTCAGTTCTTCACTGGGTTGTTGAGCAGCCGGCCTTGTCGGGCTGCTGGGGATGGTGAGTTTGATTTCGTGGTCAACCATGATGTCAGTTGCCAGTTGTGTGTATGTTGGAGGGTCAAAGTTGGTGGTGTCCTCTTCGGGTTGTTCGTAGCTGTTGGTGAACCGCAATTTGATTTGGTCCAAATATTTTCTGTGCGTTTGTCCAATGGCCAATTTGACCTGAAACACCCTACTTTTTGGCTGTGACCATGCCAGCAAGCCATTTGGGACCATGTCCATAATTGAGCACAAACACAGGATATTGATCTCAATATCGCGTGACAAATTTGCGCGGTCATGGTACACACTTTGTTGATGCCGCTTGCCCTCCACATGATCATGGAGATCAGGATGAACAAGAGCGAGCCTTGTTTTAAGCACCCTTTTCATGAGCAACTCGGCTGGGGGACCCCGGTGAGTGAGTGGGGTCTGGTCGGTAGCTGAGCAGGTCTCTGGTCTGCAGGGAGCCTTCCGACACAGGTTTCATGCTTTGCTTGATAGTCTGAACTGTCCGTTCTGCCTGGCCGTTGGATGCGGGCTTCAACGGGGCAGATGTGATGTGTTTAATCCCGTTGTGGGTCATGAATTCCTTGAATTCAGCACCAGTGAAGCACGGCCCATTGTCACTGACTAGGACATCAGGCAAACCGTGCATGGTAAACATGGCTTGTAGGCTTTCAATAGTGGCCGTGGATGTGCTTACAGACACAATTGCACATTCAATCCATTTTGAGTAAGCGTCCACGACAACCAAAAACATTTTGCCTAAGAATGGGCCCGCATAGTCTACATGGATCCTCGACCACGGTTTGGAGGGCCACAACCACAAACTTAGCGGTGTCTCTCTGGGTGCATTGCTCAGCTAACCTAAGTCGATGCTGGGCCACCACACATGGGATCTGGCTATGGCTTTCATCATTATGATGCCTGGGTGGGTGCTGTGCAGTTCACATATGAATGTGTCTCTGCGTTTCTTGGGCAAGACCACGCGATTGTCCCACAACAGACAGTCCGCCTGCAGGGACAACTCGTCTTTACGTCTGTGGAATGGCTTAATTGCCTCCTGTATCTCTACAGGGACACCGGACCAGCTCCCATGGAGGACATAGTTTTTTTTTACCAAGGACAGTAAAGGATCCTGGCTGGTCCAAGTCCTGATCTGGCGGGCCGTAACGGGGGACTTCTCGTTCTCAAATGCCTCCATGACCATGAGCAAGTCTGCTGGCTGTGCCATTTCCACCCCGGTGGTGGCCAATGGCAGCCGACTAAGAGCATCTGCGCAGTTCTCTGTGGCCGGTGTGTGACGGATTACATAGTTGTATGCCGACAACATGAGCGCCCATCTTTGGATGTGAGCAAAGGCATTGGTATTCATCCCTTTGCTCTCAGAGAACAGCGATATGAGCGGCTTGTGATCAGTTTCAAGCTCAAACTTGAGGCCAAATAAGTACTGGTGCATTTTTTTTACCGCATAAACGTACGCCAGAGCCTCTTTTTCAATCATGCTGTCGGCCCTTTCGGCCTTGGATAAATTCCTGGACGCATAGGCGACCGGTTGCAAAATCCCCGCTTCGTTAGCCTGTTGTAGCACACACCCGACCCCATATGACTACGCATCGCAAGCTAACACTAATCATTGACAAGGGTTATACAGGACAAGCAGTTTCTTAGAACACAACAGATTTCTGGCTTTCTTAAAGGCAGCCTCTTGTGAATTCCCCCATACCCAGTTGTCTCCCTTGCGCAGTCACGCATGTAGGGGTTCTAGCAGGGTGCATAACCCAGGTAGGAAATTACCAAAATAGTTAAGGTGTCCCAGGAACGACCGCAGCTCCGTTGGTCGCGGCGCGTTCTTGATGGCCTCCGTCTTGGTGTCGGTGGGCCTGATGCCGTCTGCTCCGATTCTCCTTCCCAAGAATTCGACGTCCTGTGCCAGGAAAACATACTTTGAGCATTTCAACCTGAGCCCCATACGATCCAACTGACTAAGAACCTCCTCCAGATTCTTCAGGTGCCCCATGGTGTCCTGACCTGTAACATGTATGTCGTCCTGGAAAACCACTGTGCAAGGAACCAACTTTAGCAGGCTCTCCATGTTCCGCTGGAAGATCGCCGTGGCCGACCGAATCCCAGACCTTTGTGCGTGTTGATGTAGGTGAGGCCTTTCGAAAAATCCTCCAGTTTCTGCATTATGTAGGTCGAGGTCAGGTCCAGCTTGGTGAACGTCTTTCCTCCAGCCAGGGTTGCAAATAGGTCATCTGCCTTGGGTAGCGAGTACTGGTCCTGCAGCGAAAAATGGTTAATCGTTACCTTATAGTCCCCACAAATTCTAACCGTGTTGTCCTCCTTAAGTACCGAGACAACCAGACCGGCCCAGTCGTTGAATTCCACCGGCGCGATGATGCCTTCACATTGCAGCCTGCCCAGCTCAATTTCCACTTTTTCACGCATCATATACGATACCGCCCGAGCCTTGTGGTGGATGGGTCCCATACCGGGAACCAAATGGATCTGCACTTTCGCCCCCGAAAAGCTTCCAATGCCTGGCTCAAACAACGATGGGAACTTTCTCAGAACCTGGGTACATGAGGCATCGTCGACGGACGAAAGCGCTCGGATGTCGTCCCAGTTCCAGCGGATTTATTCCAGCCAGCTTCTGCCAAACAATGTGGGACCATCCCCTGGTACAATCCACAGTGGGAGTTCATGTACTGCTCTGTCGTAGGAGACTTTGACTTCTGCACTGCCAATTACAGGGATTAGTTCCTTGGTGTAAGTCCTTAATTTGGTGTGAAAGGGGCTCAGCTTGGGCCTGTGTGCCTTTTTGCTCCATAACCTGTCGAAGGCCTTTTTACTCATAATGGACTGACTTCCCCCATGTCCAGCTCCATAGATACTGGAAGACCGTTCAGTTCAACTTTCAACATTATTGGTGGACATTTCGTCGTGAACGTGTGTACCCCGTATACTTCTGCCTCAGTACAAGTCTCCAATTCAGCCTGATCCACTGCAGATCGATCTTCCTCTGCAACGTGGTGGTTTGCAGTGTTTGCAGCTCGCCTGCTCATTCGTTGAAGGTGTCCCATTGTTCTGCAACCATTGCACGCATAGTGCTTAAAGCGGCATTGATGGGGCCGATGATCACCACCGCAGCGCCCACAGGGTGTTAACTGCTTCGCATTACCGATTGATGGTGGACTCTGGGTCAATTGAGGTTGGGCCACAGCAGCCGGCGTGTACGTTCTGCCAGGTATATTTCTGCTTGAGACCGATGTTACTTTATGCACAGTACTGGCTGAAACTTTTTTATTCAGCGAAATCTGCTTGGTGTTGTCGCTGGTGGACATAAATGCCTGGGCTCTCGTTATGACTTTACTCAGATTCGGAGTTTCTACAGTCAACAGTTTGCGAAGGATTGTCTCATGTCCAATGCCCAGTACAAAAAAGTCTCTGAGCATTTGTTCTAGGAATCCCTCAAACTCACAATGTCCTGCGAGGTGCATTAGTTCGGCGACGTAGCTCGCCACTTCCTGGCCCTCCGATCATTGACACGTGTAGAACCGATATCTCGCCATCAAAAGGCTTTGCTTAGGATTTAGGTGCTCCCGGACCAGCGTACACAATTCTTCATAGGATTTCTCTGTTGGTTTTGCTGGAGCTAGGAGATTCTTCATGAAGCCATAGGTTGTTGCCCCACAGACAGTTAGGAGGATCGCCCTTCGTTTGGTAGTGTTCTCATCCCCTTCCAGTTCGTTGGCCACAAAGTATTGGTCGAGTCTTTCCACGAAGGCCTCCCAATCGTCCCCTTCTGAGAACTTCTCCAACTGTTGCCCACTGTTCTTTGCATTTTTGCGCGGTTGTTTGTTACCTCGTCGCCAATTGATACACTCATAATAAAGGGTGAAACTGAGTACTGTGTGTAATGAGCAAGTGTGACCTTAGCTACTTTAATAAGACTCCAGAGTGTAGGTACCTCATGGGTGGCCTGCTTATATCCTGTGCTCCCAAGGGATGCTGGGATCCCTTGAGACTCCAACAGGTGGGCCCTCTGGTGGTCAGGTGTCATGCAGGTTACAAAGGGTTAAATACATATCAACATTGAACTATGAAGACTCTCATACAGTTACATCTACTAAACCATGTAAGGCACTTGAGATACACTGATACAAGGGCTCTAACTCAGACGTTCTCTTTAATCTCACAGGACAAGTTCACTCACAACCGCAGGGAGCAGATGCGGACTGCAGGAGGCGACTCTGAACTTCAGGACCTGACTCTGTTCGAGGAATGTGTCTTGGCCCTGATGGGCATTTAAGTTGTTGTCATGGCAGTGGGTGAGACCAACCCCCATGGGGACAGTGACAGCATGTTGAGTTCCTTTGCAGCATCCGGCAGGCCACTTAGGCCTGACACCACAATCCTTCAGCTCTTTCCTTGAGACTGGCATTCTCAAATGCATTTGCCGCTCCAGCAGGTAACCACTCTTCTCTGGTTTTGTGCTTTCAGATGATGACTCAGACGGCGAGGGGCCTGCACGTCAGCCTTCCACTGCGGGTGACGGTGAAGAGGACGAGGAGACAGATGATGCCTCTCTGGATGGGACAGAGGATCCAGCATTCTCAGAGGGAGGGGCCAGTAACTTTTTGTTGGAAGGCATGGTCGGGGAGATGGAGGTGGGTAATGCTCCGGGATCCAGTGGCCTACAGCAACACCATGGGGAGAGGAGATCAGGGAACCAGATCCCCGGAGGGTGAGTGCGCGCCTGAGTGATGCTCAGCAGCACTCTGATGATGAGGCCGACTTAGAGGATCTCAACAGACAGCCATTGCAGATGCACAGCAATCTGTTGGGTGTTTTGTCAAGGGTGCCCGCGAGTGTCAATGCACTTGAGGAAGTGCATCAGGGAAGGCGCTGAGCACCTAGTCTCATCGCCGAAAGCATGCAGAAATCAAGCGCAAGCAGTGGAAAGAATGTGCGGCAATACTGTCCCACCATCCCTTACCCTCAACGACTCTCTGTCCCACCTGTGACAGGGACTGTGGTTCTCGGATTGGGCTGTTCAGACACCTAACGATTCATTTTAAGAGTGGAAGCAAATCTTCCTCGATTCCGAGGTACTGCCTATGATGATGACGATGATGATTTGAGTTTGGTGGAGGCCACCTCAACGATTGCATTTGTGTCTCAGCAGGCCATCGAGCCCATCCATTGTAGATACCAATGGATGTTGGATGCTTCAAGTGTTCATGGGGTCCCAGACATGGTGGCACGGGCTATGGCTGACATGGCAATGGTCGTTGAGCACCAGGCCGACAGTGGATAGGCCTGCAGGCTGTCATGTCGTCAGTGCATGGTGGCATCAATCAACTCTGTGGTGTGCTGCATCGCAGTCTGCCCTGATGCTGAGCCAACCTGAATCCATGCAGGCACTGACCACTGCCATTGTGTCTGTGACCCCATCAGTTGCAGGGGAACTAATGTTGGCAAAGCACGGCAGCAATCTGTGCTCAGCCAGATAGCTCCAGATGCTGAGGCTCTGCCGCGGTTGAGTAGCAGTTTCTCGGGCCTATTGGAATACGACGTCCTCTCTCAGGACAACATCATTCCGACCTTACTCCTGTCGCACTCTGCAACTCATCCACCACACAGTGCTGCTGCCCATGCTGAGGTGATGCAATCCACAGCCAGCCCTTCCAGGGACTGAGGTGATGTGGCACATCATGTTAGGCAATCAGCTGTGGCAGCGGCGCCAACACAGTAACCTTCTACCAAACTTGCTGCAGGCACTGAGACCCCATTGAGGAGGAGCAGTGGGTCTGGGAGGTGGGAGAAGGGAAGGGTGGGAAAACAGTGAGAAAGAGCTGGTAAATATGTGTGTGCTAGTGGCCAGAAATGGTGACCTTGCTCGAATGTGAACCAATGTAAATAGTTGCACTTGGATGAGCCAATAAAGAATTGTGTGATGCTGGCCAGAGATGTTGTCCTTGTTCCATGATGAAGTAACATGAATAGATGCATGTGGGTGTGGGTGATAATGTTTCAAGGGGACTGATTTCAATTCTTGTTTGCTGAGGATGATGATGTCCTTTAGTGCTTCTTTACATCACACTATGGTGTTTTCTGCAAATAAAAATTTGTTTTATTTGTCACAATCTTGTTGTTGCCATTTTTATGGATGGTGGGGCGCAATGTCTTCAGCAGATCATCGGGTGAATAGGCTGGTCAGGTGAGGCAGGGCCCGCAATGCCACATGCGTACAATCGATGGGCCCCTGAGCCCTGGGGAAACCCGCTATACTGGCGAAGCCAAAGGATCGCTTATCCAGGTCTTCTCTGGACATGCTGAACTTGATGTAATCCATTTGTTTGCTGTAGAAAGCGTCGGTAACCTGGCGAATGCAGCAATGTACTGCAAACTGCGCGATGTTGCATATATCACCTGCAGGAGACTGGAAGGAGCCGATAGCACAGATGTTGTGGGCTGCTGTCACTTTCACTGCCACTGACAGCGAGGTCCTAGTGCCAATGTTATCTGCCAGGTATGTCTGCAGGAAGTGGCAGAGCTCCATCACCACCTCTTGGCGGAACCTCAGCCTTCTTAGGGACTGGTCCTCGGACATCTCAAGGTAACAATAATGCCCATAGTAAAGCCTGTGACTGTATGGCCTCCAGCCCCTCTGACTGGGATCTCTCCTCTGGCGTGCATCCACATTTACCATAAGCCGTTTCTGCGCCTTTGAAACTGTCACCACAGGATGACGTGCGGTCCGATCACTGCCCCATAACTTTGCAGAGGTAAAAGCGATATGCTCGTTCCAAATGTATCCGATGGTGAAGGCAACAATGTCTCCGAGATGCTAGTCCTGAAGCTAAGGAGTCAGTCGTCGCAGAGTGCCAGCACCATCGAACTGTGTGAGCAGCCAACGCATCACGGACCGTGAACTCTGTGGGCAGGCTGCAACTCCATTCAAATAACGACCCAGATTCATTTTCCCGCCTTGCGCATGCTAACATTTTCATGCAAAGTGAATTTGGCGAGACCGGCGCCATGTACTGACGTCATGATTTCCATGGCGCTAATCGGTGGGGCGACAAACCTTTAAGACCTTGAAAATGGACAACCGAATTTCCCATCAGGTGACACCCACGCCTAACGCCGCTGGCCAGCTGTCCATGCCCCATTGCTGCCTCACTCAGGTGGGGTCAGCTGGCGGTAGCAAGTGAATTTCAACCTCTATAGCTTTGGGGGACAGGGCTGGACAAGATAAGAGGGTCCAGACAGATGAACCGGCCTTCAAATCATATAAACAAGAAAAGATGTTGAATGGTTGTGAAAACCCCTCATTGAGGGAGGATCTTCATTGGCAAGTTTAGACAAAGAACTCGACATGCCATTGGGCACTAAGTTTTAAGGAGAACTTCTTTAGGTTAAATGGTCCTGTTCATTATTCTACCTCAGCCCTACCCCTAAACTGAGAATAAAAGGAAGAGCTAAAGAACCCTTAGGCAGACTGTGAAGCTCGGAGCTCCCAAGAGTTGTTCAGGTGGTCTAACACTCTTCAGAGACTGGACCCAGGCTGACCCTAGTCTAAGACTCTTGGGTCGTTCAAGAAGAGAGAGAGAGAGAGACACGTCAGATAAGAAGGAGAATGAATAAAAAGAGTTGTTTGCGCATGCCAGCTGTCTGTCCAATCGGGCTCTGTATCAGTTACTTGTCACGGACGTATAGTTTTGTTGAATAATTAGTGTGTTATATTCCGTTTTAAACTCGGATTAAACACAATATACCCACCATATTGGTTTGCACTCGAACCTGATTATTTGAAAGACCAGAGAGATAAACAAATCTCAACAAGAGGCTGGACACTCCCTTATAAATTTAAATACGGCAGTTGGAGGCTGATTTAAATTTAACGCTGGCCGACCGGGTTCCCCAGGGCTTGGGAAACCTGCAGCTAAATGGAGACGGGAGGAGCTAGATCAAGCAGATTGGTGCTTTATGGAGCACTTCTTGTCGGCCACGAGGAGCAGGAAAGCTTTCCCTGGCTCCTCAAACAAACCTTCTGCCAATCGTGGCCTCTCATCACTGCTGCGATTGGCTGACCCTCACATCATATCTCGATCTTTCCCTCCCTACTGATTGCTGTGCTCCGAGCTCCCCCCGCCCCCCCCCCCATCCCCCACCAAGCCCCGATCTTTCTCGGTTGATGGGGACCATCCCTGGCTATGGCCTTCCACCATTGGCTGCCAAGCGGGAAACAGAATTTAAAAATGAAATTTGCCAGGATCGCTGTGCTCCTGGGATTTCTGGGCTCCCCGCTCACAACTACCCTCCCTCGCTCCTTGCCCGCCTCCCCTTAAATACGTGTTAAAAATATTGTGTCTGAAATTTTGATTGGAGGCTTCCCGCGGGCGGATGCCTCCGACCTGAAAATTTCTACGCCAGTAAGTACCTGGTGGTCCCGGAGGAGCGTGAGATTCCATTGGGGAGGCCTTCTCTTCCCGTCCTCCAGGTTTGAACGCAGAAGGTACAGTCACGTGTGACTGCTTAACCAATCAGGCAAAGTATTCTCAATTAATAGCAATGGGAACTCTGTATCTACATATCTTCATTTTTTTAAAGTTTTTAAAATTCGGGTTTAAAATAAATTTAATGTAGTGAGCAGGGTTTTTAAAAATAAAATGTGTTTTTTTAACTTAATTTAATTATATTTTTGTATGCTTTTAAACTCATACGCCTGTAAAAGTAGGCTATGCACCTGCTTTTATCAGGCACAAGAATTTTGAGGACATTTGCTGGGCAAGATCTGGGTAAATACCGCAATCTTGCCCATGCAAATGTCCTCGCTCCTGATATACGGATAATCTGTCAAGCTAGAGCTTGACAAATCAGAAAAGCCGGTTTTCAGCGCATGCGCATTATGCGCTGAAAACCATCTTTTGCGATGCATTCCCGGGTCCGTAGACACACAGAATGGAGCCTGGGAGGCCGGAATTTCCAGGCTAATGATTTTGGAAAACTTTGGCTAGTATTTGTGATAAGTCAAAACAAAAAGGGATCATTTTGACTTTGTGCAATTGTATAAAATGGGTGATAGCAAATCAACAGCCTGTTTTATATTGCGATTCACCTGTTTTACACTATTGCACTAAATCCAAATTATCTTCAAATAGTCTAGAATTTCTACTCACTAAAAAAAACGTTTCTTTCATAACATTGGAGAACATTGACATCATGTGTTGACATCATGAATTGACAACCTGCTCCATATATAGGAAAAAAAGTTGGGCTCAATTTTCCCCGGTCATTTGCGCCTTTTTTTTGCCGCGCACCGTTTTTTCTGGCGTATTTATTTTTTTCCAAGTTTCCCTCTGTGATCTGCGCTGGCATAACTGACTTAGTTACGATTTTTCGAGGCCAGTTTTTTTTTACGTCATGAGGGGCATTCCCTCATGTCTGCGCTGTTTTTTTCAATTTTTCGCAGTTTGACCAACATTTTTTCCTCTTCGGTCGGCATATCTGGCCAATCCCGAAAAACCATCAGGTCACTTAAGAAAACCAGCGTACATTGAGAAATCGGTGCTGAAAGACGCCATTGTTTTTAATCGAAGATTTTGGAGTGAGTCAAGAACATTGTCAAAATCAATAATAAAGTTAAAATTTTTTTATCTGTCAACGTAGAAGTGTAAATTTATTGGATTTCAAAAGTTTTCTCATTTTTTTACTCATTCACACGTCACCACCTTGAAGCAGAGCTGGAGGGTCATAGGATTAGCCAGCAGAATTAGCCCCGCGCCCGGACACAGGGGCACAGGGCTCGGCTACAAAACAAGTCGTGGGGGTGGTGGGGGCGGGCACGGGAGGAGAGAGAGAGGGCGAGGTGCCGATCGGAAAGCTTCTGCACTGAAGACTGCAATGAATGGGAGGGGGAGGGGAGAGAGAAGGGGAGAAGTCACAATACTGCAATTAGTTAAAAGCGGGGGGGGAGAGAGGAAAAGTCAAAAGACTGCAATTAGTTAAGGGGACGGGGAGAGAGGAGAAGTCACAAGACCTTGGGTGTGGTCCATCCATCCATCCATCCAGACTTTGGGGAGAGAGAGGACTGTAACCTATGCTGCCTGCTTTCCTGCAGTTTTGAGCTTCTTTCAAAGGTTAAATTTAAGTATGGGGGCAATACTGACAATGCCATACCTTGTGCGAGCCTTCTCCATCATGGTGCTACGTAGGGAACAATTGATTCGAAACCATCGCATCAGGAACATCAGAGCCCGTAGGGTGCTGAGCAGGAGGCCTTACCCACCTCGGGTATATCGAGACAGGCGTTCGTACCTCCACCTAAGTGATGCAGACTGTGTCAGAAGGCTGCATTTCCACAAAGAAGTTGTGAGTGAGATCTGTGAGTTGGTCAAAGCAGACTTGCAACCTAGAAGCATCAGGAGGACTGCTTTGTCAGTTGAAGTGAAGGTTACAGCTGCACTTTCATTCTATGCCTCCGTATCGTTTCAAGCTACCACTGGGGATGTGTGCACCATTTCTCAACATGCATCACGTGTCTACATTCACCAGGTGATGGCTGTGCTGTATGCGCGGAGGAATGAATTTCTAAAGTTTCCCATAACCGCCCAAGCAATCCATGACAGGGCTGTGGGCTTCTCCAGGATTGCTGGCTTCCCAAAGGTACAGGGCTACAGTGATTGTACCCACATCGCCTTACGAGCACCTTTGGAGGATTCCGAGATGTACAGGAATGGAAAAAGATTTTACTCCATTAATGTGCAGCTCGTGTGTGACGACATGCATCAGTAGTGAGTAGTGAGTCATCTGACCTAGATACAGTTTAAAAAGAGGCAGCTCATGCAAAGCACGGAGTACAGCAGCATAGAGTGGCATTTGTGAGTTTGGTAAGTGGGTGAGTTTTAAGGGTTATTCTCTTTAAACCATTTGGAGGCTGGAGTAAATTGTTAGTGGCAATTGCCAGTAGCTTCTAAGTAAGTAGCAGTTTAATTTAAAGGGGAAAAGTTAAATAGCTGGGATTCTTTCAGATTTAGGCAGAGAAAAACAAGGTAACTCTCCAGTAGGAGGCAATTAGCAGCTAGTTAAAACCAGTTCTGTAAACGACTGACCAGTAGTGAGTCATCTGACCTAGATACAGTTTAAAAAGAGGCAGCTCGTACAGAGCATGGAGTGCAGCAGCATAGAGTGGCATTTGTGAGTTTGGTAAGTGGGTGAGTTCAGGCAAGCGGGGGTGGCAGGTGCTGTTTTGTCTTGTTTTTCCTACCAGTGCTGACACTAGAGCAACTGATAAAGAGTGCGAGAGTAGGAGACGGAGGCCCAGAGACCAGCCCAACCAGCTGCAGACAAAGATAGAGGGGTGAGAAATCGAGAGGTGACGTCAGAGTGCGGGGAGGAGCAGCTTCAGCGGCAGTCCGGGGTCAGCGGCCTACAAAGGCCCAGCGGCAGTCGGTGAGTGAGCAGTGCAGGGAGGAGGGACAAGAAATCAAAAAGTGACGTCACAGCCAAGCTGGTAAGTGGTTGGCTGATCGGCTGGTGAGTATATCTCTTTGATTTTGTGTTCTAATAGATAAGAGGATAAATTACTAAATAGCTGTTTAGTGTGTGTAGTGGGAGTCAGGGTTTTTGCTGGGTAATTTAAGGGTAACTAGTGGGATGGCAGGGCAGCTCGTTCAAACGGAATGCAACACCTGTGCCATGTGGAAATTCCTGGATGCTTCCCGCAACAAGGATGACCACATGTGCAGGAAGTGTCTCCAGCTCCTCCAACTCGAGCGCCGAACCTCGGAGCATGAGCAAGGACTGGAGGCACTGAGGAGCATCCGAGAGAAAGGGAGGTACGTGGATAGCTCATTTCAGGCGTGGTCAGCCCACAGATTAAAAGGGTACAGGAGGATAGGGAATGGGTGACTGTCGCACACAAGAGTATGGCGAGGCAGGTAGTGCAGGAGTCCCCTGAGGCTATCCCGCTCTCCAACCGGTACTCTATTCTGACTACTGGCGAGGGCGGTGATGCCTCTGGGAATATATATATTCAAAAGGGAGTTAGATGAAGTCCTTACTACTCGGGGGATCAAGGGGTATGGCGAGAAAGCAGGAAGGGGGTACTGAAGTTTCATGTTCAGCCACGAACTCATTGAATGGCGGTGCAGGCTAGAAGGGCTGAATGGCCTGCTCCTGCACCTATTTTCTATGTTTCTATGTGCAGCCAGGGCCAAGTCCACAGCACCGTGGGTGGCTCAGCTGCACAGGGGGGGGAGGAAGAAGACGGGAAGGGCTATAGTGATAGGAGATTCAATAATTAGGGGAGCAGATAGGCGCTTCTGCGGCAGCAAAAGTGACATCAGGATGGTGTGTTGCCTTTCTGGTGCAAGGGTCAATGATGTCACTGAGCGACTGCAGGGCATTCTGGGGAGGGAAGGGGAACAGCCAGTGGTTGTGGTCCACATTGGTACCAACGACATAGTTAGAAAGAGGGGTGAGGTTCTGAAAGCTGAGTTTAGGGAGCTCGGAGTAAGATTGAAAGCCAGGACATCAAAGGTGGTAATCTCGGGATTACTGCCAGTGCCACGTACTAGTGAGGGTAGAAATAGAAAGGCTAGTCAGATAAATACGTGGCTGGGGCATTGGTGTAGGAGGGAACAATTGGGACTGCTTCTGGGGTAGGTGGGACCTGTACAAGTTGGACAGGTTACACCTCAACAGAGACGGGACCAATGTTCTCGCGGGTGGTTTTGATAGTGCGGTTGGGAGGGCTTTAACTAGCTTGGCAGGAGGATGGGAACCCAGGAGAGGGCTCTGAGCTAGTTAGAGTGGGTGAGAGCTGAGATGAAGAGAACCCCTGAAAAGGATGCAAAAGGCAGGAGGCAACAGAGCAGAGTAGCACTGGGATAAGTGTAAACCACAAGGTGATAGGAAGGGACAATATGTATGAATATAAAGGGGCTGCAGGAGGGGTCAAAACTGAAAATCATGGTTTAAAAACTAGTATTAAAACACTTTACCTCAATGCACGCAGCATTCGAAACAAAGTAAATGAGTTGACGGCACAAATCATTACAAATGGGTATGATTTGGTGGCCATTACAGAAACGTGGTTGCAGGGTGGCCAAGACTGGGAATTAAACATACAGGGGTATCTGACAATTCGGGAAGCTAAACAAGAATGGAAAGGAGGTGGGGTAGCTCTGTTAATAAAGGATGATATCAGGGCAGTTGTGAGAGACGATATTGGCTCGAATGAACAAAATGTTGAATTATTGTGGGTGGAGATTAGAGATAGTAAGGGGAAAAAGTCACTGGTGGGCGTAGTTTATAGGCCCCCAAATAATAACTTTACGGTGGGGCAGACAATAATCAAGGGAATAATGGAGGCATGTGAAAAAGGAACAGCAGTAATCATGGGGTATTTTAACCTACATATCGATTGGTCAAATCAAATCGCACGGGGTAGCCTTGAGGAGAATTCATAGAATGCATACGGGATCGTTTCTTAGAACAGTATGTTACAGAACCTACAAGGGAACAAGCGATCTGAGATCTGATCCTGTGTAATGAGACAGGAATAATAAACGATCTCCTTGTAAAAGATCCTCTCGGAATGAGTGATCACAGTATGGTTGAATTTGTAATACAGATTGAGGGTGAGGAAGTAATGTCTCAAACGAGCGTACTATGCTTAAACAAAGGGGACGACAGTAGGATGAGGGCAGTGTTGGCTAAAGTAGACTGGGAACACACACTAAACGGTGGCACAATTGAGGAACAGTGGAGGACTTTTAAGGATCTCTTTCATAGTGCTCAACAAAAATATATTTCAGTGAAAAAAAAGGGCGGTAAGAGAAGGGATAACCAGCCGTGGATAACCAAGGAAATAAAGGAGAGTATCAAATTAAAAACCAATGCATATAAGGTGGCCAAGGTTAGTGGGAAAATAGAAGATTGGGAAAATTTTAAACGACAGCAAAGAATGACTAAGAAAGCAATAAAGAAAGGAAAGATAGATTACGAAAATAAACTTGCGCAAAACATAAAAACAGATAGTAAAAGCTTTTACCGATATATAAAACGGAAGAGAGTGATTAAAGTAAATGTTGGTCCCTTAGAAGATGAGAAAGGGGATTTAATAATGGGAAATGTGGAAATGGCTGAGACCATAAACAATTATTTTGCTTCGGTCTTCACAGTGGAAGACACAAAAACCATGCCAAAAATTGCTGGTCACGGGAATGTGGGAAGGGAGGAACTTGAGACAATCACTATCACTAGGCGGGTAGTGCTGGACAGGCTAATGAATCTCAAGGCAGACAAGTCCCCTGGTCCTGATGAAATGCATCCCAGGGTATTAAAAGAGATGGCGGAAGTTATAGCAGATGCATTCGTTATAATCTACCAAGATTCTCTGGACTCTGGGGAGGTGCCAGCGGATTGGAAAGCAGCTAATGTAACGCCTCTGTTTAAAAAAGGGGGCAGACAAAAGGCCGGTTAGTTTAACATCTCTAGTGGGGAAAATGCTTGAAGCTATCATTAAGGAAGAAATAGCGGGACATCTAGATAGGAATAGTGCAATCAAGCAGACGCAACATGGATTCATGAAGGGGAAATCATGTTTAACTAATTTACTGGAATTCTTTGAGGATATAATGAGCATGGTGGATAGAGGTGTACCGATGGATGTGGTGTGTTTAGATTTCCCAAAGGCATTCGATAAGGTGCCACACAAAAGATTACTGCAGAAGATAAAGGTACGTGGAGTCAGAGGAAATGTATTAGCATGGATCGAGAATTGGCTGGCGAACAGAAAGCAGAGAGTCAGGGTAAATGGGTCCTTTTCGGGTTGGAAATCGGTGGTTAGTGGTGTGCCACAGGGATCGGTGCTGGGACCACAACTGTTTACAATATACTTAGATGACCTGGAAGAGGGGACAGAGTGTCGTGCAACAAAATTTGCAGATGACACAAAGATTCGTGGGAAAGCGGGTTGTGTAGAGGACACAGAGAGGCTGCAAAGAGATTTAGATAGGTTAAGCGAATGGACAAAGGTTTGGCAGATGGAATACAATGTCGGAAAATGTGAGGTCATGCACCTTGGGAAAAAATACAGTAAAAGGGAATATTATTTGAATGGGGAGAAATTACAACATGCTGCGGTGCAGAGGGACCTGGGGGTCCTTGTGCATGAATCCCAAAAAGTTAGTTTGCAGGTGCAGCAGTTAATCAGGAAGATGAATGGAATGTTGGCCTTCATTGCGAGAGGGATGGAGTACAAAAGCAGGGAGGTCCTACTGCATCTGTACAGGGTATTGGTGAGGCCGCACCTGGAGTACTACGTGCAGTTTGATCACCTTACTTAAGGAAGGATATACTAACTTTGGAGGGGGTACAGAGATGATTCACTAGGCTGATTCCGGAGATGAGGGGGTTATCCTATGATGATAGATTGAGTAGACTGGGTCTTTCTCATTAAAGTTCAGAAGGATGAGGGGTGATCTTATAGAAACATTTAAAATAATGAAAGGGATAGACAAGATAGAGGCAGAGAGGTTGTTTCCACTGGTCAGGGAGACTAGAACTAGGGGGCACAGCCTCAAAATATGGGGCAGCCAATTTAAAACCGAGTTGAGAAGGAATTTCTCCTCCCAGATGGTTGTGAATCTGTGGAATTCTCTGCCCAAGGAAGCAGTTGAGGCTAACTCATTGAATGTATTCAAATCACAGATAGATTTTTAACCAATAAGGGAATTAAGGGTTATGGGGAGCGGGCGGGTAAGTGGAGCTGAGTCCACGGCCACATCAGCCATGATCTTGTTGGGTGGCGGAGCAGGCTCGAGGGGCTAGATGGCCTACTCCTGTTCCTAATTCTTATGTTATGTTCTTATGTATATCATGTCAGTCAATGCAAGATACCTTGGGAGCAGCCATGATGTGTTCATCCTACATGACAGTGTAATATCTGCCATGTTTCAGCAGCAGTAGCCAGAAGGGCAGAGCTGGCTACTGGGAGACAAAGGGTACGGCCTTACCACCTGGCTCGTGATGCTCCTAAGCGTAACGCGGACGGAAGCTGACCGTGAATACAACATGTCGTAGATTGCGTAGCGCAGCTTCATAGAAAGGACCATTGGTATATTGAAACAGTGTTTCCGATGCCTGGATCATTCCGGAGGCTACTTGCTGTACTCCCCTGAGATTGTCGGTCAGATCATTGTTGTGTGCTGCATGCTGCATAACTTAGCCATCATGAGGCAGCAGCAGCTGGTAGTGGAAGACCCACCTGCGGTGAGAGTGGCTGATGATAATGATGTGGAAGATGCAGATGACGAGCTGGAGGAGGAGGAGGAGGAGGAGGAGGAGGATGATGATGAGGAAGCCATGCAAGTGCTTGAGGCCGGAGCACGACGACGGAAGAGGGTGGGCCATTGTGCTCCTTTAACAATTGTTTGAGCCTTGCGCCAGCAGCTCATCCGTGAACACTTTACTGATGCCTGAGGACTCAGCGACAACTATTCCACATGGACATGTTTACTGTTTGGAGCTGTTCCGTAATGTTGTGTTGTGTGAATGGAACATGATTCAGTTTTAATGTAAAATATATTTTATTCAAAAGTTTCAAATGTACTTAACTTAACTTTAATAAAATTATTCTTGTACCAAACATTACTTTAAGATCACTCTTTAAGATCACTTGTAAACTAGTAAATTTACATAACTTACAAAAAACTTTTCATTTGAGAACAGTTACAACAGTAACAAAAATAATAATAACAACAACAACAACAGCAGCAGTAAAGAAAGGCTGCACCCACCCATCTCTCCTCCACCTTATTCTAAGACCGCCTGCTATGCTTGGTCTTGGACACACCACCACCCACCACCCCTGCCGTAGTGGCTCAGTGTTTCTGGGCTTGGTACCAAGCTTATTCTTTCTAACATCTCGGGTACTGTGCAGCTATTGAGGGGGGGGGAGGGGAGGGTTGCGTCGGCGTCAGGCGTCAAGGTGGAGGGCCCAGGCAGCAAGTTGGAGGCCCAGGCGTTGGGCTCTTCAGAGGCTGGTGTGGGGATTGGAATGGGAGTAACAGTTGATTCCGTCAATAGGCGCGGGGTCTGGACATATTCCCTTATTGCAGCAGCTAACTCCAACATGCCGTCCCTCATGCGCCCTGACAGTGTCTCAACGACCTGCAACATTCCCTCCCTCATAGAAACATAGAAACATAGAAAATAGGTGCAGGAGTAGGCCATTTGGCCCTTCGAACCTGCACTCCCACCATTCAATAAGATCATGGCTGATCATTCACCTCAGTACCCCTTTCCTGCTTTCTCTCCATAACCCTTCATCCCTTTAGCCATAAGAGCCATATCTAACTCCCTCTTGAATATATCCAATGAACTGGCATCAACAACTCTCTGCGGTAGGGAATGCCGCAGGTTAACAACTCTCTGAGTGAAGAAGTTTCTCCTCTTCTCAGTCCTAACTGGTTTACCCCTTATCTTTAGACGGTGTCTCCTGGTTCTGGACTTCCCCAACATCGAGAACAATCTACCCGCATCTAACCTGTCCCGCCCGTCAGAATCTTGTATGTTTCTATGAGATACCCTCTCATCCTTCTAAACTCCAATGTATAAAGGCCCAGTTGATCCAGTCTCTCCTCATATGTCAGTCCGGCCATCCCGGGAATCAGTCTGGTGAACCTTCGCTGCACTCCCTCAATAACAAGAACATCCTTCCTCAGATTAGGAGACCAAAATTGAACAAAATATTGCAGGTAAGGCCTCACCAAGGCCCTGTACAACTGCAGTAAGACCTCCCTGCTCCTATACTCAAATCCCCTCGCTATGAAGGCCAACATACCATTTGCCTTCTTTACCGCCTGCTGCAGCTGTATGCCAACTTTCAATGACGGATGAACAATGACACCCAGGTCTCGTTGCACCTCCACTTTTCCTAATCTGCCACCATTCAAATAATTTTCTGTCTTCGCGATTTTTCCCCCAAAGTGGTTAACATCACATTTATCCACATTATATTGCATCTGCCATGTATTTGCCCACTCAACTAACCTGTCTAAATCACCCTGCAGCCCCTTAGCGTCCCCCTCATAGCTCACCCCGCCACCCAATTTAGTATCATCTGCAAACTTGGAGATATTACACTCAATTCTTTCAGCCAATTCATTGATATATATTGTAAAGAGCTGGGGTCCCAGCACTGAGCCCTGTGGCACTCCACTCGTCACTGCCTGCCATTCTGAAAAGGACGCATTTATCCTGACTCTCTGCTTCCTGTCTGCCAACCAGTTCTCTATCCACGTCAGTATATTACCCCCAGTACAATGTGCTTTGATTTTGCACACCAATCTCTTGTGTGGGACCTTGTCAAAAGCCTTTTGAAAGTTCAGATACACTACATCCACTGGTTCTCCCTTGTCCACTCTACTAGTTACATCCTCAAAAGATTCCAGAAGATTTGTCAGGCATGATTTCCCCTTCATAAATCCATGCTGACTTGGACCGATCCTGTCACTGCTTTCCAAATACGCTGCTATTTCATCCTTAATAATTGATTCCAACATTTTCCCCACCACTGATGTCAGGCTCACTGGTCTATAATTACCCGCTTTCTCTCTCCCTCCCTTTTTAAAAAGTGGTGTTACATTAGCTACCTTCCAGTCCATAGGAACTGATCCCGAGTCTATCAACTATTGGAAAATGATCACCAATGCATCCACTATTTTGAGGGCCACTTCCTAAATACGCTGGGATGCAGACTATCAGGCCCCAGGGATTTATCGGCCTTCAATCCCACCAATTTCTCTAACACAATTACCTGCCTAATAAGGATATCCTTCAGTTCCTCCTTCTCACTAGACCCTCGGACCCTAGTACATTCGGAAGGTTATTTGTGTCTTCCTTCGTGAAGACAGAACCAAAGTATTTGTTCAATTGTTCTGCCATTTCTTTGTTCCCCATTATAAATTCACCTGAATCCAACTGCAAGGGACCTACATTTGTCTTCACGAATCTTTTTCTCTTCACATATCTATAGAAGCATTTGCAGTCAGTTTTTATGTTCCCGGCAAGCTTCTTCTCGTACTCTATTTTGCCCCTCCTAATTAAACCCTTTGTCCTCTTCTGCTGAATTCTAAATTTCTCCCAGTCCTCAGGTTTGCTGCTTTTTCTCGCCAATTTATATGCCTCTTCCTTGGATTTAACACTATCCTTAATTTCCCTTGTTAGCCACGGTTGAGCCACCTTCCCCGTTTTATTTTTACTCCAGACAGGGATGTACAATTGCTGAAGTTCATCCATGTGATCTTTAAATGTTTGCCATTGCCTATCCACCGTCAACCCTTTAAGTATCATTTGCCAGTCTACTCTAGCCAATTCACGCCTCAAACCATCAAAGTTATCTTTTCTTAAGTTCAGGACCCTAGTTTCTGAATTAACTGTGTCACTCTCCATCCTAATAAAGAATTCTACCATGTTATGGTCACTCTTCCCCAAGGGGTCTCACACAACAAGATTGCTAATTTGTCTTTTCTCATTACACATCACCCAGTCTAGGATGGTCAGCTCCCTGATTGGTTCCTCGACACTAGAAAACCACCCCTAATACACTCCAGGAAATCCTCCTCCACTACATTGCTACCAGTTTGGTTAGCCCAATCAATATGTAGATTAAAGTCACCCATGATAACTGCTGTACCTTTATTGCATGCATCCCTTATTTCTTATCTGATGCTGTCCCCAACCTTACTACTACTGTTTGGTGGCCTGTACACAACTCCCACTAGCATTTTATGCCTCTTCGTATTCCGCAGCTTCACTCATACCGATTCCACATCATCCAAGCTAATGTCCTTTCTTACTATTGTATTAATTTCCTCTTTAACCAGCAATGCCACCCCACCTCCTTTTCCTTTCTGTCTATCCTTCCTAAATGTTGATTACCCCTGGATGTTGAGTTCCCAGCCTTCGTCACCCTGGAGCCATGTCTCCATAATCCCAATTACATCATATCCATTAACTGCTATCTGCGCTGTTAATTTGTCCAACTTATTCTGAATACTCCACGCATTGAGGCACAGAGCCTTCAGGCTTGTCTTTCTAACACACTTTTCCCCTTTAGAATTTTGCTGTAATGTGGCCCTTTTTGCTTTTTGCCTTAGGTTTCTCTGCCCTCCACTTTTACCTTTCTTCTTTCTATGTTTTGCTTCTGCCCCCATTCTATGTCCCTCTGTCTCCCTGCATAGGTTCCCATCCTCCTGCTGTATTACTTTCACTCCTCCCCAACAGCATTAGCAAACACTCCCACTAGGACATTGGTTCTGGTCCTGTCCAGATGGAGACCGTCTGATTTGTACTAGTCCAAGCTCCCCCACAACCGGTTCCAATGTCCCAGGAATTTGAATTCCTCCCTGCTGCACCACACCTCAAGCCACATATTCAGCTGAACTATCCTGCGATTCCTACTCTGACTAGCAGGTGGCACTGGTAGCAATCCTGAGATTACTACTTTTGAGATCCTACTTTTTAATTTAGCTCCTAGCTCCCTAATTCGTCTTGTAGGACCTCATCCCTTTTTTTACCTATATTGTTGGTACCGATATGCACCACGACAACTGGCTGTTCACCCTCCCTTTTCAGAATGCCTTGCACCCGCTCCGAGACATCCTTGACCCTTGCACCAGGGAGGCAACATACCATCCTCGAGTCTCGGTTGCGGCAGCATAAACGTCTATCTATTCCCCTTACAATTGAATCCCCTATCACTATAGCTCTCCCACTCTTTTTCCTGCCCTCCTCTGCAGCAGAGCCACCCACGGTGCCATGGACTTGACTGCTGCTGCCCTCCCCTGGTGACTTATCCCCCTCAACAGTACCCAAAGTGGTGTATCTGTTTTGCAGGGGGATGACCGCAGGGGACCCCTGCACTACCTTCCTTCCACTGCTCTTCCTTTTGGTCACCCATTCCCTTTCTGCCTGAGTAACCTTTTCCTGTGGTAAGACCAACTCACTAAACGTGCTATTCACATCATTCTCAGCATTGTGCATGCTCCAGAGTGAATCCACCCGCAGCTCCAGTGCCACAATGCGGTCCGTCAGGAGCTGCAGCCGGATACACTTCGCGCACATGTAGTCCTCAGGGATACCAGGAGCGTCCCTGACTTCCCACATAGTACAGGAGGAGCATAATATGTGTCCGAGCTGTCCTGCCATGAATAAACCCTTAGATAAACTTAAATTGGCAACAACAATGCTAAAGGTTATTTACTGATATAGAAAAGAAAAAGAAAAACTACTTACCAATCACCAGCCAATCACTTACTCCCTTGGCTGTGACACCTTTCGATTTTTTTTAACTTATTTTTTGCCTTCTCACCCTGCTGCAGCTGCTCCGGCTGAGCCTTTATAGGCCTCACCCACGCTGCTGCTCCGCCTCTCTGACTGCCGCCAATCCCCAGACTTCCGCTGGACCTTTATAGGCCTCACCAACGCTGCTGCTCTGCCTCTCCGACTGCCGCTGATCCACGGATTCCCGCTGGGCCTTTATAGGCCTCACTAACGCTGCTGCTCTGCCTCTCGAATTTAATAATTGATTCCAACATTGTCCCCACTACTGATGTCAGGCTAACCGGTCTATAATTCCCTGTTTTCTCTCTCTCTCCTTACTTATAAAGTGGTGTTACATTAGCTACCCTCCAGTCCATAGGAACTGATCCAGAGTCGATAGACTGTTGGAAAATGATCACCAATGCATCCACTATTTCTGGGGCCACTTCCTTAAGTACTCTGGGATGCAGACTATCAGGCCCTGGGGATTTATCGGCCTTCAATCCCATCAATTTCCCTAATCCAATTTCCTGACTAATAAGGATTTCCTTCAGTTCCTCCTTCTCACTAGACCCTCGGTCCCCTAGTATTTCTGGAAGGTTATTTGTGTCTTCCTTCGTGAAGACAGAACCAAAGTATTTGTTCAAATGGTCTGCCATTTCTTTGTTCCCCATTATAAATTCACCTGATTCTGAATGCAAGGGACCTATGTTTGTCTTCACTTGTCTTATTCTCTTCACATATCTATAGAAGTTTTGCAGTCAGTTTTTATGTTTCCAGCAAGCTTCCTCTCATACTTTATTTTCCCCCTCCTACTTAAACCCTTTGTCCTCCTCTGCTGACTTATAAATTGCTCCAAGTCCTCAGGTTTGCTGCTTTTTCTGGTCAATTTATATGCCTCTTCCTTAGATTTAACACTATCCTTAATTTCCCTTGTTAGCCACAGTTGAGCCACCTTCCCTGTTTTATTTTTACTCCAGACAGGGATGTACAATTGTTGAAGTTCATCCGTGTGATCTTTAAATGTTTGCCATTGCCTATCCACCATCAACCCTTTAAGTATCATTTGCCAGTCTATTCTAGCCGATTCACGTCTCATATCATCGAAGTTACCTTTCCTTAAGTTCAGGAACCTTGTCTCTGAATTAACTGTGTCACTTTCCATCTTAGTTCGGAATTCTACGATATTATGGTCACTCTTCCCCAAGGGCCTCGCACAACAAGATTGCTAATTCGTCCTTTCTCATTACACATCACCCAGTTTAGGATGGCCAACCTTCGAGTTGGTTCCTCGACATATTGGTCTCGAAAACCATCCCTAATACACTCCAGGAAATCCTCCTCCATCGTACTGCTACCAGTTTGGTTAGCCCAATCTATATGTAGATTAAAGTTGCCAATGATAACTGCTGTACCTTTATTGCACGCATCCCTAATTTCTAGCTTGATGCTGTGCCCAACCTCACTACTACTCTTTGGTGGTTTGTACACAACTCCCACTATCATTTTCTGCCCTTTGGTATTCCGCAGCTCTACCCATATCGATTCCACATCATCCAAGTTAATGTCCTTCCTTACTATTGCATTAATTTCCTCTTTAACCAGCAATGCTATCCCACCTCCTTTTCCATTCTGTCTATCCTTCCTGAATGTTGAATACCCCTGGATGTTGAGCTCCCAGCCTTGGTCACCCTGGAGCCATGTCTCTGTAATCCCAATTATCATCATATTCGTTAATAGCTGCCTGTGCAGTTAATTCATCTACTTTATTACGAATACTCCTTGCTTTGAGGCACAAAGCCTTCAGGCTTGTCTTTCTAACACACTTTGCCCCTTTAGAATTTTGCTGTGATGTGGCCCTTTTTGATTTTTGCCTTGGGTTTCTCTGCCCTCCACTTTTACTTTTCTTCTTTCTATGTTTTGCTTCTGCCTCCATTCTACTTCCCTCTGTCTCCCTGCATAGATTCCCATCCCCCTGCCATATTAGTTTAACCACTCCCCAACAGCACTAGCAAACACTCCCCCTAGGACATTGCTTCTGTTCAACCCAGGTGCAAACCGTCTGGTTTGTATTGGTCCCACCTCCCCCAGAACCGGTTCCAATGTCCCTGGAATTTGAATCCCTCCCTTCTGCACCACTCTTCAAGCCACGTATTCATCTTAGCTATCCTGCAATTCCCAACCTGACTAGCACATGGCACTGGTAGCAATCCTGAGATTACTACATTTGAGGTCCTACTTTTTAATTTAACTCCTAGCTTCCTAACTTCAGCTTGTAGGACCTCATCCCATTTTTTACCAATATCGTTGGTACCTATATGCACCACACAATTGGCTGTTCACCCCCCCACCCCCCTCCAAAATAACCTGCACCCGCTCCGAGACATCCTTGACCCTTGCACCAGGGAGGCAACATACCATCCTGGAGTCTCGATTGCGGCCGCAGAAACATCTATCTATTCCCCTTATAATAGAATCTCCTACCACTATAGCTCTCCCACTCTTTTTCCTGCCCTCCTGTGCAGCAGAGCCACCCATGGTGCCATGAACTTGGCTGCTGCTGCCCTCCCCTAGTGAGTCATCCTCCCCAATAGCACCCAAGGCAGTGTATCTGTTTTGGAGGGGGATGACCGCAGGGATCCCCTGCACTACCTTCCTTCCACTGCTCTGCCTGATGGTCATCCATTCCCTATCTAACTGAGTAACATTTACCTGCAGTGTGACCAACTCACTAAACGTGCTATTCACGACATCCTCAGCATCACGGATGCTCCAGAATGAATCCATGCGCAGCTCCAGTGCCGCAATGCAGTATGTCAGGAGCTGCAGCTGGATACACTTCCTGCACATGTTGTCGTCAGGGATACTGGAAGCGACCCTGGCTTCCCACATAGCACAGGAGCAGCATGATACAGGTCTTGGCTCTCCTGCCGTGACTTAACCCTTAATTAATTTAATTTGGCAACAATACGAAAAGTTTCTTACTGATAAAGGAAAAGAAAAAGAACAAAAACTACTCACCAATCACCAGCCAATCACTTACCTCCTTGGCTGTGACATCACCCTTCGATTTGTTTTTACTTATTTTTTGCCTTCTCTCCCTGCTGCAGCTGCACCAACTAGCTCCTCCTCCGACGTTGGGCCTTTTATGGGCCTTCCCCGGACACCCGCTGCTCTGACTGCCGCTTCTCCTCCGACGTTGGGCCTTTTATGTGCCTCCTCCGGACTCCCGCTGATCGGACTTATGTTAAACAAAACTGTCTGAACTACCTGCAACATTCCCTCCTTCATGGTCAGTGATGTGGTTTGCACTACCTCTGACATTCTTTGAACATTTAACTTTAAGTATGGGGGCAATACTGACAATGCCATACCTTGTGTGAGCATTCTGCATCATTGTGCTATGTAGGAGACAATTGATTAGAGCTCAACACATCAGGAACATCAGAGCCCATAGGCTGCTGGGCAGGAGGCCTTACCCACCTTGGCAATTTTGAGACAGGCGTTCGTACCTGCACCTGAGTGATGCAGAATGTGTCAGAAGGCTGCATTTCCACAGCGAAGATGTCCGTGAGATCTGTGAGTTGCTGAGACCAGACCTGCAGCCGAGAAGCGTCAGGTGGACTGCTTTGTCAGTTGAAGTGAAGGTTACAGCTGTACTTTCATTCTATGCCTCCGGATCATTTCAAGCTGCAACTGGAGATATGTGCGCCATCTCTTAACATGCAAATCTTGTCTCCATTCACCAGGTCACAGTTGCACTGTATGCGCAGAGGAATGAATTCATCAAGTTCCCAATGACTGCCAAGCAATCCATGACAGGGCTGTGGGGCTCTCTAGGATTGCTGGTTTCCCAAAGGTACAGGGCTGCATTGATTGTACCCACATTGCCTTGTGAGCACCTTTGGATGATTCCGAGATGTTCAGGAATAGAAAAGGCTTCCACTCCATTAATGTGTAGCTCGTGTGTGACAACATGCATCGCATCATGTCAGTCAATGCAAGATACCCTGGCAGCACCCATGATGCGTACATCCTACACGACAGCGTTATATCTGCCATGTTTGAGCAGCAGCCAGAAGGGCAAAGCTGGCTACTGGGAGACAAAGTGCATGGCCTCGCCACCTGGCTCATGACGTCACTACACATAACCCAGACGGAAGCTGACCATCAATGCAACATGTCGCACATTACGACGCGCAGCATCATAGAGAGGACCATTGGCATCTTGAAACAGCATTTCCGATGCATGGACCATTCCAGAGGCTTCTTGCTGTACTTTCCTGAGATTGTCTGTCAGTTCACTGTTGTGTGCTGCATGCTGCATAACTTAGCCATCCTGAGGCAGCAGCACCTGGTAGTGGAAGAAGACCCACCTGTGGTGAGAGTGGCTGATGATAATGATTTGGAGGATGCAGGTGATGAGCAGGAGGAGTTGGTGGAGGAGGATGATGACGAGGATGAGGAAACCATGCAAGTGCTCGAGGCCGGGGCACGAGGGCGAAGGAGGACGGGCCATCATGCCCCTTTAACAATTGCTTGAGCCTTGCGCAAGCAGCTCATCCGTGAATGCTTTACTGATGCCTGAGGGCTCAGCGACAACTATTCCACATGGACATGTTTATTTTTTGGAGCTGTTCCGTAATGTTGTGTTGTGTTAATGGAACATGATTCAGTGTTAATGTAAAATACATTTTATTCAAAAGTTTACAATGTACTGTAATAAAATTATTCTTGTCTCAAACTTTACTCTTTAAGATCACTTAAAATCTTTAAGTTCACTTATAACGTGGTAAATTTACATAACTTACAAAAAATTTACTTTGAAAACAGTTACACTCTAAGATCACTTAAAAATTTTAAGATCACTTATAAATTTGTAAATTTATATAACTTACAAAAAACTTTTAACGTGAGAACATTTACACTCTAAGATCACTTAAATTTTAAGATCACCTTAAAGTTGTAAATTTACATAACTTACAAAAAACTTTCAATTTAAAACAGTTACAACAGTAACATCAACATCAACAGCAGCAGCAAAGAAAGGCTGCAGCCATCTCTTATCTCCCTTAGTTTAAGACCACCCGCTACATTTGGTCTTGCACGCTCCATCACCCCTGCCCGCAGGCGGTGGCGCAGTGATTTTGGGCTTGGTACCAAACTTACTCCTTCCAACATCTCAGGTAATGCGCACTTCTTGATGGATCGTGGGGCGGGGTGGGGGGCGTCAGGTGGTAATGTGGAGGGCCCGGCTTGCAGCTCTTCAGAGGCTGGTGTGGGGATTGCAGTGGGAGTGGCAGTTGATTCTGTCAATGGGCACATGGTCTGGGCGTGTTCCCTTATTGCAGCAGCTAACTCACACATGCTGTCCCTCATACACCCTGACAGTGTCTCAGCAGATTGAAACTTTCCCTCTTTGATTGCTTGTGTCATTGCCAGTGTCGTCCTTTCCACTACCTCTGACATTCCCTCCCTCATGGTCACTGCCGTGCTTTGCACTATCTCTGATATTCCCTCCCTCATGGACACTATTCCCTCACTAATGGTACCGGACATTGTTCCCATTTCCCGTGTCATTGCTGTTACTTCTCCCGACAGTCCCGCTACCTCATCACTCACCCCACTGATGGCATCCAGGAGTAATCGGGTAAGGTCAATGCTCTCCACACTCAATGACATCTGAACCACATCTGTTAGATCCTGCACCTCAGGAGAGCATGGTCGAGCTCTCCTTCCCTTCCTTCCCAAGGGTGTGCCTCGCTGCACCCCACCACTGGGACCCGCAACCCCGGAAGATGTGACAACATGGAATGTCCCACCAACACTCAAACCACGAGTCACAGAAGGGGCTGTCACCGCAATGAGCGGCACCTCCTCCAAAGTCAGTACAACGGTGGGAACTTCATCCAGCGCCATCCCCTCCCCCTCCCCCTAATCCCCATGTTCTTGGTCTGGAGGGTTGGATTGGAAGATGTTCTCCTCTTCAGGCTCATCCTCTTCTGAATCTTCTTCTGCCTGATCAGGGTTGGCCTCAAGTTCTGCAAAATATAACAGAACAGTCAAATGGTTAGCAGCAGAGCAAGGGGCAGGATGGGTGGCATGAGTAGGCTCACACATCGCAGGCCAGGCAGCAGACTGATTTGAAGGACCACGATGAATTTACAGGACTTACCCTCTCCCTCCCGTGTGGGCCCAGCTTGCGCAGTACTGATTGCTTTTTTCCAAGCAGGACCCATCAAAGCAGTGACCCGCTCTTCCAACGGTGTCAGTGGCTGCAGACTTGTCAGGCCTCCTCCTGTTCAAGGTCTTTCCCTTTTATTATGTGCCATCTTCCTCTGCAAAGATTTGAAAACCTAACTTTTTAAAGATGGTGTCTTTCTGCTGGGTGGGACATATTCAGCTGGTCACATTTACAATTGCAATTGCATTGAATAAATGAAAATATTACTTACACTAACTACTTGACCAAGGTCCTGCCACTTCTTTTTACACTGGCCTCCAGATCTCGTGGTGGTCACCATTGCACAGTAATCTTCTGCAACTTGGTTCCATCGTTTCTTCATTTCTTTGGGTGGAACTTTTATGTGACTTTGCTGGTGTCCAGTTCCTGCCATCTGCAAGTGGTTTTGCCCCTGATGGTTTCGAATCACCCCTCTTACAATGGTTCTAGACACCGGAATTATAGTTGTGAACAGTAATATACAGTCATAGACAGATCTTTTCGGTCTCAACCGTCACAATGCTTTTATTCAAGTTAAAACACACCTGCACCCAGTAAAAACACACCCTGGTCGTGTAATATAAAAAAACACAGTACAACACACAATCTGGCCTGTCTAAACAGGCCCCTAACATGAAATACCCATGTCTAAAACACCTGCTCGGATTCAAAATTGCACCACTGAAATCTGTCCGACACAATGTGCATACGCTTATGATCCTTGCAAAAACCTTCCCAGTAAAACCCCTAAAGCTTGGTTGGGACACACAAAACGCTTTCACACTATGCGGTGGTCTTAAAGATGTGTGGGCTGGGATAAATGCTCAACAATTACCACTCTGGCTTACTTGCTGCTTCTCTCAATGAGGCGTATCTTTTGGGTCTTCAAGTTCAAGTTTCTATGTTTCTATGTTTCAGTCTCAAGATCAGCTTCCCAGTCGAAGTAGCAAGGCTCTCTGATGTTTCTTTTCTCTGTCCCAGAAGGAGTGCTCAGTCCTTGTGCATTGAATGAAGCAAGCAGGCGTAGAAGAGAGGAGAGCGAGAGAGGTGGCAGCCAAAACTGCCTCTCTTATACTTGCAAAAATGCTTCTTCTCGCGCCAAAAGTCCAACTGTCCTTCCCCTGAGGCTGTGCAAGTCAAAAGCAAAAACAAGTCTTTTGCCTGACTCTTTGTCAACTGGGCTGTACCCGATGTGTGGCTCTGATGAATCTGTGGTCGAATAGCTTTCCTTTGTTTTTCGATGGCCTGAAACCCCAGCCACTTCACTTGATGTCTTACTGATTGCAAGACAAATGGCCTGTCCATCAGCCATTCCTGCCATTGATTCCTTGTCCACCTGATGTGTATTCCTGCTGGGTATGTTCGGACCTGCCTCAAGTCAGTGCTGTCTGCTCTCTGCGGTAACAGAAAATGTGTCCAAGCAATGTCCAAAACTTTACGTTTTCGCCGAATCTTACACATCTGTTCTCAATCACAGTAACTAGTGCCTCCACTTCTTCCTGTAAGAATATCTTGGTCCTTGAACCACATTGCACCTTGTACTGCTGCAGCTGCGATTTTTCCAATGCTCTCACACACCACTCAATGTTCTGACACATACAACTAGCTCTTCAAAAATGGCCAATTGCCAACTCGGAGCTGTACTGCGCATTTGCATCCATTGCAATGACGTCAAAAACATCACTTTTTTTCTGTGCATGCGCAGAAGGTGCAGCATTGTTTTTCGGCATAGAGAGCAGGCTCCACTCCCCGAGGCAACTGGAAACGCTGCGCGGAGCCAAATTCGAATTATAGATCGGGGAATCTATGACAAATTATTTCTGGCGCATTTCTGGCCTAGAAAAATGGACGTAATTCTGATAATACACCAGAAAATAGGCTTGGGGAAAATCGAGCCCAACATTTTGTCAACATGCCTGTAACTTGCACAAAACATGGAGCCCCTTTAGCAGCTCTCCGTAACATCAGGGTTAATATTTTCCCGGTGCCAGAAAATAGCTCTTTCCTCATCTAATTGGTACTAGATCTGACTCCTTACCCTACAACAGCTGAAAAGCATCAGACAAGGGAAAACAACAGAAAGGGTTATCTGTTAAAGTAAGCACGATGATTGGAAAAGACACTGAGAAGTACCAGCTGAGGCGTTTGATGCAAGTGTGAGGCTAAGAATCCATGCTGCATGAAATATAATTTTAATTATACAGCAGTTCATTGCTCCAACTGTGGAAAAACTTTAACCAGGCAATCCCAACAATATTTAGGAGCCTCTAGGCCAGGTATACCAACATCAATAAGGGAGATATACAAGAAGCAGTGTAGTCAATTCTGAATTCCGAGGGCTCCGAGAGTTGGTTCTTGGATAAACCTCATTAACTTTATATCTTGTTCTGCAGCATAGAGATCCTGCCGTTGCAGATATTTTTATAATGTAGTTCTGTTAATTTCATGCTTGCAATTGGATATTTATTTTGCCACAGGGATAGCCTATGGCTGCGATTGCCACTGCAAACGATATGAGAGAGCTATGGCAAGTTAGCAAAGAAGTAAATTCAGTCAGCTTCTCATTTATTGTGCTCATCTTCACTAAGGAGAACATTTATTCAATGTGGTTATTCATCTCTTTCATGTTCCAAACCTCACTGAGGCCAAAGCACTCAGTTTAGCCAAACAGAAGCGTAATAAATGGGGGGTACAAGATGGTACTTTCCATCTGAAGGCAGTCTCCAGAAGGTTCTATGAAAAAAATCAGGTATATTTTCCAGTCCAGGCACTAAACTGCCTGGACTGAGTGCTGTAAGCATAATGCTTGGTGCTTTCCAATCCTTCCAAACTTCTGGGCCGAGAAATTGGGTGGGTTAGCGACACTTGTTACTGTCATAATTGGGCAAAGAGAATATGCATGCAGTGGGAGGAGAAAGAGGGTCAGGAGAGCTCTCAACAGAAGATCTTCCCCACCTAGGGTCTTTAGAAAGCATTTCCCTTATATCCATTTAAGCGAGGAGCAGTGTATTCGGAGGCTACACTTCACCAAGATGGTGGTCACAGAACTCTGCCACTTACTGCAACTGGACCTGCAGCCTGAGAGCAGGGCAACCATGGCCCTCCCAGTGGAAGTCAAGGTCACCGTGGCCCAAAATTTCTTTGTCAGTGGATCCTTTCAGCTTGTAACAGGAGACATAGCTGACATCTCAAATGTCGCCATCCATCGCTGCTACCGGGAGCTCACAGAGGCTCTCTACATCAGGAGAAAGGATTATGTTGTCTTCTTTCTGAGCAGAAGGAAAGAATCAGGATGAGGGATCATGAAAACTGACTGCTAAAGCTTCTATAGATATGTGAAGAGAAAAATATTAGTGAAGACAAATGTAGGTCTCTTGCAGTCAGAATCAGGTGAATTTATAATGGGGAACAAAGAAATGGTGGACCAATTGAACAACTACTTTGGCTCTGTCTTCACGAAGGAAGACACAAATAACCTTCTGGAAATACTAGGGGACCAAGGGTCTAGCGAGAAGGAGGAATTGAAGGAAATCCTTATTAGTCAGGAAATTGTGTTAGGGAAATTGATGGGATTGAAGGCCGATAAATCCCCAGGGCCTGATAGTCTGCATCCCAGAGTACTTAAGGAAGTGGTCCTAGAAATAGTGAATGCATTGGTGGCCATTTTCCAACATTCTATAGACTCTGGATCAGTTCCTATTGATTGGCGGGTAGCTAATGTAACCCCACTTTTTAAAAAAGGAGGGAGAGAGAAAACAGGGAATTATAGACCAGTTAGCCTGACATCGGTACTTGGGAAAATGTTGGAATCAATTATTAAAGATGCAATAGAAGCACATTTGGAAAGCAGTGACAGGATCAGTCCAAGTCAGCATGGATTTATGAAAGGGAAATCCTGCTTGACAAATCTTCTAGAATTGTTTGGGGATGTAACTTGTAGAGTGGACAAGGGAGAACCAGTGGATGTGGTGTATTTGGACTTTCAAACGACTTTTGACAAGGAACCACACAAGGGATTAGTGTGCAAAATTAAAGCACATAGTATTGGGGTTAATGTATTGACGTGGATAGAGAAATCGTTGGCAGACAGGAAGCAAAGACAGGAATAAACGGGTCCTTTTCAGAATGGCAGACAGTGGGGTACTGCAAGGTTCAGTGCTGGGACCCCAGCTATTTACAATATACATTAATGATTTAGATGAAGGAATTGAATATAATATCTCCAAGTTTGCAGATGACACGAAGCTGGGTGGCAGTGTGAGTTGTGAGGAGGATGCTAAGAGGCTGCAGAGTGACTTGGACAGGTTAGGTGAGTGGGCAAATGCATGGCAGATGCAATATAATGTCGATAAATGTGAGGTTATCCACTTTGGTGGCAAAAACAGGAAGGCAGAATATTATCTGAATGGTGACAGATTAGGAAAAGGGAAGGTGTAACGAGACCTGGGTGTCATGGTTCATCAGTCATTGAAAATTGGCATGCAGGTACAGCAGGCGGTGAAGGCGGCAAAAGGCATGTTGGCTTTCATAGTGAGAGGATTTGAGTATAGTAGCAGGGAGGTCTTACTGCAGTTGTACAGGGCCATGGTGAGGCCACACCTTGAATATTGTGTGTAGTTTTGGTCTCCTAATCTGAGGAAGGACAGTCTTGCTATTGAGGGAGTGCAGCGAAGGTTCACCAGACTGATTCCCAGGATGTCAGGACTGAAATATGAAGAAGGACTGGATTGACTAGGCTTATATTCACTGGAATTTAGAAGAATGAGAAGGAAACTCAAAAAACATATAAAATTCCAACAGGATTGGACAGGTTAGATGCAGGAAGAATGTTCCCGATGTTGGGGAAGTCCAGAATCAGGGGTCATAGTCTAAGGATAAGAGATAAGCCATTTAGGACCGAGATAAGGATAAACTTCTTCACTCAGAGAATTGTGAACCTGTGGAATTTTCTACCACAGAAAGTTGTTGAGGCCAGTTCGTTAGATATATTCAAAAGGGAGTTAGATGTGGCTAAAGAGATCAAGGGGTATGGAGAGAAAGCAGGAATAGGGTACTGAAGTTACATGATCAGCCAGGATCATATTGAATGGTGGTGTAGGCTCGAACGGCAGAATGGCCTACTCCTGCACCTATTTTCTATGTTTCTATGGATTGGAAAGTTTGCTTTGTGGTGGCTTTATTTCAGCCTTGTGGCCAAGAGGATGCTGTAATGGTCAGCAGCTGAGGGAAGGTAAGGTGTGGGGTAAATGTGAAACTGAACTCAGTGCTCGGTTTGAAGTTTGCAGTGGTGATGTTTAATCGGTGTGAAGTCATCACTCTGCCATATTTTTTCAGGGTGCTACCTCAGATCACCAGCGCTACCGGGACATCAAAGATGGCGGATGCCATGGGACCCGCCACCAACTGGCAGAAAGAGTGGCGGCCACCACTTTCTTCACTTCACTCCACTCCACGCTAATGGGTGGCGATAAGGTAGGAAATTTCTCCATTTTAAACTTAGCTTCTGGACCTCTTCTGGTCCCTAAAACAGGAGTGGTTGATGAGGAAGCAGTCACTGTCCCCCTACTCAGGGCTTCAACTAAAATTGCAGATCGGGTGCTGATGACATCATCAGACCCAATCTGCATATTTAAAGTAATATCCCGCTTCCTTCTTGAGGATGTCCCTTGTGCCTGTTCAAAAGAGGTTAAGATCAGGCCATAGCGTGAAGGCAGTGGGATCAGGGGTAAGTGACTGGCCTTATTTTAACTTCCCCCGCCCGGTTTCTGCCAGGTGGGAATAGTTAAAATCGGGGCCATGGCTGCAAAATGAAAATGGAAAAGAGTTGGTGTTAAGATCATATTGAATGGTTTGTAAAGCCAGGCCTGTTAAAACAGACAGGGATTTGGGATTATTGCTAAATGACAATGAGCAGCCACAGAAAGGATGCATAAAACAACAGAAAGGGAGATAACATAAGTAATATAGGTAGATCTTTGTACGAAATGCAACAAAGCAACAATTTGGTAAACAAATGAGCAACAAACTGGTTCATCAAGTAAGGGAGGTTGCAGGGAATCATACTGCACTAATTATGGAAAATTTCAACAGACCAGGGACAACTGAAAGATAAAAATTTAAATATAACCAATGTCATAGTTCAGTGAATACTTCAGCTTTAAATCATCCTATTTTTGCACTAAGACTTCCAAATAGTCATAGCGTCATTCCTAATTATGTTCATGTGCAGGTGTAATAATAGTATCACATTACAAGTGACTGCACTCCAAAAATACTTAATTGGCTATAAAGAGCTTTGAGACATCCGGTGGTTGTGAAAGGCGCTATATAAATCCAAGTCTTTCTTTCTTTTTAGAGAAGTAGGTGGAATATACCAACTGTGATAATAAGTTCTGTGAATGAAATCAATCAAAATGTTAGACCATTTAATGCCTTTAAATCAAATATTGTTTCAATATTGAAAACCTTTTTGTTAAACAGTTGCATGAACTAAATGTGCTATTACTGAGCGTTATCGCAGTCACCACATTGGCCATGAGTTTCCGCTTTGGCGCAATCAGTGACCTGAGCACAAATTGCACTCAAAGATGCGCAGGTTTTGCACATTATTTTTGCTAAACCTGCGCTAAACCACTCAAACTCATTTGCAAATCACCGAATGTAATATCGTCCATGAACCAGCGCAATAGAGCAGCGTTTTGGAACATAATTTTTTTTTAAATTCTCATTAAAAATAAAGCTTAATTTTAGAGTCACCTCGAAGGCCCTCAAGTAGGTTCAATCAGTGGAAATTCGCAATGGTGATTAATTTGATCTGGAGGCATGGCTAGTTTTGTGGGCAGGGCCGGCTTCCAGCGCAACATTTTTTAAACCTGTGCAAAAGATTGTGGCAATTCAATTTGTGCTGGACATAATTTGCACTTGAAATCCCACAATCTTTTGTGCTAGTTTGGGCCAATTGTGCTGGAAAAAAACCCCAACAAAATCGAGTGGAAACTCTAGTCCATTTTGCTTACATACAATACATTATGATGCAGATCTCCCATGATACAACATTTTTTGATCACAAAGATCAAGGGGCCGAAATTCGGTTGAAAAGCTAATTTTTAAAAGTTCGCACGAGGCGCAAACGATTGCTAACTTTTGCTAAGTTGGGCTTTAGCACCCCAGGAAGGAAGGGAGTGGTAAATGAGGCACTAATGACTTCAGTGAGGTGCTGGAGGGGTGCTTTCAGGTGACTTGTATTCAGCCACCATCCTTCAGGGGTTGAAATTCGGTGTCACAGTCTGAATGGAGATTTTAACGCCAGGCGGCAAGTGCCGCCTCCAATAGCAAAATTCTGTTTTGCCACCTGAAAAGGGATTTACAGCATTAAATCAGGCATTGCATGCTACACTGGAGGCATTAAGCGGTGTTAAGTGGGATGGCAAGTGAGGCGGCAACATCCAGACGGCAATCATCATTTGTAACTGTGCCACAGACATACTGCTGCCACATGGATTCAATTGAGGCGGTGATTGGGTGCGGCACCACCTCGGGCCTATCTACCCTTCCTACACACTCACTCACAGGGTGAAGGTGACGGATGCAGCAGCCAGTGTGCTCACCGCTTCTCCGATGCCACCGTCGATGCCTGCTTGATGCTCTGGAGAGGCGTTGAGAATTACTCAGCACGGAGGGTGGAAGGAGGCCACAGGCCCAAACATCTCGAAGGCACTGCTGGGAAGTCGCTGAAATAGTGTCAGCGACTGACACGTTGCCCAGGACAGCGACCCAATGTCGCCAGAAGTGGATCAATATGACTCACTTGCTGAGGGTGAGTATATTTTACATTCCTCAATGTGAATGTGTCAGACACCATGCTCTACGTGGGTGAGGACAGATCCAAGGTTCACATTTGTAGCCTCGCCACTCCAAGGGCCTGCAAGTGCTGTTAACTTTCCTACTCAGTTGTGGAGACCCACCCTATATCTTGTCACCTCCTCAGTCTTCATATGTGTCTGGAAGACGGTATTCATATCGTTACTGTTAGGTCCTGGCCCCCTCATTCAAGCATTGACACACCAAGTACTCGCAGCTAATGAAAGTCACATTGACCTTTAAAGACTCTCATACACTAACATGTTGTGAACTATGTAAGGCAGTTCAGACAGAAGATAGAAGGGCACGAACTCTGATGTACTCTTTAATCTTGCAGGCCAAGCTCGCACAGATCAGAACACACCAGATTCAGACCAGAGGAAGAGACTCTGAGATGCAAACTCTAGCTGCAGTGGAGGAATGTGTCTCAGCCCTGATGGGTGCACAAGCGGCTGCGGTGGCGGTGGGTGAGACTGAGCCCCCTCGGGACAGTGACAGTATGTTGAGTTCCTTTGCAGCTACTTAGCCCTGACACCACAATCCTTCACCATTTTCCATAGGACTGGCATTTGCAAAGGACTTTCCCAGTCCTGGCTCCCTCCCCTGCATGTAACCATTCTTCTCTGGCATTGTGCTTTCAAATGATGACTCAGACTGCCAGCAGCCTGCACATCAGCCTTCTACTGTCGGTGATGGTGGAGAGGAGGAGGAGGTGGAGAACACCTCTCTGGACTTGATAGAGGATCCAGTGTCCTCAGAGAGCATGGCCAGCACTTGCAATAAAGATCAACATACCATTTGCTTTCTTAATTGCTTGCTGTACCTGCATGTTAACTATTGTGTTCCTAAAACAGATGAACCTGCACACAGGGAGGTTAAAGTAACAGTGACCTCAGTCTTTATGAAGACACTCCAGATTGAAGAACAGGTCTTCGGGGCAGGCTTATATACAGTGCTCTCAAGGGATGCTGGGATTCCTTGGGACTTCAGGGGACACACTCTCTGGTGGCGGAACATGGGAGTGCAAGTTTTACAGATACACAACATCACTCCCCCGCAAAGTCAAAGTGAAAACTATTTACAGGGTGAGGCGGTCGGGAGCCTTTCTTTCCCTGGTGCACTGCCTCGGTACAAATGTCTGTTCTGGTGTGTTGGCTGTGCCCTCGCTAGGCTGGCGTGTTGTTGGCCCTGCAGGGCTGCTGGGGGAGCCTGGCCTTGTAGGGCTGTTGGGCATGATGGGTTCGATTTCCTGGTCCGGGGTGGTGTCGTTGATCCTTTGGGTGTGTATTGTGGGCTCGAAAAAGGTGGTTTCTGCTGTGGGTTGTTCAGGGCAGTCTGTGAACCGCAGCCTCGTTTGGTCCAGGTGCTTTCTGAAAATTTGTACATTGTCTAGTTTTACTAAAAACACCCTACTTCCTTCTTTAGCTATCACCGTGCCCGCGATCCACTTGGGACCATGTCCAAAGCTATGCACGTACACAGGGTCACTCAGATCAATTTCCCGTGACACAGTGGCGCGACCATCGTTTACATTTTGTTGCTGCCGCCTGCTCTCAATCTGATTATGCAGGTTGGGGTGAACCAGCGAGAGTCTGGTTTTAAGTGTCCTTTTCATGAGTAGATCAGCCGGGAGCACCCTTGTGAGCGAGTGGGTTCTCTTGCGGTAGCTGAGCAGTACTCGGGACAGGCGGGTTTGGAGTGAGCCTTCTGTGACTCGTTTAAGGCTCTGTTTGAGTGTTTGTACTGCCTGCTCTGCCTGCCCATTGGAGGCTGATTTAAACAGGGCCGAGGTGACATGTTTGATCCCATTGCGGGTCATGAATTCTTTAAATTCGGCACTGCTGAAACATGGCCCGTTGTCACTGACCAGTATGTCAGGCAGGCTGTGGATGGCAAACATGGCCCTCAGGCTTTCAATGGTGGCGGTGGCAGTGCTTCCCGACATTATTTCACATTCAATCCATTTTGAAAAAGCATCAACCACCACCAGGAACATTTTACCGAGAAACGGGCCCGCATAGTCGACGTGGATCCTCGACCATGGTCTGGAGGGCCAGGACCACAAACATAGTAGTGCCTCTCTGGGCGCATTGCTCAACTGAGCACACACGCTGCATGGCCGTGCACAGGACTCTAAGTCAGAGTCAATACCGGGCCACCACACGTGGGATCTGGCTATCGCTTTCATCATTACTATACCCGGGTGTGTGCTGTGAAGATCCGAGATGAACGTCTCCCTGCCCTTTTTGGGTAGCACTACGAGGTTACCCCACAACAGGCAGTCTGCCTGAATGGACAGCTCGTCCTTTCACTGCTGGAACAGCTTGATTCGCACTTGCATTTCAACGGGGATGCTGGCCCAACTCGCATGCAGTACACAGTTTTTTACTAGGGACAGCAAGGGATCTTGGCTGGTCCAAGTTCTAATCTGGTGGGCGGTGACAGGTGATTTATCATTTTCAAATACTTCCATGACCATCAACAAGTCTGCGGGCTGCGCCACCATCAACAAGTTTGCAGGCTGCGCCATTTCCACCCCTGTGGTGAGCAATGGTAGCCGACTGTGAGCATCCGCACAGTTCTCGGTATCTGGCCTGTGGTGGATGGTATAGTTATACGCTGATAGCGCGAGTGCTCACCTATGTATGCGGGCTGAGGCATTAGTAGTAATCCCCTTGTTTTCAGTGAACAGGGATATGAGGGGCTTGTGATCGTTTACCAACTCAAATTTGAGGCCAAACAGGTACTGATGCATTTTCTTTGCCCCGAACACACAAGCTAATGCCTCTTTCTCAATCATGCTGGAGGCTCTTTCGGCCTTAGACAAGCTCCTGGAGGCATAGGCAACAGGTTGCAACTTCCCCGCAACATTAGCTTGTTGTAATACACACCCGACTCCGTACGACGATGCATCACATGCGAGCACAAGTCTTTTACACGGGTTATGCAATACAAGCAGCATGTTGGAGCATAAAATGATTCTGGCTTTCTCAAAAGCAATTACTTGTTTTTTTCCCTTTACCCAGTTCTCACCTTTACGCAATAACACATGTAGGGGCTCTAAGAGGGTGCTTAACCCCGGTAAGAAGTTACCAAAATAGTTGAGGAGTCCCAGGAATGACTGCAGCTCCATGACGTTCTGTGCACCTGGGTGTGTTCCTGATAACCTCTATCTTGGCGTCTGTGGGCCGAATGCTGTCCGCCGCGATCTTTCTCCCCAAAACCTCCACTTCTGTTGCCATGAAGATGCATTTCGAACTCTTCAACCGCAGCCCTACACGATCCAGTCTCTGGAGGTCCTCCTCCAGGTTTTGTAGGTGCTCGACGGTGTCCCGACCCGTGACCAATATGTCGTCCTGAAAGACCACTGTGCGTGGTACCGACTTGAGTAGGCTCTCCATGTTTCTCTGGAAGATCGCTGCAGCCGACCGAATTCCAAACGTGCATCTGTTGTAGATGAACAGTCCCTTGTGCGTGTTGATGCAGGTGAGGCCCTTCGAAGACTCCTCCAGCTCCTGCATCATGTAGGCCGAAGTCAGGTTGAGCTTGGTGAACGTCTTGCCTCCTGCCAGCATCGCAAATAGGTCATCTGCCTTAGGTAGCAGCTATTGGTCCTGTAGCGAGAAACGATTAATAGTTACTTTATAATCACCGCAAATCCTGACCGTGTCAACAGCTTTGAGTACTGGAACAATCGGACTGGCCCACTCGCTGAATTCCACTAGGGGCATGTGAAATTCTAATTCTAATAGAAGCATGTGAAAAAGGAACGGCAATAATCATGGGGGATTTTAACCTACATATCGATTGGTCAAATCAACTCGCATGGGGTAGCTTTGAGGAGGAATTCATAGAATGCATACGGGATTGTTTCTTAGAACAATATGTTACAGAACCTACAAGATCTGGTCCTGTGTAATGAGACAGGAATCTCCGAGTAAAAGATCCTCCCGGAATGAGTGATCACAGTATGGTTTAATTTGTAATACAGATTGAGGGTAAGGAAGTAATGTCTCAAACGAGCATACTATGCTTAAACAAAGGGGACTGCAGTGGGATGAGGGCAGAGTTGGCTAAAGTAGACTGGGAACACAGACTAAACGGTGGCACAATTGAGGAACAGTGGAGGACTTTTAAGGAGCTCTTTCATAGTGCTCAACATAAATATATTTCAGTGAAAAAGAAGGGCGGTAAGAGAAGGGATAACCAGCCATGGATAACCAAGGAAATAAAGGAGATTATCAAATTAAAAACCAATGCGTATAAGGTGGCCAAGGTTAGTGGGAAACTAGAAGATTGGGAAAATTTTAAACGACAGCAAAGAATGACTAAGAAAGCAATAAAGAAAGGAAAGATAGATTACGAAAGTAAACTTGCGCAAAACATAAAAAAAGATAGTAAAAGCTTTTACCGATATATAAAACGTAAAAGAGTGACTAAAGTAAATATTGGTCCCTTCGAAGATGAGAAGGGGGATTTAATAATGGGAAATGTGGAAATGGCTGCGACCTTAAACAATTATTTTGCTTCGGTCTTCACAGTGGAAGACACAAAAACCATGCCAAAAATTGCTGGTCACGAGAATGTGGGAAGGGAGGACCTTGAGATAATCACTATCACTAGGGGGGTAGTGCTGGACAGGCTAATGGGACTCAAGGTAGGCAAGTCCCCTGGTCCTGATGAAATGCATCCCAGGGTATTAAAAGAGATGGCGGAAGTTATAGCAGATGCATTCGTTATAATCTACCAAAATTCTCTGAACTCTGGGGAGGTACCATCGGATTCGAAAGCAGCTAATGCAACGCCTCTGTTTAAAAAAGGGGGCAGACAAAAGGCAGGTAACTATAGGCCAGTTAGTTTAACATCTGTCGTGGGGAAAATGCTTGAAGCTATCATTAAGGAAGAAATAGCGGGACATCGAGATCGGAATAGTGCAATTCATGAAGGGGAAATCATGTTTTACTAATTTACTGGAATTCTTTGAGGATATAACGAGCATGGTGGATAGAGGTGTACCGATGGATGTGGTGTATTTAGATTTCCAAAAGGCATTCGATACGGTGCCACACAAAAGGTTACTGCAGATTATAAAGGTACGCGGAGTCAGAGGAAATGTATTAACGTGGATAGAGAATTTGCTGGCTAACAGAAAGCAGAGAGTCGGGATAAATGGGTCCTTTTCGGGTTGGAAATCGGTGGTTAGTGGTGTGCCACAGGGATCGGTGCTGGGGCCACAACTGTTTACAATATACATAGATGACCTGGAAGAGGGGACAGAGTGTAGTGCAACAAAATTTGCAGATGACACAAAGATTAGTGGGAAAGCGGGTTGGGTAGAGTACACAGAGAGGCTGCAAAGAGATTTAGATAGGTTAAGCGAATGGGCTAAGGTTTGGCAGATGGAATACAATGTCAGAAAATGTGAGGTCATCCACCTTGGAAAAAAAAATAGTAAAAGGGAATATTATTTGAATGGGGAGAAATTACAACATGCTGTGGTGCAGAGGGACCTGGGCGTCCTTGTGCATGAAACTCTTTTGGAGTTTACCTGAAAAAACATAAACATTAAACCGTGCCACCCGCCCTGGATGACACACCAGACATTTACAACGCCCTTTTTTTTCTTTTTTGTGTTTTTTTTTTGTGTTTTTCTTTTTTTTTTTGGGCACTAAAATCAAATTTTTTCCTCCAGTGCCCCCTATAAAAGGGGAGGGGGACACTAAAAGCACCGGCAATTAAAACAAATTAAACTTTAAAACATAAAATCAAATTAAAATTTCGTTGCCGGGGGTGACGATGCACTCCAGTCCCTCCGGTGCCCACCTCTCGCGGAAGGCCGCGAGCGTACCGGTGGACACCGCGTGCTCCATCTCCAAGGACACCCTGGACTGGATGTAAGAGCGGAAGAGAGGCAGGCAGTCAGGTTGAACGACCCCCTCGACCGCCCCCTGCCTGGACCGGCTGATGGCACCCTTGGCCGTGCCCAGGAGCAGTCCTACGAGGAAGCCCTCGGACCTACTCGCTCCCCTCCGCACAGGGTGCCCAAAGATCAGGAGAGTGGACTGAAGTGCAGCCAGAATTTCAGGAGCAGCCCCTTTAAATAATAAAACAGGGGCTGCAACCTCGTGCATTCCATAAAAACATGGAACACGGACTCTTCCAGACCGCAGAAATTGCAGGCGGTCTGGGAGTCCGTGAACCGCCTTAACAATTTGTTGCACGGCACTGCTCCGTGCACCACCCTCCAGGCCAAGTCCCCGATGAATAGTGGGAGGACTCCCGCATAGAGTGCCCTCCATCGGGGACCCTCCGGACGGCAAGATGGTATGCCATGGCGTGTCCGGACGGCCGGCGAGGATGGCAAAGTTGAGAGTGTGCAGGAGCAGCCCGTACAGGAAACCCCTCCGCGTGGAACTGAAAGGCACGGAAGGGATTTCCTCGAGGCGGCTCAAGTTGTGAGGCGCCGGCTCCCGAGGGAGGTTCCGGGGTTTGGCGCCGATGAGGAATTCCGTCCGGACGGGGGTCAGTTCGGACGGGATCTCCCCACGTGCTTGAGCCTCCTCGATGCACCTAACAGAGTCAGGGCCCAAAGCTGTTTTTAGCGACTCGATGGCTTTGGCCGCGCGGGAGACGTTGGCTGAATTTAGGCGCCGCGCCAGCGTGCCTGGCGCCATCCAGCCCGCTCCTCCGCCATTGAGCAGGTCCCTGACCCTGGTCACCTCACCAGCCACAGCCCTCTCTTCCGACCGCCACATAAAACCTCGGTCGTGGAGGTACGGATTCCCGAGCAGCGGCTCCTGCAGGACAGCCGCCACTCCAGCCGGTGGAGAGCTGCGCTTGGTGGAGACTTTGTTCCAGACCCTGATGAGTTCCTTGTAAAAGACAGGCAGCTCCTGGAGGGTGGTCCTGACACCCTCCAAGTTCACAAACAGGAGCTGCGTGTCGTAATTGAGGTCGCTCTGCTGGCGGAAGAAATACGTCGCCAGAGCACACCACCTAGGAGGGGGCTCGACGTAAAGGTATCTCTGCAGGGTCTGAAGACGGAAAGTCGCGAGCTGGGCGCTGACGCACACCAACGACTGACCGCCTTCCTCAAGCGGGAGACTCAAGACCGCGGCAGAGACCCAGTGCTTCCTGTTGTTCCAGAAGAAGTCCACCAGCTTCTTCTGTATCTTGGCGACAAACGCAGGGGGAGGGGTCAAAGTGACCAGCCGGTACCACAATATTGCGGCCACCAGCTGGTTTATGACTAGCGCTCGACCCCTGTAGGACAGCACTCGGAGCAGTCCTGTCCAGCGCCCTAGGCGAGCGGCGACCTTGGCCTCCAGCTCCTGCCAGTTCGCTGGCCAGGCTCCCTCGTCGGGGCTAAGGTAGACTCCCAGATAGAGGAGATGGGTCATGCTCCAGGCAAAAGGCCTGAGCTCCTCCGGCAGGGAGTCCACCCGCCACTGACCCACCAGGAGTCCGGAACATTTCTCCCAGTTGATCCTGGCGGAGGACGCGGCCGAGTAAATCTCCGGGCACTCATGCATCCTCCGCAGGTCAGCGGGATCCTCTACCGCGAGGAGCACGTCATCGGCTTAAGCCGAGAGGACGACCTCCACGCCCGGCCCTTGCAGAGCCAGTCCCGTCAACCTCGTCCGCAGGAGGCGCAGGAAAGGCTCCACGCAGATGGCATATAACTGGCCGGACATGGGGCATCCCTGGCGCACCCCTCTCCTAAAGCGAAGGGGCGCCATCAAGGACCCGTTAACCTTAATCAGACACTCCGCGGCGGCATACAAAAGTCAGATCCGGGCGACGAAATGCGTCCCAAACCCGAAAGCGCGCAGAGTTCCGAGCAGATAGTCGTGATCCACCCTGTCGAACGCCTTCTCTTGGTCGAGAGATAGGAAGGCGACCGACAGACCAGCCTCCTGGGAATGATGGATGAGGTCCCGGACCAGATGGATGTTATCGTGGATTGTCCGGCCCGGGACCGTGTCGGACTGGTCGGGGTGGATCATGTGGTCCAGCACGGCACCAAGGCGAGCAGACATCGCCCTGGCGAAGATTTTGTAGTCCGTGCTGAGGAGGGAGACCGGGCGCCAGTTCTTAAGGAGGCGGAGATCGCCCTTCTTAGGCAGCAGGACGATGACTGCCCTGCGCCAAGAGAGGGGCATCTCCCCAGTCGCCAGACTTTCCCCCAGGACCCGCGCGTAGTCGCTCCCCAGGACGTCCCAGAACGCCCTGTGGAACTCTACGGTCAGCCCGTCCAGCCCCGGGGATTTTCCCCTCGAGAGCCGGTCGAGGGCACCGGTCAGCTCCGCCAGGCTTAGCGGAGCTTCCAAATTTTCACCGCCCTCCGGGCTGACCTTCGGCAGGTCCTCCCACAAAACTCTACGCGCTTCCTCGCTGGACGGATCTGGAGAGAACGGAGCCCCGTAATATTCACGGGCCCTGTTGTTGACGCCCTCCAGATCCGAGACGAGAGAGCCGTCGTCGGCCAGCAGCGTCAAGAGCTGCTTACGGACACTCTGCCTTTTTTCCAGCGAGTAGAAGAAGGGGGAGCCGCGGTCCAGATCCCGCAGGAACCGGATCCGCGACCTCACGAACGCGTCTCGGGACCCGACGAGCTGCAGGTCCTTCAGCGTGGCCTTCTTAGCTTCGTACACCGTCCGCAGGGCCGGGTCCTCGACGACTTGACCGAGACGGGATTCCAGGTCGAGCACCTCTTTTTCTAGGCGCCCGACTCTGGCCGCCCGCCTCTTGGTCGACCCCCTCGCGTACTCTTGACAGAAGACGCGGATGTGAGCCTTGCTCACGTCCCACCATAGCCTCAAGGAGGGGAAGCCCCCCTGCTTCCTTCTCCAGTCGGACCAGAATCGACGGAACGAGTCCTGGAACCGCACGTCCTCCAGCAGCCGGTTGTTAAAGTGCCAGTACCCGGACCCCGTCCTCGCGCGAAGCGAGCTCCGCCCACACCAGGTGGTTTTCCGAACATGGCACCGGCTGCATGGAGGCCGCCGGTACGCAGGAAACGTACACCCGAGACACGTAAAGGCGGTCGACTCTAGACCATCCAACTCCAGGCCTCACCCAAGTAAAGGCGCTGGAGTCGGGGTGGAGATTTCGCCAGACGTCCACCAAGTCGAAGGACCCGACCAGGTCCCTTAACTTCTCCATCGTCGTCATGCTCTGCGGGGCACCGGAGCGGTCCCTCGCCTCGAGGGTGCAGTTAAAATCCCCCCCGAGGACAATGCAGTCGCCGACGTCGACGAAGCCAAAAAGAGCGGACACTTCTTCGAAGAAGCGCGTCTGCTGCGGGCCGGGCTGAGGGGCGTACACGTTCACGAGATGGAGCGGCATGTCCCCCAGGCGAACCGTTACGTGCAGCAAGCGGCCTGGCACGGGCTCCTCGACCCCCAAGATCTCCGGCTGAAAATGCGGGCCCAGCAAGATGGCCACCCCACTAGAAGTGGCGGTGAGGTGGCTCATGCGGACCTCTCCTTGCCATTCCAGGAGCCACGTGGCTTCGTCTCCCGGAACGGTGTGGGTTTCTTGCAGGAAGCACACCGCATATTTCCCCTCCCGCAGGAGCGAAAAATTGTCAAATCTACGGCGTGCCCCTCTGCCGCCGTTGATGTTGAGGCTGGCTATGGTTATCTTCATGGCAAAAGCATAGTGCAACCTCTACCTTAACCTATTGTGGGGGAGGGAGCGGAGTCTTTTGTTGACCTCCACTCCTTCAGCAGCCCAGCGAGGAACTTTTTGAGCCGGCGCAGCTCAAGGCCTTGCGCCCTTGATAAGGGCCCGCCCGCGGCCATGGTTTTAGCGGCGACGCGGACGGAAGCGATGAGCAGCCCCGGCTCGGACCATCTTTCCAGGGCCAGATGGGCTCGGTTGCGGCGACCCTGGCTCTCGACCAAAAAGTCCCGGAGATCCTCTATGGGAATGAGGGGGGACTCAGCGGCGGGCACGAGGAGATCCACCGCCTCACTGGCGATGGACTCGAGATCTTCTCCCGCGTCCTCCACCGAATCCCTGTCCTCCTCCGGGAGGTCGCCGCCAGCAGCCGGCCCGTCGACCGCACGAGGTACGGCAAACGGCCCGGCCGCTCCATCCGGCCCTGGCTCTGCCCCGATCCCACCCCCAGGATCGTCGGCAGAGGAGTCCCCACTGGGCTCTTTTAGAATTGGTGCTGGGTTGGGAAGCGACAGCGGAAGGGGTTCCTCCTCCGCCCCAGGAACCGGGGCACAAGGAGAGACCCGGCCATAGAAAATCCCCAGGCCCTCCAAGCGCTCCAGCTCCAAAGTAGGGGGCGAAGGTGGGTGTTCCTCCCCCTCCCCGCCGCCACCCCCCGGCCCAGCGTGTACAGATTCATTAAAAGTGTTAATACTTTGTATTTCTGCCGAGTCGAGCAAATCCCGGGGGAAGTTGGATATTGGCTGGGCGGGCTCAGGTTCGGCCTTTTCGGCCCCGCCTGCCTCAGTCCCCGGGACGCCTGGCCCGGCGGCTACGCATTCTTCCGCTCACCTCACGCCCCCCACGACAGGCAGATCTTTCACGCCATCCCCGGGAGGCAGCAGCTGGGCAGCCTCGGCTGCCTCACCCTCCCCGGGGACAGATTCCTCGTGCCTACGGCGCAGTTTGGGGGCGCCGGTGGGGGACGCGGGACACGCGGCGGGCACCGACTCCTCCGCATTGGAGCGGCGCCTCCTTTTTTTCCTGGGGGGGCATGGAGACAGGGAGACACCCGTGTCTGCCGAGGCCTCCCGCTCCACTCCCCCCTTTTTCTTATCTTGCCCGCGCCCGAACCCCTCTGCGGTATTCGTCAAGGGCTCGGGCATGGGCTCAGGGCACCCCGCGCTCGCCGGTGACGGGGTTGGGCCGAGCGCGGTGAACAGCTTGTCTGGCGCACTAAGGGGACCCGCCTCTAGGTGTTTCGCCTTCTTCCGCGCCTTCTTTCTGGCCGGACGCTCTCCCTCCCCCCCGCCGGGGGCCGTGAAAACAAAGGCCCCCGACGATGCCCGCACACCCACAGCTCCCGGCACGCGGACGCTACTAGGGGGAGGGGTGGCGGCGGCGCCAGCCTTGTCCGCCCTCGGTGGTTTGGTGGCTTTGGAGGCGGGGCAGTTCTTGCGAACGTGCCCCACCTCCCTGCAGGCATGGCACCGCACGCAGTCCGACGTCCAAAAGACGCGGTAGGCAGTCCCCTCGTGCACCACATTAAAATTGCCCGCTGTCGTCTCTTCCCGCGCCAGCCGGACAAAGAGCTGGCGGCGGAAGGAGAACACATGGCGCAGGCTGTTCTCCCTGAGGCCAAGCGGTATGGGGTTGATCCCCGACCTTACCTCCCCCAGTTGGTGTAGGTGAGGGAGGAGGAGCTCAGCGGGAACAAAGGGTGGGACGTTTGATAGAATGACCCTCTGCGCGGTGGCCTCGAGAGAGTCCACCGGCAGGAACGCCCCGCCCACCGTGAGCCCCTTTTCAATGGCCAGGGACACCGCCCGCTCCGACCCCAGGAAGAACACGGCCTTCCCAGACATCTTGGAGGCTGCGACAATGGCCGAGGGGCCGACTACCCCAGCCATCGCCCGCACGCACTCCTCAATGCTCATTGTGGGGTGAGTGCAGCTCTTGACCCCGTGTTTCGTAGTTATAAGTCTGAATGGTGGCAGGGCAGCAGGTGGCGCAGGAGGCACCGTGGATGTGGATGCTGCCTGCGCATAAGTCCTAGCTGGTCCTGCCACCGGCGTAGATGGGGTCGCCATCACGGGGTCCCTTTAAGGGCTCCACCCACCCCAAAGTCACAGGCCTTAATGGTCTTTAAATGGCCTCGTTTAATAGACTGAGCAGAGGAGCTCTTAACGAGGCACACCTCTCCCCTAGTTGACAATTGAGGAGGGGCCTTGCTCCCTCTGCTCAGTTGTCTTAATTGTTTTATATTTTTCCAATCAATTTGGGAGGAAAAGGGCTCTCAGAGAGAGAGGGGAGAGACAGAGAGTAACAGAGAAAGTGAGAGGGGGGTGGGAAGGGGGGATACTGCGAGGGCAGGTCTCCCCTTGCAGCTGTGGGTGGGTGCAATCCCCAGATGGCAAACAAAAATAGTCTTTGGGGTGGTCTTCGGGTGAGGGGAGAAGATGTCTTCACCTGGTGCAGCTGGAGCCACACAGGCACACACTCCCAACGATGTTTAATTAGGGTGGATTAATTGTTTCTTCAGCCTGGTAGCTCCAGCTATCCCAGGCTAGGCAATGGTGGAGGGGTGCTTCAAAGGTGTGTGGGGCCTAGTTGTAAGCAAGGCCCCCACACACACTTCCACACACACACACCCCCCGCGATGTTCCGGCCCCCGACTGGTCTTCTTTCCTCCCCCCACCGATACAGCAAAGTATTTTAGGGACTGCACCAATAGAATGGTAGAGTCTCCCTCCCTCCACACTGGATGTTGTTGTTGGTCTTTCCCCCTCTCTCCAACTCTTTGTAGAAATGGTGAAGTTGTTCAAGTTTTCTGCTTTTTCCTCCTCTCCCTCTGGGTGAAAGTTGGTGGTGAAACCCCTTCCTTCCTTCCTTCTCTTCCTGGGCTGATTCACAGGCCCAGCCAGGAGCAAAAGCAGCAGCTCCTTCTCTCACTGCTCACAGCTCCAACTGTTTAGGCCACGCCTCCACTGCTCCACAATTGGCCCAGGTGCAGCAGGTAATCAGGAAGGCGAATGGAATGTTGGCCTTCATTGCGAGAGGGATGGAGTACAAAAGCAGGGAGGTCCTGCTGCAACTGTACAGGGTATTGGTGAGGCCGCACCTGGAGTACTGTGTGCAGTTTTGGTCACCTTACTTCAGGAAGGAGATACTAGCTTTGGAGGGGGTACAGAGACGATTCACTAGGCTGATACTGGAGATGAGGGGATTGCCTTATGATGATAGATTGAGAAGACTGGGTCTTTGCTCGTTGGAGTTCAGAAGGATGAGAGGTGATCTTATAGAAACATTTAAAATAATGAAAGGGTTAGACAAGATAGAGGCAGAGAGGTTGTTTCCACTGGTCGGGAAGACTAGATCTAGGGGGCACAGCCTCAAAATATGGTGGAGCCAATTTAAAACTGAGTTGAGACGGAATTTCTTCTCCCAGAGGGTTGTGAATCTGTGGAATTCTTTGTCCAAGGAAGCAGTTGAGGCTAGCTCATTGAATGTATTCAAATCACAGATAGATAGATTTTTAACCAATAAGGGAATTAAGGGTTATTGGGAACGGGTGGGTAAGTGGATCTGAGTCCACGGCCAGATCAGCCATGATCTTGTTGAATGGCGGAGCAGGCTCGAGGGGCTAGATGGCCTACTCCTGTTCCTAATCCTTATGTTTCTTATGTTCTTTTGAGATGATGCCCTCACGTTGCATTCTGTCCAGCTCGATTTCCACTCTCTCCCTCATCATGTGAGGTACCGCTCGCGCCTTGGGTCATGCCTCTGCGACCAAGTTGTTCCGCACCTATGCCCCAGATAAGTTTCCAATGCCTGGCTCAAAAAGTGAGGGAAATTTGTTCAGAGCCTGGGTACATGAGGCCTCATCGACATGTGATAGCGCTCAGATGTCATCCCAGTTCCAGCGGACTTTGCCCAGCCAGCTCCTTCCAAGCAGTGTGGGGCCATCACCTGGTACAATCCAGAGTGGCAGTTCATGCACTGTGCCCTCATAGGTGACCTTGACCATGGCGCTGCCCAGGACAGTGATAAGCTCTTTGGAGTACGTTCTCAGTTTCATGTGGATGGGGCTCAGGTCTGGTCTGAGTGCCTAGTTGCACCACAGTCTCTAAAACATATGTTTACTCATGTGGATTGGCTAGCGCCAGTGTCCAGTTCCATGGCTATGGGTAAGCCATTCAATTTTACATTTAGCATTATAGGTGGATATTTCGTCAAAAATGTGTGCACCCCGTGTACTTCAGCATCTGCCTCCTCTCTCTGAGGCTCGAAATTGCTTTGATCCACCATGGACCGATCTTCCTCTGCCAAGTGGTGGTTAACAGGTTTTGCAGAGCTTGCAGCTCATCTGCAAGCTTGTTGGAGGTGCCCCATTGTTCCACAGCTCTTGCAAATGTACCCTTTGAAGCAGCATGAATAGGCTGAATGGAAGCCTCCACAATGCGTTTTAACCTGAGCCCCACGCAGTTGAGTCGACTAAGAATCTCCTCCAGGTTCTGCAGGTGCTCGACTGTGTTCCGACCTGTGACCAACATGTCATCCTGGAAGACCACGGTATGCAGGACTGACTTCAGTAAACTTTCCATATTTCTCTGGAATATCGCCGCCGCTGATCGGATTCCAAATGGGCATCTGTTATAAACAAAAAGACCTTTGTGCGTGTTGATACATGTGAGGACCTTCGATGATTCCTCCAGTTCCTGCGCCATGTAGGCTGGAGTCTGATCCAGCTTCATGAACGTCTTTCCTCGCGCCAGTGTTGCAAAGAGGTCGTTGGCCTTTGGTTGTGGGTATTGGTCCTGCAGGGAGAAACGATTGATAGTTACTTTGTAAACGCCACAGTTTCTGACGGTGCTGTCTCCCTTGAGGACTGGGACAATAGGACTGGCCCACTCGCTAAACTCAATCAGTGAAATGATGCCCTCTTGTTGCAGCTGGTCGAGCTCAATCTTTACCTTTCTCTCATCATGTATGGTACTGCTTTCGCCTTGTGATGGATGGGCCGCGCCCCCGGAATTAGGTGGATCTGCACTTTTGCTCCTTGGAATTTCCCGATGCCTGGTTTGAACAGCGAAGGAAATTTATTTAAAACCCGGGCACACGAAGTGTCGTCAGCGGGCGATAGTGCTCGGACGTCGTCCCAGTCCCAGCCAGCTCCTGCCGAGCAGCGTAGGACTATCGCCCGGTACCGCCCAGAGTGGTAGCTTTTGCACTGCTCCATCGTAGAAGGCCTTTACGGTAGCACTGCCGATTACAGAAATCCATTCTTTCGTGTAAGTTCTTAGTTTCGTGCGAACTAGAGTTAAGACTGGCCTTGAGGCCTTGTTGCACCACAACCTTTCGAAAGTCTTTTTGCCCATGATGGACTGACTCGCGCCTGTGTCCAGCTCCATTGACACCAGGAGTCCATTTAGTTCAACATTCAGCATTATTGGGGGACAATTCGTGGTGAATATGTGCACTCCATGTACCTCTGCCTCCTCGATCTGAGGCTCTGGTTCATAGTGATCCTCCGTGGATCTGTCCTCCTCTGCAACGTAGTGGTTTGCAGGTTTAACAGGCTTTGCAGCTCGCCTGCACACACGTTGAAGGTGTCCCATTGTTCCACAGCCCTTGCAAACATACGGTTTGAATTGGCATGAATGGAAACGATGATCACCACCGCAGCGCCAACAAGGTGTTAATGGCTTTGCATTCATCACCCTTGATGGTGGACTCTGAGTCATCTGTGGACATGCAGCTGCAGGTGTGTGTGACCTGCCCTGTACGTTCGGATTTGAAAACATCATCACTTTTCAAAGTACTTGTAGCAACACTTTTGTGCTGAGAAATTTGCTTCGTATTGTCACTGGTGGCAATGAACGCCTGGGCTATCGCTATGGCTTCTACGGTCAAAAGTTTGCGAAGTATGGTTTCGTGGCCAATGCCAAGTATGAAAACGTCTCTGAGCATGTGTTCCAAATGTCCTTCAAATTTGCTATGTCCTGCAAGGCGTCTTACCTCGGCGACATAACTCGCCACTTCCTGGCCTTTAGTAGGTGCAGAACCGGTACCTTGCCATCAGAACACTTGCCTTCGGGTTCAAATGTTCTTGGACCAGTGTGCACAAATCATCATACGATTTCTCCATGGGTTTCGCTGGAGAGAGCAGAGTTACATGAGGCCATACATGTTGGTGTCCCACAGACGGTGAGGAGGATTGCCCTTCGTTTGGCAATGCCAGTGAGTGTAATTATGCGCAAATGGAAACGGAAGATTTGGCATTCATTTTTCAGGTCAAGAAGTTCCACAAATACTTGTATGGTCGTAGGTTCACGATCATTACGGACCATAAGCCCCTGACAGCAATCCTCCATTCAGTTCCAACATTAGCTGCAGCTTGAATGCGGAGATGGGCTTTGATGTTGTCAGCATATACATATGATATTGAATACAGATGATCAGCTGATCACAGTAATGCTGATGCTATATCTAGATTGCCTTCCCCGTCACAAGTTACACCCGATAGGGAAGAATTGTTCTATTTTTCATACATTGATGAACTGCCGGTCACAGCTGAAGGGATTGATAGTGCAACCAAACGTGACCCAGTTATGTCAAAGGTGTATGATTATATCACAAATGGCTGGCCAAACCAGGTTATAGACATAGATATTCATCCATTCTTCATTCATAGGAATGAATTATCAGTCGATAATGATTGTATCATGTGGGGTGCAAGAATGGTTATACCAAATAAATTCAGGTCCAAATTATTAGGAGACCTCCATGACCAACACCTGGGAATGTGCTTGACCAAGAGTTTTGCACACAGTTACTTTGATAGAGGTAGCGTAAAAGAGAGAGAGTTCAAATGGAAATCAAGGGCATCTCTTGGAGGAAAACTTTCATCAGGATCAGCCTCAAATTAGTTTAAATTCAACACCGTGTTTGGAAGGTTCCGTTCGAGAGCGAAGGTATCCTCTTTGAAACAGAAAACAAGTGGTTACGCTTGATTTGTAAATGTGGCAAAATAAGTCCGTATCTTTAGTTATATATAAAACATTGCAAGTTATGCATGATGATTATTTTGTTCTAATTACTTCTTCTTTAAGGAGGGAGAAGTATAATATATATAGCTCCACCTGTGGATTACTGTGGCACTGCAGCCAGTTTCTGTACAAGAAAAGAGGGAACAGGTCACCTGATTAGAGTTCCGGAGTGTTCTACTATCTTAAAGCTGTGGGTGTTTGTGAGTTGTACTAAAGGAAATTTGGGGCAACGCCATAGCGCCGCTGCTAAACTCCTGCCGAATACACCGCGAGTCGTTGCCAGCTTTGCGTCCGGGCGCTAAGTAATTTGTACCTCGGGGTGCTAACGGGAGGAGTATCCGCACTGAATTTCATATTTTTTCTTTGTTTTGATTTGATATAAAATGTCATGTGCCCTGGTGAGATGGTATGGCTTGTTTTCTTACTGTGAGGAAGGATGGACTTATTCACTGCGGATATTCTTTATTAAATTTAGCAAGTATGTCAAGGGACATAGGAGGTGCACAAAACCACAGACTCTTCAAGTTTCAAGTGAAACTCTTCAAGGGGAAGATGAAGGAGGCTTAATCTTGATCAGTCCTTCTATACAGTATTTATCCTTTCATTTTTGGAGCACAATGTTATAAGAACATAGGAAATAGGAGCAGGATAAGGCCATATGACCCCTCGAGCCTACTCCGCCATTTAATACGATCATGGCTGATCTGATCATGGACTCAGGGCCACTTCCCTGCCCGCTCTCCATAACCCCTTATTCACTTATCATTTAAGAAACTGTCTATTTTTGTCTTAAATGTATTCAATGTCCCAGCTTCGACAGCTCTCTGAGGCAGCAAATTTCACAGACCCACAACCCTCTGAGAGAAGAAATTTCTCCTCATCTCAGTTTTAAATGGGAGACCCCTTATTCTAAGTATTCACACTCTAGCTCGAGTCTCCCCATCAGTGGAAACATCCTCTTTGTATCCACCTTGTCAAGCCCCCTCATAATGTTATATGTTTTGATAAGATCACCTCTCATTCTTTTGAATGCCAATGAGTAGAGGCCCAATCTACTCAACCTTTCCTCATAAGTCAACCCCGTCATCCCCGGAATCAACCTAGTGAACCTTCTCTGAACTGCCTCCAAAGCAAGTATATCCTTTCGTAAATATGGAAACCAAAACTGCACTCAGTATTCCAGGTGTGACCTCACCAATACCTTGTACAACTGTAGTAAGACTTCCCTGCTTTTATACTCCATCCCCTTTGTAATCCCCATTGGCCTTCCTGATCACTTGCTATACCTGTATACTAACATTTTGTGTTTCATGCACAAGTACCCCCAGGTCCCGCTGTACTGCAGCACTTTGCAATCTTTCTCCATTTAAATAATAACTTGCTCTTTGATTTTTTTCCTGTCAACACCATACTCCATCTGCCAAATTTTTGCCCACTCACTTAGCCTGTCTATGTCCTTTTGCAGATTTTTTGTGTCCTCCTCACACATTGCTTTTTCTCCCATCTTTGTATCATCAGCAAACTTGGCTACGTTACACTCGGTCCTTTCCTCCAAGTCGTTAATAGAGATTGTAAATAGTTGGTGTCCCAGCACTGATCCCTGCGGCACCCCACTGGTTACTGATTGCCAACCAGAGAATGAACCATTTATCCCAACTCACTGTTTTCTGTTCGTTAGCCAATCCTCTCTCCATGCTAATATATTACCCTCAACCCCATGAACTTTTATCTTGTGCAGTAACGTTTTATGTGGCACCTTGTCAAATGCCTTCTGGAAGTCCAAATACACCACATCCACTGGTTCCCCTTTATCCACCCTGTTCATTACACCCTCAAAGAATTTAAGCAAATTTGTCAAACATGACTTCCCCTTCATAAATCCATGCTGCCTCTGCCTGACTGAATTTTGCTTTTCCAAATGTCCTGCTACTGCTTCTTTAATAATGGATTCCAACATCTTCCCAACCACAGATGTTAGGCTAACTGGTCTATAGTTTCCTGCATTTTGTCTGCCTCCTTTTTTGAATAGGGTGTTACATTTGCAGTTTTCCAATCTGCTGGGACCTCCCTAGAATCCAGGGAATTTTGGTAAATTACAACCAATGCATCCACTATCCCTGCCACTACTTCCCTTATAACCCTCGGATGCAAGTCATCAGGTCCAGGGGATTTATCCGCCTTTAGTTCCATTATCTTACAGTACCACCTCTTTAGTGATTGTGATTGTGTTAAGTTCCTCCCCCCCATAGGCCCTTGACTATCCACTGTTGGAATAATGTTAGTGTCCTCTACCGTAAAGACTGATACAAAATATTTGTTCAGTGTTTCTGCCATCTCCCTGTTCCCCATTACTAATTCCCCGGCCTCGTCCTCTAAGGGACCAACATTTACTCTAACCACTCTTTTCCTTTTTATATACCTATAGAAAGACATGCTATCTGTTTTTATATTTTGTGCTAGTTTACTTTCATAATCTATCTTCCCTTTCTTAATAATTTTTTAAGTCATTCTTTGTTGGCTTTTAAATGCTTCCCAATCTTCTGTCCTCCCAGTAGTTTTTGGCCACATTGTATGCCCTTGTTTTTAATTGGATACTGTCCTTTATTTCTTTAGTTAGCCACGGATGGCTATCTTTTCTCTTACGCCCTTTCCTCCTCATTGGAATATATTTTCTTGAGAGTTGTGAAATATCTCCTTAAATGTACACCACTGTTCATCAACCGTCCTACATTTAATCTATTTTCCCAGTCTGCTTTAGCCAACTCAGCCCTCATAGTATCCTTTATTTAAGCTTAGTATGCTGGTTAGAGATCCAACTTTCTCACCCTCCATCTGAATTTGAAATTCTATCATGCTATAATCACTCATTCCAAGGGGATCTTTAACTAGGAGATTGTTCATTAATCCTGTCTCATAACACAGGACCGGATCCAAGATAACCTGCCACCTGGTTGGTTCCGTTATTTACTGCTGAAGGAACCCGTCTCTTATGCACTCTATGAACTCTTCCTCAAGGATACCTTGACCAATTTGATTTGTCCAATCAAGATGGAGGTTAAAATCACCCATAATTATTGCTGTTCCCCTCCCCAGTCTCTCTCCACCTCCCCCCCCGCCACCAGTCTCTCCCACCCACTTCCAGTCTTTCCCCTACCCCTCCCATGATTATGGCTGCTAAACTTGGAGACTTGCATAATTTTTATATATATGTGCAAACTAGAATGTGACCAGCTGCCAGTCTCTGGGCACTATTCCTTTTCAGAAGCTGCTCCTTCACTGAAGTACCGTACTTATACTGAGTGCTTCAATTAGTAATCAGTCAGTGAATGTGTATTGGTGGATTGAGTGGAAATGTCCCATTTACATTGCTGGGTCTCCAGGTGACAGCTTTGCTGCTATAATTATATTTTTGTGCATGTGCATAGCTGTGTGCACATGAGCATGGAGATGTATATACTTGCTTAAAAAAAATCGAGTTTAGAAATTAGATTATTTTTCAGACGAAAAATAGACACTGCTAGACCCAACATGACATGTCGAGCGCACGCACTCAATCTGCGGCGGAAATGTTCTGGATGCCTTATTAGTGAGGATGTCCTGCCATCGTCTAGGGTATCTGCGTGAAGCTGGTGTTAGGCCCTCTGCTTATGGAAATAGGGGCCTACCACCTGACAGAGATGCTCAAGGTGACCCTGAGGGCTGGACTTTCCTTTTAAATCGCCCCAACGCGATCCTTAGCGGTGTTCCGGCGGTTGCGTCTTTTTCAACGGCCGGAATGCCACTGGTGCGCGCTCCCGCGGTTTTCGGGTGCTCCATGTCGGCGGCGGTGGAGCGGTGCGGGAGCAGAGTGCAGTGGGCGGTGTGCGGCAGAGGAGGTCGATTGTCTCAGGAATCTTCGGCACCCAAGTTGTGTGCACGCACACGGCTGTCAAGCTCCGCCTCCCTGAGAGGCCAGAGACTGCCGGTCTGAGATCGCTGAGCGGGGGGGCGGCGGGGAAGAGAGAAAGATCACTGAGACAGACTGGTAGGTAAGAGAGACTGAGGGGGTGAGAGAGACTGGGGAGAGGGGGAGGAGAGAGGGGGGGGGGTGAGAGACTGGGAGAGGTGAGAGAGATGGGGGTGGGGGAGAGAGAGACTGGGAGAGGTGAAAGAGACTTGGGGGGAGGAGAGACGGGGTGAGAGAGACACGGATGGGGGGAGGAGAGAAACTGGGGTGGGGGGAGGAGAGAGACTGGGGTGGAGGGAGGGGAGAGAGACTGGGGTGGGGGGAGAAGAGAGACTGCAGGGGCGGGGGGGGGGGGGAGACTGGGGGGATGAGAGAGAGACTTAAGGAGTAAATAAGGCTTTATTAGACCATTTATATTATTGCCTAACATTAGAAAATACTACAATCCATTTAAAAATACATCAAACTGTGGAGAACTATAACGATCCATGGAGAACTATAAAGATCTGTGTAATATCAAACAAACCTGTCAGATCTGTGTCCATACCGCCAACTTAAGATCCAATTAAGATCCAGTAAGACCTGCTTTTTCAGGATGGTACGCAGGTCCGGTGGTAAACAGATCTTAATGATGAAACTTCCATTTTAGGCGGTAATATATGGGCGGACAGTATCGAATACCACCCGGCGGTAATGACTGTGGTAAATGGGCGATTTGAGAGGAAACTCTAGCCCAATATGTTTTCATCAGTGAATCCTTCTAGGCTGGAACAGATGACATAGTAAACACCCTGCAGTTCGCCGTCCATCGCTGCATCCGGGAGGTCACAGATGCTCTGTACTCCAGGAGAGGGGACTTCATTGTCGAAGCAGGTGGAGCGCGTCCACGGCTTTATGAAGATATTGGGTTTCCCTGTGGTGCACGGCGCCATCGACTGCACACACATGGCTTTGTGGGCACCACGTCGCAATGGTGAGATGTTTCATAACCACAAAGGCTACCATTCACTTAATGTGCAATTCGTGTACGACAATACCCAGCACATCGTGATGATGAGCTGGCACCTGCGCTACCCTTTCCTTCTTCCCTGGCTGCAGGCCGCTTGTGCCCGGTGACTCACCATGTGCAGATCCCGCCTCTATACTACCCTTTAAAGCTTATAAATTGGTGCCTGGGAGTGTCAGGTCTAGTGACAGTGTCTCTTCTTCTCCATCATTTCTTCTTCCTGCATTGGCTGGGCTGGTTGGAGATCTTGGGTATCTGAAAGGAGAAAGGCAAAAGGGTGAGCTGGTGGTTGGGCACTGCTCAACAAACCCTCCCTTTTTATACTTCGGTAAGGGTGGCGTGGCTGCATAGCAGCATCCTGATGATGTCACCAGGGACGCAAGCTCCTTACCGCAGCTTCAGTCGGGCGATTTTGGTGGAGGTGCTCACCGCTGAAAACCTCCCCCCACGGCTGAAAATGCATTGGTAAGGGGAGTGGGCAATGGACCAGAACGTGTCAACCAATTGGCTGCTAAACACCCTCGGTAATGGTCCCTCCCGGGACCCAGAATTTCGGCCCCAAATTCTATTAAGAAAAATGTCTAAAAATAAAAGTTGCTTTTCTTTTAACAAATGATAAGGCATATGCCCATATTTTACGATGGAAATGCTCCTGTGGCTGCCCTTTGACTTGGGGCTTCAAATTATCATCCACAGAGAGAAAGAGAGAGGGCTAACAACTCAATAAGGCCCAAAAACAAGTGTGGGGATTGTGATGCGCAATTTGCCTACGCTCGAAAAAATAATGCGGGCAGCATGCAAAATTTGTGCTGTTACGAATTTAGATGAGTGATGTGCTCAATTAGACGCTGCTGGTTGGCTGAGCACATAGCAGGGGGCCAAAGTTTGTGGGAAGTGATCTCTATTTAAAGCTAAGCAGCAATTTGAAATACTCTCTGCACTTCTAAAAGGGGAGGTGTTTTTTGATTGTAATTGCTGTAAAGGAAACTGTAAGGTCGGCATGGCTCAACAGGGCAGAGAAAGGATACCTAGGTTCTCAGACACAGCACTGGAGCTTTTGTACAGGGGTTTCAAATGAGGAGGCAGGTCCTTTACGCACAGGTAGCCAGGAGGCCCTCCAGACAAACTGTACAAAGGCAGTGGAAGCAGATTGCTGAAGTGATCAGTGCCACCAGTCTTTCTCCCAGCAACTGGATCCAGTGCTGAAAGAGGTCCGATGACCTCACACAAGTGGACAGGAGGAGGAGACAGTGCTGGACATTATTGGAGGGGCCGTCACTGAGGCTGTGGCGATTGGTGAGGCTGAAAGCATTGGTGATGATCGCATGCTCATACTTAATCTTTGTTCTCACATCCCATTTCCCTCTCATCCCACAATCTCTTTTCACTTACAAGCTGCTGATGGTGTATGCATACAGCTCTTGTTTCCACCTCCCCCTCCCCCCACCCCCCCAATTCCTCTCAACACAACCTTACCCAACATGCAAAGAGGCAGCGGGCAAGGGAGCAGCAGCCATGGCTGCCCAACAGATGTGCGCAGACCTACATGTAGAGAGGGTATGCAGGAGGGAGATGGCGTAAGGAGGAGGGTCAGATACGCTGAGCATCCCCCTCCCTGCCCCCGCACCACATAGTGGGCCAGGAGCCTTGCCAGCAACAGACTGCAGAGGCGCGCGACCATGAGGAGGACCAGGGAGATGGCCATAATCCAGCTACTATGGGAGATGGTCAACACAGAGCTGGGGGAAGGATGCCCTACCCTCAAAGGGCCTACAGACGTCAGTTCTTCTTCCTGGAGCTCAGTGATGAGCAATGCCTGCGAAGGCTGAGATTCAGAAAGGAGGTATTGAGGGTCTGGAAAGTGTTGCACCAAGGTCTGGAGCCTCACACAGGGCTCAAGACTGCTCTGTTCATTGAGACCAAGGTCAGCATTGTCATGTATTCAACTGTCATTGTGACCCATGTATAAACTGACCAAAGTTGGACACCATGAGAACACTGACCACTAGGTGGTGAACTTGTGGGAGACACTCCTAACCTGGACTTTCAGGTATAAAAGGGGAAGCTCCACCCACCTTCTGCACTTCAGTGCTGGCTAATAAAGGTTACTGGTCACAGAGTGACCTTCTCTCAAGGATGGGCCTCGTGTGCATTTGTACTGTATAGTAAGGACATATTATTGGCGACGAGAAACTGAGATTTAAACCACGCGAGCATGGCCACTAGCAGCACAGATGAGAGGTACTGTGTTGGTGTTGATTAGAACAATTTTATTGAGAAACTACAGCAAAGTTTCGTCACTAAGGAATGGCTGGGACAGGATTCAGCCGACAAACGCAGGGCTCATTTCCCGAAGGTTTGTGCATCCAGGATGTACTCCCTGATGAAGGACCTTCTAGCGCCAGAGAAGCCGGCGAACAGGACTTTTGAAGAGCTCAGTAAGTTGATCGGGGAACGCTTTATGGCGAGACACCGGTTTTACACGCATCGGCGGCGAGAAGGGCAAAGCGTTCCAGACTTCATGACAGACCTCCGGCGACTGGCAAGCCTGTGTAAGTTCCCAGATGCATGCAGAGAGGATATGCTGTGAGACTTTTTTATTGAGGGCATCGGGCACGCTGGGGTTTTCAGGAAACTGATTGAGACCAAAGACTTGACCCTGGAAACAGTGGCTTTGATGGCCCAGACATTTATCTCAGGGGAGGAAGAGACCAGAATGATGTTTGACAAAAATCTTGGTTTAAATGCAGCAAATGGACAGGGAGTCAACATTGTTAACGCGGCACACAGTTCTTCTGGCAGATGGGGCAATCGGACATACCCGAGCATGTAGTTGAACCCAAAGGGGGAATTCAACAGAGACAATGGCTAGCTGAATGGCGACTCATGCCATCGCAAGGGACAATGCGGCCAGTAATGGGGCTATCAACACCTGTCAATGGTGCGCTTAAGGACAGTTACAGAGACAGTCAGAGACGATCGCCTGGTAATGGACCTTTTGTTTCCAACAATGGCTCATGTTGGAGGTGTGGAGGCAAACACACAGCCAGAGCTTGCAGTTTTCAGCAATATACCTGCAGAAACTGCAATGTCAGCGGTCACTTGACGCATATGTGCAGGAAGCCTGCAGCCAGGTTGATGTACGAGGAGGACGGGCCCAATGTAAGCCCTACTAGGCCAAATGGACACTGGGGGAAATCGCTGGAAGCTGAAGTTCAGCAAGTTCATGTGGAGCGCAAATACAGTTCATACACCAGGATGCCACCGATAATGATGAAAGTGCTCCTCAATGGCATTCCAGTATCAATGGAGCTAGACACGGGGGCCAGCCAATCCCTGATGAGGATCAAACAGTTCGACAACTTGTGGGCGTCCAAGGCCAGGAGGCTAAAATTAGTGCCGATTGACGCACAGCTATGGACATATACAAAGGGGATCATTCCGGTGCTAGGCAGCGCCATGGTAGTTGTGACCCACAAAGATTCGGAGAACAGGTTGCCACTCTGGATTGTCACAGGGGACGGTCCCGCACAGCTGGGGAGGAGTTGGCTTGCTGTGATGAACTGGAAATGGGGCGATGTCAATGCAATTTCTTCTGTGGAGTGAGTATCATGCTCACAGGTCCTGGACAAATTTGACTCACAATTTCAACCCGGCATTGGCACTTTCATGGGGACCAAGGTAGTGAATCACATAAACCCGGACGCCAGGTCAGTACACCACAAGGCCAGAGCAGTGCCATACGTGATGCGGGAAAAGATAGAATGCGAATCGGACCGCCTGCTGCGGGAAGGCATCATCTCGCCAGTCGAATTCAGTGACTGGGCGAGCCCGATCGTGCCAGTGCTCAAGGTGGATGGGTCGGTCAGGATATGTGGTGATTACAAGGCCACCATCAATCGGGTGTCACTCCAAGACCAGTACCCGCTACCGAGAGTGGAGGACCTCTTTGCGACGCTATCCGGTGGCAAACTTTTTTCAAAATTGGACCTGACCTCAGCTTACATGACCCAGGAGCTGGCGGGTGAGTCGAAGAAGTTGACCACCATCACGACACACAAGGGGTTGTTTGAGTACAACATATGTCCATTCGGGATTCGCTCGGCCGCTGCGATCTTTCAACGAAACACGGAAAGCCTCCTCAAGTCGATTCCAAAGACAGTGGTTTTTCAAGACGACATCCTCATCACGGGTTGCGATACTGAAGAACACCTCCACAACCTGGAGGAGGTGCTCCGCAGACTGGACCGGGTAGGGCTGCGACTGAAAAAAGCAAAGTGCCTCTTCCTAGTTCCAGAGGTAGAATTCCTGGGGATGAGGGTAGCAGCAGATGGGATCAGACCCACTGCGTCCAAAACGGAAACGATACAGAGAGCACCCAGACCCCGTAACACGACGGAGCTGCGTTCATTCCTGGGGCTCCTGAAATATTTTACTAATTTTCTTCCCAAATTGAGCACGCTGTTAGAGCCGCTACACGTGCTCCTATGCAAAGGTCGCGAATGGGTCTGGGGGGACAGCCAGGAAAGGGATTTTGATAGAGCACGCAATTTGTTATGCTCCAACAATCTGTTAACGCTATATGACCCATGTAAGAAACTTGTTTCAACATGCGATGCATCGTCCTATGGGGTCAGGTGTGTGTTGCAGCATATTAATGACAAGGGTCAGTTACAGCCGGTAGCTTATGCCTCCAGAAGTCTGTCCCTGGCAGAAAGGGGCTACGGGATTGTAGAAAAGGAAGCGCTTGCATGTGTATGTGCAGTAAAATAAATGCACCAGTACCTATTTGGCAGGAAATTTGAGCTGGAGACAGATCACAAACTCCTAACTTCCCATTTGGCCGACAAGAAGGCCATAAATGCAAATGCGTCGGCCCGCATTCAGAGGTGGGCACATGTTAGCCGCCTCTGACTATACAATTTGGCACAGACCGGGCACTTAAAACTGTGCCGATGCACTCAGCAGACTCCCACTAGCCACCACCGATGGGGCAACCGAGCATGCTGCTGAAATGGTCATGGCTGTTGAAGCTTTCGAAAGCGAAGTCTCACCCGTGACAGCCCGTCAGATCAAAGTCTGGACAAATAGCGACCCGCTACTGTCTTTAGTCAAGAAATGTGTCCTGAATGGGGACTGGGCAGCCACGTACGGGTCATGTCCTGAGGAATTTAAACCATTTCACAGGCGCAAGGATGAAATCTCAGGCCAATTGCCTACTCTGGGGAAACTGAGTAGTCATGCCCCAGATGGGCAGAGAGGTGTTCATCAGAGAACTCCACAATGAGCACCCGAGCATTGTCATGATGAAGGCAATTGCCAGGTCACACGTTTGGTGGCCAGGGATAGATGCAGACCTGGAACTTTGTGTTCGCAGGTGCAACACGTGTGCCCAGCTGGGCAATGCACCCAGGGAAGCCCCCCTTAGCCCCTGGTCCTGGCCCGCCAAGCCATGGTCACGCATCCATGTGGACTACGCAGGTCCTTTCATGGGAAAAATGTTTTTGGTTGAAGTAGACACCTATTCCAAATGGATCGTGTGTGACATTCTCAATTCAAGCACATCCTCTGCCACCGTAGATAGTCTACGGGCAATGTTCGCCGCCCATGGTCTACCGGATGTCTTGGTCAGCGATAATGGCCCGTGCTTTACAAGCATTGAATTCCAGGACTTCATGGCAGGAAATGGTATCAACCATGTCAGAATGGCACCGTTCAAGCCGGCCTCAAACGGCCAGGCGGAACGAGCAGTGCAGATAATCAAACAGGGGATGCTCAGAATCCAAGGGGGTTCCATACAAAGCCGCTTATCATGTCTCCTGTTGGCCAATAGATCCTGACCACACTCGCTCACAGGGGTTCCACCCGCAGAGCTGCTACTGAAAAGGACGCTCAAAACCAGGTTATCCCTTATACACCCCACCATGAAATAAATTGTTGAGAGCAGGCGCCCATCACAATGTGACGGGAATGCAAAGGTGCGATGTATTGATGTCAATGAACCTGTCTTTGTCCTCAATGCTGCAGGGCCCAAATGGCTCGCAGGCACTGTGATTGCTAAAGAGGGGAATAGGATTCTGGTAGTTAAACTTACCAATGGACAAATCTGCCGCAAACATGTCGATCAAACAAAAAGGAGGTTCAGCAACCCCATAGAAGAAGCAGAGGAAGAACACGATGTAGAGTTCACTCCACCACAGGTGACCGAACACCGGATCCAAGTGCAGGAGAGCCCAGTCACTGTGAGCAGTCTGGACAGGCCTGAGGCACCGCAAACAGCAGACACTCAGGCCAGCGCCCAACAACCGGAGCCCCAACTCAGGCGCTCTACAAGGGAGCGTAAACCACCAGAGACTTAACCTGTGATCCCAATAAAACTTTGTGGGGGAGGTGATGTCATGTATTCAACTGTCATTGTAACCCATGTATAAGCTGACCTAAGTTGTACACCATGAGAACACTGACCACTAGGTGGTGAACTTGTGGGAGACACTCCTAACCTGGACTTTCAGGTATAAAAGCGGAAGCTCCACCCACCTTCTGCACTTCAGTGTTGGCTAATAAAGGTTACTGGTCACAGAGTGACCTTCTCTTAAGTATGGGCCTCGTGTGCATTTGTACTGTATAGTAAGGACATATTAAGCATAGCTCTGCACTTTTATGCTATGGGGTCTTTCCGTCTGTGACTGCAGACATTTCCAACATTTCTCAATTCTCTGCACATCGCTCCATTCGGCAGTTTACCGATTCACTGTACAGGAGAAGAATGGACTACATCTTATTCCCGATGACGAGGGACACGCAGGTGGAGCAGCAGGTCGGATTTGCCCACATTGCAGGCTTCCTGAAGGTGCAGGGTGTGATCAACTGCACACATGTTGGGCTGAGGGCAACACAACACCACCCTGAGATCTTTGTCAACCGCAAAGGGTTCCATTCCCTCAATGTGCAGCTCATGTGTGACCACCGGCGCTGGATATTGGCAGTTGATGCGAGGTACCCAGGCAGCAGCCATGATTCGCTCATTCTGTACCAGAGGAGTGTGCCTGCCCTCTTCACCAGCCCAAATCAGGAATGTGGTTGGCTGCTTGGCGACAAGGGATACCTCCTGTCAACTTGGCTGCTCACTCCACTGCGGAACCCCAGGGCAGTGGCCGTGCATGCCTACAACTCTTTTGTGGGGGGAAACAAATAAACATTAGATCGAGTGCCCCCCGATCTGGGGGACACTCCAAACACTATTAACTGCACTCTTTTTTTCTTTTTGGGTTTTTTTTTTTGTGATTTTTTTTTTGGGGCATTAAAACCTTATAATTTACAAGTGCCCCCTATAAAAGGGGAGGAGGACACTAAAACCCGGCAATTAAAACAAATTAAACTTTAAAACATAAAATCAAATTAAAATTTGGTTGCCGGGGTTGATGATGCACTCCAGTCCTTCCGGCACCCACCTCTCACGGAAGGCCGCGAGCGTACCGGTGGACACCGCGTGCTCCATCTCCAAGGACACTCTGGCCCGGATGTACGCACGGAAGAGAGGCAGGCAGTCGGGCTGAACGACCCCCTCGACCGCCCGCTGCCTGGACCAGCTGATGGCACCCTTGGCCGTGCCCAGGAGCAGTCCTCCAAGGAGGCCCTCGGATCTACCCGCTCCCCTCCGCACAGGGTGCCCAAAGATCAGGAGTGTGGGACTGAAGTGCAACCAGAAATTGAGGAGCAGCCCCTTTAAATAATGGAACAGGGGCTGCAACCTCGTACATTCCGTAAAAACATGGAACACGGACTCTTCCAGACCGCAGAAATTGCAGGCGGCCTGGGAGCCCGTGAACCGACTTAAAAATTTATTACACGGCACTGCTCCGTGCACCACCCTCCAGGCCAAGTCCCTGATAAATAATGGGAGGACTCCCGCGTAGAGTGCCCTCCATCGGGGACCCCCGCCTCCTCCGGACGGCAAGATGGTACGTCATGGCGTGTCCGGAGAGCAGGCGAGGATGGCAAAGTTGAGAGTGTGCAGGAGCAGCCCGTACAGGAAACCCCTCCGTGCAGAACTGAAAGGCACGGAGGGGATTTCCCCGAGGCGGCTCAAGTTGTGAGGCGCCGGCTCCCGAGGGAGGTTCCGGGGTTTGGCGCCGATGAGGAATTCCGTCCGGACGGGGGTCAGTTCGGACGGGATCTCCCCACGTGCTTGAGCCTCCTCGATACACCTAATGGAGTCAGGGGCCAGAGCTGTTTTTAGCAACTCAATGGCATCGGCCGCGCAGCGGACGTCGGCCGAATTTAGGCGCCGCGCCAGCGTGTCTGGCGCCATCCAGCCCGCTCCTCCACCATCGAGCAGGTCCCTGACCCTGGTCACCTCACCAGCCACAGCCCTCTCGTCCGACCGCCACCTAAAACCTCGGTCATGGAGGTACGGATTCCCGAGCAGCGGCTCCTGCAGGACAGCCGCCACTCCAGCCGGTGGAGAGCTGCACTTGGTGGAGACTTTGTTTCAGACCCTGGTGAGTTCCTTGTAAAAGACAGGCAGCTCCTGGACGGCGGTCCTGAAACCCCCCAAGCTCACAAACAGGAGCTGCGTGTCGTAGTTGAGGCCGTGCTGCTGGCGGAAGAAATACGTCACCAGCACACGTCACCTAGGAGGGGGCTCGACGTAAAGGTATCTCTGCAAGGGTCTGAAGACGGAAAGTCGCTAGCTGGGTGCTGACGCACACCAACGACTGACCGCCCTCCCTAAGCGGGAGACTCAAAACCGCGGCAGAGACCCAGTGCTTCCTGTTGTTCCAGAAGAAGTCCACCAGCTTCTTCTGTATCTTGGCGCCAAACGCAGGGGGAGGAGTCAAAGTGACCAACCAGTACCACAGCATAGCGGTCACCAGCTGGTTTATGACTAGTGCTCGACCCCTGTAGGACAGCACTCGGAGCAGTCCTGTCCAGCGCCCTAGGCGAGCGGCGACCTTGGCCTCCAGCTCTTGCCAGTTCGCCGGCCAGGCTTCCTCATCGGGGCTAAGATAGAGGAGATGGGTCATACTCCAGGCAAAAGGCCTGAGCTCCTCCGGCAGGGAAACCACCTGCCACTGACCCACCAGGAGTCCGGAACATTTCTCCCAGTTGATCCTGGCGGAGGATGCGGCCGAGTAAATCTCCTGGCACTCACGCATCCTCCGCAGGTCAGCGGGATCCTCTACCGCGAGGAGCACGTCATCAGCGTAAGCTGAGAGGGCGACCTCCACGCCCGGCCCTTGCAGAGCCAGTCCCGTCAACCTCGTCTGCAGGAGGTGCAGGAAAGGCTCCACGCAGATGGCATATAACTGGCCGGACATGGGGCATCCCTGGCGCACCCCTCTCCTAAAGTGAAGGGGCGCCGTCAAGGACCCGTTAATCTTAATCAGACACTCCGAGGCGGTGTACAAAAGTCGGATCCGGGCGACGAAATGCGTCCCGAACTCGAAAGCACACAGAGTTCCGAACAGATAGTCGTGATCCACCCTGTCAAACGCCTTCTCTTGGTCGAGAGATAGGAAGGCGACCGACAGACCAGCCTCCTGGGTGTGATGGATGAGGTCCCGGACCAGATGGATGTTATCGTGGATTGTCCGGCCCGGGACCGTGTAGGACTGGTCGGGGTGGATCATGTGGTCCAGCACGGCGCCAAGGCGAGCAGACATCACCCTGGTGAAGATTTTGTAGTCCGTGCTGAGGAGGGAGACCGGGCGCCAGTTCTTAAGGAGGCAGAGATCGCCCTTCTTAGGCAGCAGGACGATGACTGCCCTGCGCCAAGAGAGGGGCATCTCCCCGGTCGCCAGACTTTCCCCCAGGACCCGCGCGTAGTCGCCCCCCAGGACGTCCCAGAACGCCCTGTGGAACTCCACGGTCAGCCCGTCCAGCCCCGGGGATTTTCCCCTCGAGAGCCGGGCGAGGGCACCGGTCAGCTCCGCCAGGCTTAGCGGAGCTTCCAGATTTTCGACGCCCTCCGGGCCGACCTTCGGCAGGTCCTCCCACAAAACTCAAAGCGCTTCCTCGCTGGATGGCTCCGGAGAGAACAGAGCCCCGTAATATTCTCGGGCCCTGTTGTTGACGCCCTCTGGATCTGAGACGAGAGAACCGTCGTCGGCCAGCAGCGTCAAGAGCTGCTTACGGACACTCTGTCTTTTTTCCAGCGAGTAGAAGAAGGAGGAGCCGCGGTCCAGATCCGGCAGGAACCGGATCCGCGACCTCACGAACGCGCCTCGGGACCCGACGAACTGCAGGTCCTTCAGCGCGGCCTTCTTCGCTTCGTACACCGTCCACAGGGCCAGGTCCTCGACGACTTGACCGAGACGGGACTCCAGGTCGAGCACCTCTTTTTCTAGGCGCCCGACCCTGGCCGCCCGCCTCTTGGTCGACCCCCTCGCGTACTCTTGACAGAAGACGCGGACGTGAGCCTTGCCCACGTCCCAGCCTAGCCTCAAGGAGGGGAAGCCGAGCATGCCTATAACGATACTCATTCTGGCACCAGGTGCATCAGCAAACACTGCATTGGGATCCTCATGCAAAGGTTCCGCTGCCTGGACTGGGCTGGTGGTGCCCTGCAGTACTCTCCTGAACAGGTCTGCATATTCGAGGTGGTCTGCTGCATATTGCACAACCTGGCCCTCATGAGGGTACAACCACTGGAGGTCGAGCCAGCAGTACCACATGATGATGAGGAGGTGCAGGAGGAGGAGGAGGATCCCCATCGCAACCCTGCAAGGGAGGTGCAGCTACGTCTGATAGCTGCTCGTTTCACATCATCTCATCCACATGACCCTTCAGCTCCCACTTTCCATGGTCATCCCAATGAGTGCCTGTACACAGAATTGCCCATTCCCAAATGAAACATCTGGCCAGATATATGTACCAAAAATAAAGATTTGTCAAATGTTGCAACTCAGTGCAAAAACACAACGGAAACAAAAAGACTACCATAAACTAACACAAGTAATCATTTTTTACCCCTGTGCATCTCTTTATAACACTTGTTATCCTCACACTACTCCTAAGTGTCTCCCCTATGGCTGCATCATGGGTCTGGGAAGGCTGCTGTAGTTGTTGTGTGTGAGCTACAGATGTCCTTTGGGCTGGAAGGGCCAGGTGCAGACTGGGCAGCACCCTCTATAGATATGTGAAGAGAAAAAGATTAGTGAGGACAAACGTAGGTCCCTTGCAGTCAGATTCAGGTGAATTTATAATGGGGAACAAAGAAATAGCAGACCAATTGAACAAATACTTTGGTTCTGTCTTCACGAAGGAAGACACAAATAACCTCCCGGAAGTACGAGGGGACCGAGGGTCTAGTGAGAAGGAGGAACTGAAGGATATCCTTATTTGGCAGGAAATTGTGTTCGGGAAATTGATGGGATTGAAGGCCGATAAATCCCCAGGGCCTGATAGTCTGCATCCCAGAGTATTAAGGAAGTGGCCATAGAAATAGTGGATGCATTGGTGGTAATTTTCCAGCAGTCTATCGACTCTGGATCAGTTCCTATGGACTGGAAGGTAGCGAATGTAACACCACTTTTTAAAAAGAGAGGGAGAGAGAAATCGATTAATTATAGACCCGTTAGCCTGACATCAGTGGTGGGGAAAATGTTGGAATCAATTATTAAGGATGAAATAGCAGCGCATTTGGAAAGCAGTGACAGGATCGGTCCAAGTCAGTATGGATTTATGAAAGGGAAATCAAGCTTGACAAATCTTCTGGAATTTTTTGAGGATGTAACTAGTAGAGTGGACAAGGGAGAACCAGTGGACTTTCAAAAGGCTTTTGACAAGATCCCACACAAGAGATTGGTGTGCAAAATCAAAGCACATGGTATTGGGGGTAATATACTGACGTAGATCGAGAACTGGTTGGCAGACAGGAAGCAGAGAGTCGGGAAAAATGGGTCCTTTTCAGAATGGCAGGCAGTGACCAGCGGAGTGCCACAGGGCTCAGTGCTGGGACCCCAACTCTTTACAATATACATCAATAATTTGGATGAAGGGATTGAGTGTAATATCTCCAAATTTGCAAATGACATTAAACTGGGTGGCGGTGTGAGCTGTGAGGGGGACGCTAAGAGGCTGCAGAGTGACTTCGACAGATTAGGTGAGTGGGCAAATGCATGGCAGATGCAGTATAATGTGGATAAATGTGAGATTATACACTTTGGAAGCAAAAACACGAAGACAGAATATTAGCTGAATGGTGGCAGATTAGGAAAAGGGGAGGTGCAACGAGACTTGGGTGTCATGGTTCATCCGTCATTGAAAGTTGGCATACAGGTACAGCAGGCAGTAAAGAAGGCAAATGGTATGTTGACCTTCATAGCTAGGGGATTTCAGTATAGGAGCAGGGAAGTCTTACTGCAGTTGTACAGGGCCTTGATGAGGCATCACCCGGAATATTGTGTTCAATTTTGGTCTCCTAATCTGAGGAAGGACGTTCTTGCTATTGAGGGAGTGCAGCGAAGGTTCACCAGACTGATTCCCGGGATGGCTGGACTGACATAGGAGGAGAGATTGGATCAACTGGGCCTTTATACATTGGAGTTCAGAAAGATGAGAGGGTATTTCATAAAAACATACAAGATTCTGACGGGACGGGACAGGTTAGATGCGGGAAGAATTTTCCCGATGTTGGGGAAGTCCTGAACCAGGGGACACAGTCTTAGGATAAGGGGTAGGCCATTTAGGACTGAGATGAGGAGAAACTTCTTCACTCAGAGAGTTGTTAACCTGTGGAATTCTCTACTGCAGAGAGTTGTTGATGCCAGTTCATTGGATATATTCAAGAGGGAGTTAGATATGGCCCTTACGGATAAAGGGATCAAGGGGTATGGAGAGAAACCAGGAAAGGGGTACTGAGGGAATGATCAGCCATGATCTTATTGAATGGTGGTGCAGGCTCGAAGGCCGAATGGCCTACTCCTGCACCTATTTTTCTGTGTTTCTATGTTCAGTCTGGCTTGGCTTGGGTGAGGCCATGCGTGGATGCACTGGTGGAATGGCAGGTCTGGGGCCAGGAATGTTGTGATCTTGTGAGAGCACATCATCAGGATCCTGGTCCGAGGAGCCTGAGTCACTCATCGGAGGCTGCAAGTTAACACCACCACCAAGCTGAGGGATGTCAGGTCGGTGCTGTGGCGCAAAACCAGAAGATCCCCCATGGCCCATGGTGGACCCAGCCGCGAACGCAAAACTGAGGTGTCAGGTGGCATCGAGCTGAGACTGCATGAGAGCAGACATAGTTGCAACGCCAGCAGACATGGCAGCAGTTTGACGCTCCATGGCAGCAGTTTGACACTCATGGCCTGCTGCCCAGAGAACATAAGAACATTCTGAGCTTCCAGAGCCGCGGCCATCCTCTTCATTCCAGCACGATACACTTGTTCCCGCGTGCCTGTGCCGAAATGGCTGCTGCCATATCACCTGCAGGTTGCGGCCTCACCGCTGGATCTGCACGGTCACTCTGAGAGTTCACCATCGCCTGCACACTGGCAATGATGGGCTCCATGGCGTGAGCAGAGCTGTCGACTATGCAGGAGGTGGACTCCTCCAGACTTGTCACCACTTCTGACAGGCTCTGTGGCACCCTTGTCAGTGCCCCCAACATCTGGAAATGCATGGACTCCATCCTTCTTTTGTATGCTTCTACATAGATGGCATCGTCTGAGTCGTCGTTGGCAGAACTCTGGTGCAGACTCGACCCCTGGAGAGATGACACATGAGGTTGCCTAACCTCGTCACCATGGTGCAGGCCGCTGGGCCCTGATGCAACACCCAGTGCAGAACACTGTACCACCTTATCTATATCACACCACACACTGCAAGTATCTGAGCTGGCGCATGTGGGTGGAAGCAGTGACATGTTGATGCCATCAGTGTCCTCCTCTTCCTCTTCCACCTCAGTGGCATCCCCAAATGAGAGAGTGCTGTGGATGCTTGCAACAGGGCTTGAACCCTCAATGTCCTCACTGCTGCGACCTGAGATTTCAGGGCTTATAAGGAGAAGGGTGTGATGCAGGCCTCCAGCTGGTTTGTGATGTCTCTCGTGACTGGCGACTGTGCTGGGTGTGCTGACACTGGGCCTGTCATCTGCAAGGAAAAATGGGAGAAGGGCTGCTGTGAGGGGGAGGTGGGGGATTGACGCATGGAGCCTACATATCACAGACTTCCAGAAGGAAAGGCACAATAGGTGCTGGCGCATTCATAAGAACATAAGAACGTAAGAATTAGGAACAGGAGTCGGCCATCTAGCCCCTCGAGCCTGCCCCGCCATTCAATAAGATCATGGCTGATCCGGTCGTGGACTCAGCTCCACTTACCCGCCCTCTCCCCGTAACCCTTAATTCCCTTATTGATTAAAAATCTATCTATCTGTGATTTGAATACATTCAATGAGCTAGCCTCAACTGCTTCCTTGGGCAGAGAATTCCACAGATTCACAACCCTCTGGGAGAAGAAATTCTTTCTCAACTCGGTTTTAAATTGGCTCCCCCGTATTTTGAGGCTGTGCCACCTAGTTCTAGTCTCCCCAACCAGTGGAAACAACCTCTCTGCCTCTATCTTGTCAATCCCTTTCATGATTTTAAATGTTTCTATAAGATCACCCCTCATCCTTCTGAAATCCAACGAGTAAAGACCCAGTCTACTCAATCTATCATCATAAATAACCCCCTCATTTCAGGAATCAGCCTAGTGAATCGTCTCTGTACCCCTTCCACAGCCAGTATATCCTTCCTTAAGTAAGGTGACCAAAACTGCACACAGTACTCCAGGTGCGGCCTTACCAATACCTTATACAGTTGCAGCAAGACCTCCCTGCTTTTGTACTCCATCCCTTTCGCAATGAAGGCCAACATTCCATTCGATTTCCTGTTTACCTGTTGCACCTGCAAACTAACCTTTTGGGATTCATGCACAAGGACCCCCAGGTCCCTCTGCACCACAGCATGTGGTAATTTCTCCCCATTCAAATAATATTCCCTTTTACTGTTTTTTTTCCCAAGGTGGATGACCTAACACTTTCCGACATTGTATTCCATCTGCCAAACCTTAGCCCATTCGCTTAACCTATCCAAATCTCCTTGCAGCCTCTCTGAATCCTCTACAGAACCCGCTTTCCCACGAATCTTAGTGTCATCTGCAAATTTTGTTGCACTACACTCTGTCCCCTCTTCCAGGTCATCTGTGTATATTGTAAACAGTTGTGGTCCCAGCACTGATCCCTGTGGCACACCACTAACCACTGATTTCCAACCGGAAAAGGACCTATTTATCCCGACTCTCTGCTTTCTGTTAGCCAGCCAATTCTCTATCCATGCTAATACATTTCCTCTGACTCCACGTACCTCTATCTTCTGCAGTAACCTTTTGTGTGGCACCTTATCGAATGCCTTTTGGAAATCTAAATACACCACATCCATCGGTACACCTCTATCCACCATGCTCGTTATATCCTCAAAGAATTCCAGTAAGTTAGTTAAACATGATTTCCCCTTCATGAATCCATGCTGCGTCTGCTTGATTGCACTATTCCTATCTAGATGTCCCGTTATTTCTTCCTTAATGATAGTTTCAAGCATTTTACCCACTACAGATGTTAAACTAACCGGCCTATAATTACCTGCCTTTTGCCTGCCCCCTTTTTTAAACAAAGGCGTTGCATTAGCTGCTTTCCAATCCGCTGGTACCTCCCCAGAGTCCAGAGAATTTTGGTAGGTTATAACGAATGCATCTGCTATAACTTCCGCCATCTCTTTTAATATCCTGGGATGCATTTCATCAGGACCAGGGGACTTGTCTACCTTCAGTCCCATTAGCCTGTCCAGCACTACCCCCCTAGTGATAGTGATTGTCTCAAGGTCCTCCCTTCCCACGTTCCTGTGGCCTGCAAATTTTGGCATGGTTTTTGTGTCTTCCACTGTGAAGACGGAAGCAAAATAATTCTTTAAAGTCTCAGCCATTTCCACATTTCCCATTATTAAATCCCCCTTTTCATCTTCTAAGGGACCAACATTTACTTCAGTCACTCTTTTCCATTTTATATATCTGTAAAAGCTTTTACTATCTGTTTTTATGTTTTGCTCAAGTTTACCTTCGTAATCTATCATCCCTTTCTTTATTGCTTTTTTAGTCATTCTTTGCTGTTGCTTAAAATATTCCCAATCCTCTAGTTTCCCACTAACCTTGGCCACCTTATACACATTGGTCTTTGATTTGATACTTTCCTTTATTTCCTTGGTTATCCACGGCTGGTTATCCTTTCTCTTGCTGCCCTTCTTTTTCACTGGAATATATTTTTGTTGCGCACTATGAAAGAGCTCCTTAAAAGTCCTCCACTGTTCCTCAATTGTGCCACCATTTAGTCCTTCTTTCCAGTCTACTTTAGCCAACTATGCCCTCATCCCACTGTAGACCCCTTTGTTTAAGCATAGTACGCTCGTTTTTGACACAACTTCCTCATCCTCAATCTGTATTGCAAATTCAACCATATTATGATCACTCATTCTGAAAGGATCTTTTACGAGGAGATCGTTTATTTTTCCTGTCTCATTACACAGGACCAGATCTAAGATGGCTTGCTCCCTTGTAGGTTCTGTTACATACTGTTCTAAAAAACAATCCCGTATGCATTCTATGAATTCCTTCTCCAGGCTACCCCATGCGATTTGATTTGACCAATCGATATGTAGGTTAAAATCCCCCATGACTACTGCCGTTCCTTTTTATGCCTCCATTATTCCCTTGATTATTACCAGCCCCACCATGAAGTTATTATTTGGGGGCCTATAAACAATGCCGACCAGTGACTTTTTCCCCTTACTATCTCTAATCTCCACCCACAATGATTCAACATTTTGTTCATTGGAGCCAATATCATCCTTCACAACTGCCCTGATATCATCTTTTATTAACAGAGCTACCCCACCTCCTTTCCCTTCTTGCCTATCTTTCTGAATCGTCAGATACCCCTGTATGTTTAATTCCCAGTCTTGGATACCCTGCAACCATGTTTCTGTAATGGCCACCAAATCATACCCATTTGTAATGATTTGTGCCGTCAACTCATTTACTTTATTTAGAATGCTGCGTGCATTTAGGTAAGAGTGTTTTCATCCTAGTTTTTAAACCATGATTTTTAGTTTTGACCCCTCCTGCAGCCCTTTTATATTCAGTGGCCCTTTTTGATTCTTGCCTTTGGTTTCTCTGCCCTCCACTTTTACTCATCTCTTTTCTGTCTTTTGTTTCTGTCTCCTTTTTGTTCCCCTCTGTCTCCCTGTGTTGGTTCCCATCCCCCTGTCATATTAGTTTAACTCCTCCCCAACAGCACTAGCAAACACTCCCCCTAGGACATTGATTCCGGTCCTGCCTAAGTGCAGACCGTCCAGTTTGTACTGGTCCCACCTCCCCCAGAACCTGTTCCAATGCCCCACGAATTTGAATCCCTCCCTGTTGCACCACTGCTCAAGCCACGTATTCATCTGTGCTATCCTGCGATTCCTACTTTGACTAGCACGTGGCACTGGTAGCAATCCCGAGATTACTACTTTTGAGGTCCTACTTTTTAATTTAGCTCCTAGCTCCTTAAATTCATCTCGTAGGACCTCATCCCTTTTTTAACCTATGTCGTTGGTACCAATTTGCACCACGACAACTGGCTGTTCTCCCTCCCTTTTTAGAATGTCCTGCATTCACTTGGAGACATCCTTGACCCTTGCACCAGGGAGGCAACATACCATCCTGGAGTCTCGGTTGTGGCTGCAGAAACGCCTATCTATTCCTTTTATGATTGAATCCCCTATCACTATCGCTCTCCCACTCTTTTCCCTGCCCTTTTGTGCAACAGAGCCAGCCACGGTGCCATGAACTTGGCTGCTGCTGCTCTCCCCTGATGAGTCATCTCCCTCAACAGCACTCAAAGCAGTGTATCTGTTTTGCAGGGGGATGACCAGATGGGACCCTTGCACTACCTTCTTTGTACTACTCTTCCTGCTGGTCTTCCATTCCCTAATTGGCTGTGGATCCTTCTCATGCTGTAATACCAACTCACTGCATGTGCCACTTATGTCATTCTCAGCATCGTGGATGCTCCAGAGTGAATCCACCCTCAGCTCCAATTCCGCAACACGGTCCGTCAGGAGATGGAGGCGGATACACTTCTCACACACGTAGTCGTCAGGGACACCGGAAGTGTCCCTGAGTTCCCACATGGTACAGGAGGAACATATCACGTGACCAAGCTCTCCTGCCATGCCTTAACCCTTAGATACCCTTAAATTGGTAACAACAATGTTACAGTTTACTTACTGATATAAAAAATAAAAAGAAAAGCTACTCACCAATCACCAGCCAATCACTTACCCCCTTGGCTGTGACGTCACCTTTTGATTCCTTTCTACTTCTTTTTTGCCTTCTCTCCCCGCTGTAGCTGCACAAGCACGTCTTTATAGGCCGCCCCGACACTGCTCCCACCTCTCGCCAACTGCCGCTGCCTGTGGAACAGCCGCTGGGCCTTTTGTAGGCCGCTCCGACACTGCTCCCGCCTCTCACCAACTGCCGCTGCCTGTGGAATACCCGCTGGGCCTTTATAGGCCGCTCCGACACTGCTCCCGCCTCTCACCAACTGCCGCTGCCTGTGGAACAGCCGCTGGGCCTTTTGTAGGCCGCTCCGACGCTGCTCCCGCCTCTCACCAACTGCCGCTGCCTGTGGAATACCCGCTGGGCCTTTATAGGCCGCTCCGACACTGCTCCCGCCTCTCACCAACTGCCGCTGCCTGTGGAATACCCGCTGGGCCTTTATAGGCCGCTCCGACGCTGCTCCCGCCTCTCACCAACTGCCGCTGCCTGTGGAACACCTGCTGGGCCTTTATAGGCAAGTATAGAGTGCATTCAAGGACGGCCTCACTTACCCATGCTGCCCATATTGACGTCACCAGAACTGCAGCCCACAGGGTGCATCTCATTTGCAAGTATAAATGGGAGAAGGGTTGCCGTGAGGGGGAGGTGGGGAATGAAGGCATGGAGGATGCAACTAGCAGACTTCCATGAAGGAAAGGAACAGTAGGCGCTGGCGCATTGAAGGAGAGAGCATTAAAGGAGGGCCTTCACTTACCCACAGCACTACACTCGCCCACAGGGAACGCACCATGCCTGCAGACCAGAACCTCAGCCCTCTCTACCAGAGCTGTGAGGACCTGCATGTCTGCCTCCCCACCACCAATCCTCTTTTGCTCGCCTCTATTGTGAGCCAATTTGGCCTGCAAAAGAAAGTATGGTTGGTGATTACCACTCTGATGATGCATCAGAAATGAGTGCACAAGTGTTTGTTCCTGACATGCAGCTGTAAGTGTGAGATGAAAGGAGCTTCCATTGCGAGAACACACACACATATATATATATATATATATATATAGATATATAGAGGCGTAAACAATGAAATGCTGCTTGAATGACGAAACAGTGAGTATGGGAAATAAGAGATTGTTGAAGGAGAGGCTCGCAGATGCAAGGTCAGCAGTTGGTGGAAGAGGTACTCACTTTCATAAGATGGATTATGTCATGGAATCATTTCCTGCACTGCATGGGAGTCCCCTCATGAATGAAGGTGCCTGAGACCTCCCCTGCTATCTGCCTCCATGCATTAGTCAAGACCTGCCGAGTTGGTCTCCCCACGTCGGGATACTGCAGTCTACTCCTGCCCTCTACACCTTGTGGAATGGTGTCCAGCTCTGCATCGGTAAAGCAGCTTGCCCTCCTTGCTCCGCTAACACTAGCTATCCTCAAAGTCAACTCCTTCCCTTCTCAGGGCCTAGCTGCAAACCCTGGCATTTCTTTACTTTTTTGTTTTTGACTTCTTTTGCGGGCTTCTGGTTTGTTTGATTTTTTACATCCTAGCATTTCAGTGAGTGTATATGTAATTTTAAGTATTCCAATACGATAAGCTGTTTGACACCACCTCCCAAACCCAGGAGCTCTACCACCTAGAAGGACAAGGGGAGCAGATAGATGGGAACGTTCCTCTCCAAATCACACACCATCCTGACTTGGAAATATATTGCCGTTTCTTCATTGTCACTGGGTCAAAATCCTGGAACTCCCTCCCCAATGCCCTGTGGGAGTACCTTCATCATCATCATCATCCTCATAGTCCCCAAGCCAAGCTTCGGATCACTTACCATCTCACCGAAGGGCGCTGCTCAGCGCCGAGCTTATGGCCTGCATCTCACCATAGGCAATTAGGTTCATACAGCAGTGCTTGGTCTCCAGTTGTCTTTGACCACTTTGCCACTGGACCAAGACCTTGCTCAGCTAAACCCGTGTGGTAGCTGGTGTGCAACAGCCACTCCATTACATCTGGAAGTCCCATATCCTCAGGGTCCACCATTGCCTGAGGTGGTCTACGGGCACCGAGCTTTATCCAAATATTTAAATCGATAGATCCTGACAGAGCTACTTGTCACCTACATTTCATAAGGAGGCCGTTCTTTAGGTCAGTATTGTAATCTTGAATTATTTACCTCTTGAACAAGGAGAAAATTAGCTTTGCAATGATATAAGCTGAGGGAGAAAGCACAGTGATCATGCATTTTGTAGCTAGATTGTATTACAATGAATTGAGATGTGAGTGTGGAAAAAGGATTGCAATACATCTTGAGCCTTTCTAAAAGCTAAGAATTGTTGCCTTCTCTTCCCCCTTCGCTCACCACCCCGCTCCCGCCCGCCCCCTCAATGTGAACACTTACCGCAAAATTGTCCAGCTTTGCACTAGCAACTAGGCATTCAAACATACATTTAGCCTGGACCACAAAATCTGCTTTCTAATTTCTTGTGGCCCATTTAAGTGTTCTCCATTCCCTAGAGTGTGATTTATAGGTGAGGTTTGATTCCTAGCGAAACTGGCAATGGCATGTTAAAAAATTGTTTTTAAATATTCATTTGACATTTTACAGAAAAACATGCATCGATCTAAACTTTCTTATTGGCCATTTCTAACTGCAGTTGCACCTTGTTAAATAAAGAGCTAGAATAACTCTGCTCAGTTCAGATTGCGAGTTCCTCATTGAAACCTAAGCAAGTTAATAATGACAGTACAGATTTCAAATTAGTACCCTTTAACATTGAGTTAACCACCTTAAAATTCAGTCCAAAAAAAGCTTTCCTGGTTATATTGCTGAATTGAGATTTTTCCTGGAAGTTTCAAAAGTTTTGTTTAGGGCTGAAACTTTTGTACGATTAATAGAGATAGCACTTGATTCCTAACCAAACTGTTATACATTTCAGCCCCGTCACCATGTGACGCTGAAATGTACCCGCCGCAGCTGGATGAGTTCTTTCATTTTTCAGCCTGTCAGACAAAGCACCATATTGGTGGCCTTGCTTATACTATATCACCTGCTGGATGATCATGGAACAGCACTTGGGAGACCAAAGAAGGGTTTGTGGCCTGCTCTATGCTAGAAGAAGATGTGTGGTGGCAGATGGGAAAAGACAGCTTGCATCCTTTCACACCATATTACCATAAAAGACCAGCAAACACATATTCAACACTAGGTCTACAGACTTACCTTGGGGTCTGAGTTCAGCGTAACATTATGCTTTATGTTCTCCATTAGAATTATTTTGCTTTTATAAGATAACGTTCTTGTCATTTAATTGTGGGCTGCTGGCAAAGATTACTTCACTTACTTTTGGGCAATGGTATGTTATGTGACAGTGAGTAAAACACCTATGCTCATTCCGCTTGAAGATTAACCTAGTGTTGAACTAAGCTTGTGGCTGTTCCTCCAGTGAGAAGTTGTCAAATAACCACATAAAGCTTGAGACACAATTAGATGCTGCACGTAGACTGAAGAAGAGATTTCATCCTGCAGCGTTGCAGAAAGTCATCATTGATCACAATCAAAGATTTAACTAAGGTTTCAAAAAGTTAAGTATAAGGGGGCGATTTTCGGCAGCATATTCAGGCGCTAACAATCCTCCGAGGTGGTCAAGCTGGGGTCTTGACCTGAAACATTGGTTTAGCCCGTGTTTAGTGCAAGATGTCATCTTGGTAAAGGACTTGAAGCCTGCGCTAGGAATGGTCGCCCGGAGGTTAGTGGAAGAACTGATTGTCAGTTAAAATGCCTGTTAGTGCTCATTAAAGAGGCTCCATGGCATATTGGTGGCTAACGCTTTAACTAACGCCCTCTCCTAAAAACAACCAGCTGCTTGGGAGTAAATGCGGCAATGATGGCGGTTATAAGCGCTAGTTAATGGGAAATTTATGATTTCATATTCATTGCTGCTGAAGCTGTGAAGAGGACCTCTGAAACCTATGTAGAGAGAAAGAGGGAAGTAAAATGGGGGCAGAAGCAAAAGATAGAAAGAAGAAAATAAAAGTGGAGGACAGAGAAACACAAGGCAAAAATCAAAAAGGGCCACATTACAGCAAAATTCTAAAGGGGCAAAGTGTGTTAAAAAGACAAGCCTGAAGGCTCTGTGCCTCAATGCAAGGAGCATTCATAATAAGGTGGATGAATTAACTGCGCAGGCAGCTATTAACGAATATGATATAATTGGGATTACAGAGACATGGCTCCAGTGTGACCAAGGCTGGGAACTCAACATCCAGGGGTATTCAACATTCAGGAAGGATAGACAGAAAGGAAAAGGAGGTGGGGTAGCGTTGCTGGTTAAAGAGGAAATTAACGCAATAGTAAGGAAGGACATTAGCTTGGATGATGTGGAATCTGTATGGGTAGAGTTGCGGAATACCAAAGGACAGAAAATGCTCGTGGGAGTTGTGTGCAGACCACCAAACAGTAGTAGTGAGGTTGGGGACAGCATCAAACAAGAAATTAGGGATGCGTGGAATAAAGGTACAGCAGTTATCATGGGCGACTTTAATCTGCATATAGATTGGGCTAACCAAACTGGTAGCAATACGATGGAGGAAGATTTCCTGGAGTGTATTAGGGATGGTTTTCTAGACCAATATGTCGAGGAATCAACTAGAGGGCTGGCCATCCTAGACTGGGTGATGTGTAATGAGAAAGGACTAATTAGCAATCTTGTTATGCGAGGTCCCTTGGGGAAGAGTGACCATAATATGGTAGAATTCTTTATTAAGTTGGAGAATGACAGAGTTAATTCAGAGACTAGGGTCCTGAACTTAAGGAAAGGTAACTTCGATGGTATGAGACGTGAATTGGCTAGAATAGACTGGTGAATGATACTTAATGGGTTGACAGTGGATAGGCAATGGCAGACTTTTAAATATCACATGGATGAACTTCAACAATTGTACATCCCTGTCTGGAGTAAAAATAAAACGGGGAAGGTGGATCAACCGTGGCTAACAAGGGAAATTAGGGATAGTGTTAAATCTAAGGAAGAGGCATATAAATTGGCCAGAAAAAGCAGCAAACCTGAGGACTGTGAGAAATTTAGAATCCAGCAGAGGAGGACAAAGTGTTTAATTAGGAGGGGCAAAATCGAGTATGAGAGGAAGTTTGCAGGGAACATAAAAACTGAGTGCAAAAGCTGGTATAGATATGTGAAGAGAAAGAGATTAGTGAAGACAAACGTAGTTCCCTTGCAGTCAGAATCAGGTGAATTTATAATGGGGAACAGAGAAATGGCAGACCAATTGAACAAATACTTTGGTTTTGTCTTCACGAAGGAAGACACGAATAACTTTCTGGAAATACTAGGGGACAAAGGATCTAGCGAGAAGGAGGAACTGAAGGAAATCCTTATTAGTCAGGAAATTGTGTTAGGAAAATTGATAGGATTGAAGGCCGATAAATCCCCAGAGCCTGATAGTCTGCATCCCAGAGTACTTACGGAAGTGGCCCTAGAAATAGTGGATGCATTGGTGATCATTTTCCAACAGTCTATCGACTCTGGATCAGTTCCTATGGACTAGAGGGTAGCTAATGTAACACCACTTTTTAAAAAAGAAGGGAGAGAGAAAACAAGGAATTATAGACCAGTTAGCCTGACATTGGTAGTGGGTAAAATTTTGGAATCAATTATTAAAGATGAAATAGCAGCGAATTTGGAAAGCAGTGACAGGATCGGTCCAAGTCAGCATGGATTTATGAAGGGAAATCATGCTTGACAAATCTTCTAGAATTTTTTGAGGATGTAACTAGTACAGTGGACAAGGGAGAATGAGTGGATGTGGTGCATTTGGACTTTCAAAAGGCTTTTGACAAGGTCCCACACAAGAGATTGATGTGCAAAATTAAAGCACATGGTATTGGGGGTAATGTACTGAACGTGGATAGAGAATTGGTTGGCAGACAGGAAGCAGAGATTTGGGATAAACAGGTCCTTTTCAGAATGGCAGGCAGTGACTAGTGAGGTGCCGCAGGGCTCAGTGCTGGGACCCCAGCTATTTACAATATACATCAATGATTTAGATGAAGAAATTGTGTGTAATATCTCCAAGTTTGCAGATGACACTAAGTTGGGTGGCTGTGTGAGCTGTGAGGAGGATGCTAAGAAGCTGCAGGTTGACTTGGACAGGTTAGGTGAGTGGGCAAATGCATGGCAGATGCAGCATAATGTGGATAAATGTGAGGTTATCCACTTTGGTGGCAAAAACACGAAGGCAGAATATTATCTGAATGGCGGCAGATTAGAAAAAGGGGAGGTGCAACGAGACCTGGGTGTCATGGTACATCAGTCATTGAAAGTTGGCATGCAGGCACAGCAGGCAGTGAAGAAGGCATGTTGGCCTTCATAGCTAGGGGATTTGAGTATAGGAGCAGGGAGGTCTTACTGCAGTTGTACAGGGCCTTGGTGAGGCCTCACCTGGAATATTGTGTCCAGTTTTGGTCTCCTAATCTGAGGAAGGACATTCTTGCTTTTGAGGGAGTGCAGCGAAGGTTCACCAGACTGATTCCCGGGATGGCAGCACTGACATATGAAGAAAGATTGGATCAACTGGGCATGTATTCACTGGAGTTTAGAAGAATAAGAGGGGATCTCATAGAAACATATAAAATTCTGATTGGACTGGACAGGTTAGATGCAGGAAGAATGTTCCCGATGTTGGGGAAGTCCAGAACCATGGGACACAGTCTAAGGATAAGGGGTAAGCCATTTAGGACCAAGATGAGGAGAAACTTCTACACTCAGAGAATTGTGAACCTGTGGAATTCTCTACCGCAGAGAGTTGTTGATGCCAGTTCGTTAGATATATTCAAGAGGGAGTTATATATGGTCCTTATGGCTAAATGGATCAAGGGGTATGGAGAGAAAGCAGGAAAGGGGTACTGAGGTGAATGATCAGCCATGATCTTATTAAATGGTGGTGCAGGCTTGAAGGGCCGAATGGCCTACTCCTGCAACTATTTTCTGTGTTTCTATGTTTCTAACACATCGTGAAACATTCTGGGACACTTTGTCAAGACTTCACCAACTCTCGAGCAACATTCATTCCACAAATTCTTTGAGGACTTTGCCTAAAAAGAGTAAGTGCTGTGCTACTCCACCTTATTAAACACCTTATGGGAGTCACCAGAAGAATGGGAGTGCTTGGTCATGGGATCTTGCCAGGTGTCCCCCTTGGTCTGGATGAGGAATAGGAGGAGGACATGAGGCCAGGTAGAGCAGCACCAGCTGCTGCAGGAGAGAGGAACAGGAGGGCAAGGTTGCATCCTTCCCTCTGTGAATACAGGATATCCCACTGCCTCTGGACCTCCTCCACCAGAGCCTCCAGTGCCACATCTGAGACCTGTCCTCCCTCTCCCTTGGTTCCTGAGCCATCCTGCAACATACCATCCTGTGCACTCCAAACCTTCAGGAACCCACATATACTGCTCCACAAAAATTTCAACTAATCAGCATGTGAGTGCTGAACCTGCAGGTTTCTGGTTTAGCGCCTCCAGGCAAATTCAAATTCTGGTATTCAGCAATTAGGATCAAAATTGGGTGCTAATTCCAGACTTCAGAACAGGCGTGTTTTATCAGCACAGCACACATTTAGCACCTGTTTTCACTTTTTGGTCAAAATATCCTTCTAAAATTTTACAGCAGCCAAAAGTATAAGTTGAGATTGTCGCTGCTTTGCTTTAGTCGACTGAATTTTACTTCACTGGTATACTTAGAAAGCCTTACTTACAAAAATCTTGAAATTACAGCGGGCAATTTTAATCTAACATGCTCAGTGGGAAAGTGAGGACTTTGATTTGGCCCTCAGTTTACAGCTAGACCAATGTAACTTTTCATCAATGGAAGATAGAATTGGGTAGGATGTAAAAAGGGCAGCTGATCCGATCCTGCCAGTTTCCTGCCAGGCAAGTATGTATTCATATGAAATTCCTCTGTCCTCTGTTTCAATTAAGGTGTCAACCAACTTTTTAAAATGGGTTAAGGCCTGTATTAAACTAGCTGGATAAAGGATTTTCATACAAATGCATTACTAATATCACAATACAGGAGTTTGAGAAGTCTGAGAGCTCGAGAGTTCGAGAGGTCGGGAGGTTGTGAGTTTGGGAGACTAGGAGTCGGAGAGTTCGGGAGGCCAGAGAGGTTGGTGAATTCGGGAAGCCAGAGAGGTTGGTGAATTCGGGAGGCCAGAGAGGTCGGTGAGTTCGGGAGGTCAGTGAGTTCAGGAGGCCAGAGCGGTCGGTGAGTTGGTAAGTAGCTCTCTTTTCTCTTTTTCTTTTGAATTAGATTTTAAACTAGATAAGTCTAACTAGAGGGATGGCAGGGCAGCTCAGTCCCGTGGAATGCACATCCTGCGGCATGTGGGAAGTCCTGGACACTTTGCATTCCCTAGACAACCATGTGTGCAGGAGGTGTCTCCAGCTTCAGCTAATCGAGCTCTGCGTTTCAGAGCTTGAATGGTGGCTGGAGTCAATACATTGCATCCGCAAGGCTGAGAGCTATGTGGATAGCACGTTTCAGGAGGTGGTCACCCTGTAGCTTAAAAGCGTGCAGGTCGAGGGGAAGTGGGTGACCACCAGATGTAGTAAGAATACTAGGCAGGTAGTGCAGGAGTCCCCCCGTGAGTCCATCTCGCTTTCCAACCGATATTCTTTTCTGAATATCGGTGAGGGCGATGGTGTCTCTGGGGAGTGCAGCCAGAGCCAATTCCAAGGCACCACGGGTGGCTCAGCTGCACAGGGTGGGGAGGGATGAGGAATAAAAGAGCTCTAGTGATAGGGGCTTCTATAGTTAGTGGAAAAGACAGGCATTTCTGCGGCCGTAGACGTGACTTCAGAATGGTATGGTGCCTCCCTGGTGCCAGGGAAAAGGATGTCACAGAATGGACGCAGAGCATTCTGGGGGGAGAGGGTAAACAGCTAGAGGTCGTGTTCCATATCTGGACCAATGACATAGGTAAAAAGAGGGATGAGGTCCTACAGGCAGAATTCAGGGAGCTAGGAAGAAAATTAAAGGGTAGGACCTCAAAGGTAGTAATCTCCGGGTTACTACCGGTGCCACGTACAATGAGTACAAGAATAGAAGGATAGAGAGGATGAACACGTGGCTGAAGAGTTGGTGTAGGAGGGAGGGCTTTAAATTCTTGAGGCATTGGGACCGGTTCTGGGTGAGATGGGACCTGTACAAACCGAACAGGTTGCACCTCAACAGCGCCAGGACCGATATCCTCGCGGGGAGTTTTGCTCGTGTTGTTGAGGAGAGTTTAAACTAGTTTGGCAGGGGGATGGGAACCTGACAACAAATTCAATAGGGAAGGAAGTAAAGCAGAAATTGGATAGCAAGAATTTAGAAAGCGAATCTGTAAGACAGAGGAAACAAGGCTTAGTAAGTAGTAATCAAGGAGGTCTTCCTCTGCTGAATGGTATATACTTTAATGCAAGGAGTATAGTGAATAAGGCGGATGAGCTAAGATACTTGGGAGTATGACATTATAGCCGTTACAGAAACATGGCTGAAAGAGGGACAGGTTTGGCAGATCAATATTCCTGGTTACAGGATTTTTAGACAAGATAGAGAGGGGGGTAAAAGATTCAAGAAAGTTTTACAGCGTGAAGAATGATGATATGTTAGAGGGATCATAAAATGAGGCCATTTGGGTTGAATTGAAAAATAAAAAAAGGGGTGATCACACTGCTGGGCGTGTATTATAGACCCCCAAACAGTGGGAGGGAGATAGAGGAGCAAATATATAGGCAAATTGCTGTAAAATCCAAAAACCATAGGGGAGTAATAGTAGGGGATTATAACTATCCAAATATTGGCCCCAAGTTTCGGGCCGTGCCGAGAACAGCGCAGCCCCGAGCTGGACGCCTGTTCTTCGCGCCCAAAAGTGCGCAGGAAAAAAACTGCGATATTCTCTGGCTCCTCCGAGCTCTAACTCAGCTTGGCGCGGCGCGCAGATCACAGCGGGGGACGGAGCCAGACACTCGCGCCGATTCTGTAAGTAGTGGGGGGCGGGTCTAATGCAAATGAAGCGACGTCATGCCGGCAACCCTGCGCGTACGCGTTGGAGCGTGCGCGCATGCACAGTGTGAAACAAACATTGGCACTCGGCCATTTTTAAAGGGACTAGAGGAAAAGTGAAGATTTGTCTCTTGGACCCCTGGAAAGGCTTGTTATTTAATTTTTGTGATACTTTTGTGTGTGAGGGATTGCTTTTAGCAGCACTGTTGAATAAATCACCTGCTGAAATCAGTGAGTTCAGCTTTTCACTGCTAAACTTGCAGAACCGGTGCTGCATTGGTGCATTCAAATTAAGGACTGTGTGTTTTGAGAAATAAGAGTGCCAATTTAACTTTGCAATGGATCGACGTCCACCAAGAACAAATAATTTCTTGCATGAGGAAGTAGAGATATTAGTCAACATAATTGAGCAGAGATGGCAGGAGCTAGATACCAGCAACAGAGGTCGCATAAAAGTGCCACCAAAAGAAATGACGAAATGGTGAAACCAAGTTGCAGAAGATTACTGTGCACTGGTGCGTACCATGAGATCTGGAAGCCAGTGTAAAAAGAAATGGCACGACCTTGGTCAAATAGTTAGTGTAAGTAATATTTCCCGTTTTTAATTCAATCGTAATTGTAACCTGGCTATCTGTATGTCCCACCTTGCAAGCTGACACACTCTGTAAAAAGTTATATTTTACTTTTTGCAGAAGAAATTGGCCCACAACAAAAGGGAGGCAACTCGGACAGGAGGAGGCATGCCCAATCTGCATCCACTGACACCCTTGGAACAAAGGGTAGCTGCTATGATGAGTCGTACATGGAGAAAAGCAATCAGTACAGCACAAACTGGGCCTGCACGCGAGGAAGAGGGTAAGTCCTGAAAATGCATCGTGGCCCTTTAAATCAACCTGCTGCCTAACCTGCTATGTGTGAAAGTACTCATGCCACCCATCCAGCCCCCTCCCTTGTTGTTAAACAGTTGACTGTTCTGATGTATTTTGCAGAACATGATCATGATGATGATGATGATGCTGTTGCTGCTGCCAACCCTGAGGATCCTGAGGGGACTGAACAAGAACCAGTACAACCAGCTGTGGACGATCCAGACTGGATGATGGCAGCGATGATTGAAATGTCTGCAGGGGAGAGCTTCCAAATTAATGTTTATGAGCCCCCATCAAGGGGCATCAGAGTTTCAACCCCTAGCATAGGTCTTGGTTCCACCTTCCATGGTTTTGATTCCAATGTTGCGGGTCCCAGTGGTGCTGCTGGTATAATGCAGCATTCTACAGTCAGTGCACTACCGTCCGAGCCTGCGCCTCCCTCTCGCATAGGTTCTGGTTCCACCTACTATGGTTTTGATTCCAACGCTGCAGGTCCCAGTGCTGCTGCTGATACCAAGGAGGAGTTTACACCCATTCGTCCAACATCCCAGCCCACGGCTCGCACTCGAGTGCTGTCGTCTGGAACACCGAACGCCCCACCATCCCAGCCCGAGCCTCTCTCTCGCGTACTGCTGTCTGCAACACAGAGCGTCCTACCGTTCCAGCCCGAGCCTCTCCCTCTAGTTCTGCTGTCTGCAACACAGAGCGCCCCACCGTTCCAGCCCAAGCCTCTCCCTCTAGTTCTGCCATCTGGAACACCGAGCGTCCCACAGTCCCAGCCCAAGCCTCTCCCTCTAGTTCTGCCATCTGGAACACCGAGCGTCCCACCGTCCCAGCCGCGCCTCCCTGTGTAGTGGTGCCGCTTGCAAAAACGAGCGTCCCACCGTCCGTGCCCTCGCCTCCCAGTGTAGTGGTGCCATGAGACAGACCCAGGCAGATGAGAAGGAGATTGGAGACACGCTCTCCTGAGATGCAGCATGCAACAGATGCGGATCAGGTTATGGCATTGGCTATGGAGACCAATGAGCTTACCCGATCACTCATTGGTGGCGTCAGTGCAGTGGGTGAAGAGTTGATGGTCCTGACGGGAGAAATAGCAGTAATGACACGGGAACTTAGGGAGGGAATGTCCGAGGGAGTGCAATTGACGGCACAGGCCGTCAGGGAGGGCCTGGTTGAGGTAGCTGCTGCAATAAGGGCACACAGCCCAGCCAATCAAATGACACCCCCATGAAGAAGTGAACATTCACTGAGATATGGATGAGACATGGTTGCAGCCTTTCTTTGCTGCTTTTGTTCTTGTTCTTGATGTAGCTGTAGTAGCATTTTTCAAATTGAAATTGTTTTGTAACTTTTGTAACTTTACAACTTATAAGTGATCTTATGGTCTTTAAGTGATCTTATAGTGTAAATGCTCTCACATTTTGTATCTTATTTAATTTTGCATCTAAAAAGTGATCACGAGAGGCGGGAGTTCTGGGGATCGGAGAGGCCTACAAAAGGCCAGTGAGACCGGGAGCAGCGCGAGTTCGGCGAGAGGCGGGAGTTCCGGGGATCGGAGAGGCCTACAAAAGGCCAGTGAGACTGGGAGCAGCGTGAGTTTGGCAAGAGGCGGGAGTTCCGGGGATTGGAGAGGCCTACAAAAGGCCAGTGAGACCTGGAGCAGCGTCGGAGGTGCGTGGAGAGGCGGGAGTTCCGGGGATCGGAGAGGCCTACAAAAGGCCAGTGAGACCGGGAGCAGCGTCGGAGGTGCGTGGAGAGGCGGGAGTTCCGGGGATCGGAGAGGCCTACAAAAGGCCAGTGAGACCAGGAGCAGCGTTGGAGGTGCGTGGAGAGGCCAGCTTGTGCAGCTACAGGGGGAAGGCAAAAAAGAAGTAGAAAGAAACAGAAAGGTGACGTCACAGCCAAGGGGGTAAGTGATTGGCTGGTGATTGGTGAGTAGTTTTTCTTTTTTCTCTTCCAGAACAGCGAGTAAACTTTAGCATTGTTGTTGCCAATTTAAGGGTTTCTAAGGGTTAAGTCATGGCAGGAGAGCTCGGTCACACGATATGCTCCTCCTGTACCATGTGTGAACTCAGGGACACTTCCGGTGTCCCTGACGACTATGTGTGCGGGAAGTGTATCCGCCTCCAGCTCCTGACGGTCCACGTTGCGGAATTGGAACTGAGGGTGGATTTACTCTGGAGCATCCACGATGCTGAGAATGACATGGGTAGCACGTGTAGCGAGTTGGTCTTACCGCAGGTGAAAGGTCCACAACCAGCTAGGGAATGGAAGACCAGCAGGAATAGCAGTGCAAGGAAGGTAGTGCAGGGGTCCCCTGCAGTCATCCCCCTGCAAAAGAGATACACCGTTTTGAGCACTGTTGCGAGGGATGACTCATCAGGGGAGGGCAGCAGCAGCCAAGTTCATTGCACTGTGGCTGGCTCTGCTGCACAGGAGGGCAGGAAAAAGAGTGGGAGAGCGATAGTGATAGGGGATTTGATTGTAAGGGGAATAGATAGGCATTTCTGCAGCCGCAACCGAGACTCCAGGATGGTATGTTGCCTCCCTGGTGCAAGGGTCAAGGATGTCTCGGAGCGGGTGCAGGAATTTCTGAAAAGGGAGGGTGAACAGCCAGTTGTTGTGGTGCACGTTGGTACCAACGATATAGGTAAAAAACGGGATGAGGTCCTACGAGACGAATTTAAGGAGCTAGGAGCTAAATTAAAATGTAGGACCTCAAAAGTAGCAATCTCGGGATTGCTATCAGTGCCACGTGCTAGTCAGAGTAGGAATCGCAGGATAGCTCAGATGAATACATGGCTTGAGCAGTGGTGCAGTAGGGAGGGATTCAAATTCCTGGGGCATTGGAACCGATTCTGGGGGAGGTGGGACCAGTACAAACCGGATGGTCTGCACCTAGGCAGGACCGGAACCAATGTCTTCGGGGGAGTGTTTGCTAGTGCTGTTGGGGAGGAATTAAACTAATATGGCAGGGGGATGGGAACCAATGCAGGGAGACAGAGGGAAACAAAAAGGAGACAAAAGCAAAAGACAGAAAGGAGATGAGTAAAAGTGGAGGGCAGAGAAACCCAAGGCAAATAACAAAAAGGGCCACTGCACAGCAAAATTCTAAAGGGTCAAAGTGTAATAAAAAGGCAAGCATGAAAGCTCGATGCCTCAATGCAAGGAGTATTCGGAACACAGGAGAGGGCTCTGAACTAGTTAGAATGGGTGAGAGCTCAGATGAACAGGATCCCAAGAAAGAATGTGAAAGGCAGGAGGCAACAGAGCAGAGTAGCACTGGGGTAAGTGTAAACCACAAGGTGATAGGAAGGGACAATATGTATGAATATAAAGGGGCTGCAGGAGGGGTCAAAACTAAAAATCATGGTTTAAAAACTAGTATTAAAACACTCTACCTAAACGCATGCAGCATTCGAAATAAAGTAAATGAGTTGACGGCACAAATCATTACAAATGGGTATGATTTGGTGGCCATTACAGAAACGTGGTTGCAGGGTGGCCAAGGCTGGGAATTAAACATACAGGTGTATCTGACAATTCGGAAAGATAGACAAGAAGGGAAGGGAGGTAGGGTAGCTCTGTTAATAAAGGAAGATATCAGGGCAGTTGTGAGAGACGATATTGGCTCTAATGAACAAAATGTTGAATCATTGTGGGTGGAGATTAGAGATAATAAGGGGAAAAAGTCACTGGTGGGCGTAGTTTATAGGCCCCCAAATAATAACTTCATGGTGGGGTGGGCAATAATCAAGGGAATAATGGAGGTATGTGATAAAAGAACGGTAGTAATCATGGGAGATTTTAACCTACATATCGATTGGTCAAATCAAATCGCACGGGGTAGCCTTGAGGAGGAATTCATAGAATGCATATGGGATTGTTTCTTCGAACAGTATGTTACAGAACCTACAAGGGAGCAAGCTATCTTAGATCTGGTCCTGTGTAATGACAGGAATAATAAACGATCTCCTAGTAAAAGATCCTCTCGGAATGAGTGATCTCAGTATGGTTGAATTTGTAATACAGATTGAGGGTGAGGAAGTCGTGTCTCAAACGAGCGTACTTTGCTTAAACAAAGGGGACTACAGTGGGATGAGGGCAGAGTTGGCTAAAGTAGACTGGGAACACAGACTAAACGGTGGCACAATTGAGGAACAGTGGAGGACTTTTAAGGAGCTCTTTCATAGTGCTCAACATAAATATATTCCAGTGAAAAAGAAGGGCGGTAAGAGAAGGGATAACCAGCCGTGGATAACCAAGGAAATAAAGGAGAGTATCAAATTAAAAACCAATGCGTATAAGGTTAGTGGGAAACTAGAAGATTGGGAAAATTTTAAACGCCAGCAAAAAATGACTAAGAAAGCAATAAAGAAAGGAAAGATAGATTACGAAAGTAAACTTGCGCAAATCATAAAAACAGATAGTAAAAGCTTTTACCGATATATAAAACGGAAAAGAGTGACTAAAGTAAATGTTGGTCCCTTAGACGATGAGAAGGGGGATTTAATAATGGGAAATGTGGAAATGTGGAGACCTTAAACAATTATTTTGCTTCGGTCTTCACAATGGAAGACACAAAAACCATGCCACAAATTGCTGGTCACATGAATGTGGGAAGGGAGGACCTTGAGACAATCACTATCACTAGCCGGGTAGTGCTGGACAGGCGAATGAGACTCAAGGTAGACAAGTCCCCTGGTCCTGATGAAATGCATCCCAGGGTATTAAAAGAGATGGCGGAAGTTATAGCAGATGCATTCGTTATAATCTACCAAAATTCTCTGGATTCTGGGGAGGTACCAGCGGATTGGAAAGCAGCTAATGTAATGCCTCTCTTTAAAAAAAGGGGCAGACAAAAGGCAGGTAACTATAGGTCGGTTAGTTTAACATCTGTAGTGGGGAAAATGCTTGAAGCTATCATTAAGGAAGAAATAGCGGGACATCTAGATAGGAATAGTGCAATCAAGCAGACGCAACATGGATTCATGAAGGGGAAATCATGTTTAACTAATTTACTGGAATTCTTTGAGGATATAACGAGCATGGTGGATAGAGGTGTACCGATGGATGTGGTGTATTTAGATTTCTAAAAGGCATTCGATAAGGTGCCACACAAAAGGTTACTGCAGAAGATAAAGGTATGCGGAGTCAGAGGAAATGTATTAGCATGGATAGAGAATTGGCTGGCTAACAGAAAGCAGAGAGTCGGGATAAATGGGTCCTTTTCGGGTTGGAAATCGGTGGTTAGTGGTGTGTGCCACAGGGATCGGTGCTGGGACCACAACTGTTTACAATATACATAGATGACCTGAAGAGGGGACAGGGTGTAGTGTAACAAAGTTTGCAGATGACACAAAGATTAGTGGGAAAGTGGGTTGTGTCGAGGACACAGAAAAACTGCAAAGAGATTTAGATAGGTTAAGCGAATGGGCTAAGGTTTGGCAGATGGAATACAATGTCGGAAAGTGTGAGGTCATCCACCTTGGAAAAAAAACAGTAAAAGGGAATATTATTTGAATGGGGAGAAATTACAACATGCTGCGGTGCAGAGGGACCTGGGGGTCCTTGTGCATGAATCCCAAAAAGTTAGTTTGCAGGTGCAGCAGGTAATCAGGAAGGCGAATGGAATGTTGGCCTTCATTGTGAGAGGGATGGAGTACAAAAGCAGGGAGGTCCTGCTGCAACTGTATAGGGTATTGGTGAGGCCGTACCTGGAGTACTGCGTGCAGTTTTGGTCACCTTACTTAAGGAAGGATATACTAGCTTTGGAGGGGGTACAGATACGATTCACTAGGCTGATTCCGGAGATGAGGGGGTTACCTTACGATGATAGATTGAGTAGACTGGGTCTTTACTCGTTGGAGTTCAGAAGGATGAGGGGTGATCTTATAGAAACATTTAAAATCATGAAAGGGGTAGACAAGATAGAGGCAGAGAGGTTGTTTCCACTGGTCGGGGCGACTAGAACTAGGGGGCATAGCCTCAAAATACGGGGGAGCCAATTTAAAACTGAGTTGAGAAGGAATTTCTTCTCCCAGAGGGTTGTGAATCTGTGGAATTCTCTGCCCAAGGAAGCAGCTGAGGCTAGCTCATTGAATGTATTCAAATCGCAGATAGATAGATTTTTAACCAATAAGGGAATTAAGGGTTACGGGGAGCGGGCGGGTAAGTGGAGCTGAGTCCACGGCCAGATCAGCCATGATCTTGTTGAGTGGCGGAGCAGGCTCGAGGGGCTAGATGGCCTACTCCTGTTCCTAATTCTTATGTTCTTATGTTCTTATAAGTGATCTTCAAGAGTCATATTAAAAAGTATAGTTTGATACAACAAATATTTTATTGCAGTGACGTTAACTTTTCAATAAAATATTTTTTCATTAAAACTGTTTCATGTTCCATTAACACAACACAACGTAGGAACAACTGCAAAGAATAAACATGTCCATGCGCAACAGTGGTCGCAGAGCCCTCAGGCATCAGTAGTTGAAGCGTTCACGGATGAGCTGCTGGCGCAAGGCTCGAGCAATCGTTAAAACGGCACGATGGACAGCCCTCCTCCGACCTCATGCTCCGGCATCAGTCACTTGCATGCTTTCCTGATCATCGTCATCATCCACATCCTGCTGTTCCATAATATTATCATCATGCACTGGACCCTCACGTAGGGTCTTCTGGTTCCACTACCAGCTCCTGCTGCCTCATGGTGGCTAAGTTATGAAGCATGCAGCACACAACAGTGAAGTGACCGACAATCTGAGGAGACTACAGGAACTGTCCTCCAGAATGGTCCAGGCATCGGAATCGCTGTTTCAATATGCCAATGGTCCTCTCAATGATGCTGCGCGTCGCAATGTGCACCATGTTTTATTGACGGTCAGCTTCTGTCCGTGTCATGAGCCAGGTGGTCAGGCCGTACCCTTTGTCTCCCAGTAGCCAGCTCTGCCCTTCTGGCTGCTGCTCAAACATGTCAGATATAACGCTGCTGCGTAGGATGAACGCATCGTGGGTGCTGCCAGGGTATCTCGCATCGACTGACATGATGCGCTGCTTGTCGTCACACACGAGCTGCACATTGATAGAGTGGAAACCTTTCCTATTTCGGTACTGCTCAGAATCCTCCACAGGTGCTCGCAAGACTATGTGGGTACAATCAATGTAGCCCTTTACCTTTGGGAAGCCGGCAATCCTGAAGAAGCCCACAGCCCTCTCATGGATCGCTTGTGTGGTCATTGGGAAATTGATGAAGTCATTCCTTCACGCATACAGTGCAGCCGTGACCTGGTGCAGGCATGTATTGCACGTTGAGAGATGGCACACATATCTCCAATTGTATCCTGAAATGATCCCGAGGCATAGAAAGAAAGTGCAGCTGTTACCTTCACTGCAACAGGGCAGTTGGCGTTCTGCTTCTGGGCTGCAAATCTGCTCTCAGCATATCACACATCTCAGTGACAACTTCTCTGCGAAAACGCAGCCTTTTCACACAATCAGCCTCGCTCATGTCCAGGTACGAGCGCCTGGCTCGATATTGTCAGCATGGGTAAGGTCTCCTGCCCATCAACCTACGGGCTACGACTTTCCTGGTGCAGTGAGCTCGAATCAATTTTCTCCTATGCAGTGAATTGATGGCGAACCATTGCATAATACGTGGTGTTGACAATGCAGCACCCATTCTGCAAATTTAAGTATAAAATTGTCTTATGTGGCTGCCTCTCCCTGTCCCTGGCCAAATGGCCTCAATCCCCCTCACAGCTCGAAGGCTGCTTGATTGCTGTGTCTTTGCCTGCCGTCCAGTCACTGACGATGCCCCTATCCCATGGCCAAATGGCCTCAGTCCCCTCACAGCTCAAAGGCTGCTGCTGTATCTTCGGCTGCCTTCGAGCCACTGACGCCGCCCCTATCGCGTGACCAAATGGCCTCAACCCCCTTCGAATGCTGCGTGCGTGTTGATTCTTCAGTGACGACCAGCCACTGACGCTGCCCCTATCGCATGGCCAAATGGCCTCAACCCCCTTTGAAAGCTGCGTGCGTGTTGCTTCCTCGGCTGCCGGCCAGCCACTGACGGAAGGAAGGCTTGCCTGAAGCACCGCAGCTCAAAGGCTGCTTGCTGCCACTGTTGGGGCTGCCGTCGAGACACTGACGCCACCCCTGCCTGTCTCCAACATGAAAGGCCTGCCTGAAGCACAGCAGCTCGAAGGCTGCTGCTGTTTCACACAGATAGGAACATGGATTATTTAATCTTTTCTTTGCTTATAAATTTTTATTCAGGTTGGATTTATTTGTATAATATTTGTATAAGTATGACTGCTGATTGATTGTAGAATTTAATGACTTCCCTTCCCCCCTCCTCTCCCCCCCTCGTTCCCTACGCCTCATTTGTAACCTACGCCTGATTTTCTAAAGTGTAGACAAGTTTTTTTCGAGCATACAAAAATCTTCACTTACTCCATTCTAAGTTAGTTTGGAGTAAGTTTTCACTGCCTAAACTTTGAAAACAGGCGTAATTGGCCGGACACGCCCCCTTTTGAAAAATAATTCTGTTCCAAAGTGAAACTGTTCCAACTGACTCGAACTGGAGCAAACTAAATGCCGAGAATTCAAATTTCTAAGATACTCCATTCTAAACCAGTTGCTCCAAAAAAACAGGAGCAACTCAGGTCGAAACTTGGCCCCATTGATTGGAACAAATATAGTGTGAAGGATATAAAGGGTGCGGAATTCTTGAAATGCATTCAAGAGAACTTTTTTAGTCAGTATGTGGCAAGTCCAATATGAGAGGGGGCGGTTTTGGATTTAATTTTGGGAAATGAAGCTGGGCAGGTTGAAGGGGTATTAGTGGGAGAGCACTTGAGTCCAGTGACCATAATTCAGTCGGATTCAAGTTGGTTATGGATAAGGACAAGGATAGGCCTGGAATAAAAGTCCCAAATTCGGGAAAAGGTAAATTTGATAAGTTAAGGAGTGATTTGGCCACAATGGACTGAAAACAGCTACTTGTGGGTAAATCAGAGTCGGAACAGTGGGAGGCATTCAAGGAGGAGATCCGGAAGGCTCAGACCAAACATGTGGCCTTAAAGAAAAAGGGTGGGAATAATAAATCTAGAGCCCCCTGGATGTCTAGCGACTTACAGGGGAGGATAAAAAAAAAGGCTAGTGTATGTCATATACCAATGGCTAAATACTATAGAATCTTTAGAGGAATATATAAAGTTAAGAGGCAAAATTAAAAAGGATATTAGAAATGATAAGAGAGAGCACGAAAAATTCTTGGCTTGTAAAATTAAGGAAAACCCTAAGATGTTCTGTAAATATATTAAGAGTAAGAGGGTAACTAAAGAAAGGATAGGGCCTATTAGAGACCATGGGGATAATCTTTGTGTGGAGGCGGAAGATGTTGGTAAGGTTCTTAACGAATACTTTGCATCTGTTTTCACAAAGGGTCAATGCTATTGAGGAGGAGTGTGATATTCTGGATGAAATAAATATAGTGAGAGAGGAAGTATTAAGGGGTTTAGCAGTTTTGAAAGTAAATAAGTCCCCAGGCCTGGATGAAATGCATCCCAGGCTATTGAACGAAGTAAAAGAGGAAATAGCAGAGGACTTGACCATCATTTTCCAGTCCTCTTTGGATTTGGGCATGTGCTGGAGGATTGTAGGACTGTTAATGTAGCACCCTTGTTTAAGAAGGGAAAAAGGGATAGGCCGAGTAATTGCAGGCCTGTCAGCCTAACCTCAGTGATGGGAAAATTATTGAAAAAAATCCTGAAAAATAGGGTAAATCTACATTTGGAAAGGCAAGGATTAATTAGAGACAGTCAGCACGGATTTGTTAAGGAAAGATCGTGTTTGACTACCCTGATTGAATTTTTTGAGGAGGTAACCAAGAGGGTCGATTGGGCTAGTGCGTACGATGTATTGTATATGGACTTTAGCAAAGCTTTTGATAAGGTCCCACATGATATACTGGTCACGAAGGTTAAAGCCCATGGGATCCAGGGCAAAGTGGCAAGTTGGATCCAAAATTGGCTTAGAGGTAGGAAGCAAAGGGTAATGTTACTGGAAGGATGTTTCCAGTAGGGCTCCGCAGGGCTCAATACTGGCTCCCTTGCTTTTTGTGGTATATATCAATGATTTAGATTTGAACATAGGGAGTATGATTGAGAAGTTTGCAGACAACACTAAAATTGGCTGTGTGGTTGATAATGAAGAGGAAAGTCATGGGCTGCAGGAGGATATCAATCTACTGGTCAGGTGGGCAGAGCAGTGGCAAATGAAATTTAATTCAGAGAAGTGTGAGGTGATGCACTTTGGGAGGGCTAATAAGGAAAGGGTATACACATTAAGCAGTAGGTCACTTAATAGTGTAGATGAACAAAGGGACCTTGGAGTGCTTGTCCACAGATCCCTGAAAATTAAAGGTCAGGTGGATAAGGTGGTTAAGAAGGCATATGAAATGCTTGCCTTTATTGGCCGAGGCATAGAATATAAGAGCAGGGAGGTTATGCTTAAATTGAATAATATTTTGGTTAGGCCACAGCTGGAGTACTGCGTGCAGTTCTGGTCACCGTATTATAGGAAGGACATGATTGTACTAGAAAGGGTGCAGAGGAGATTTACTAGGATGCTGCCTGGAATGGAGAATCTTAGTTATGAGAACAGATTGGATAGGTTGGGTTTATTCTCATTGGAACAGAGGAGGTTGAGAGGAGACCTCATTGAGGTGTACAAAATATTGAGGGGCCTGGACATAGTGGGTAGTAAGGGCCTATTTCCATTGGTGGATGGAGTCTATTACAAGGGGGCATAGTTTTAAGGTGGTTGGTGGAAGGTTTAGAGGGGATTTGAGGGGGAACTTCTTTATGCAGAGGGTTGTGGGGATCTGAAACTCACTGCCTGGAAGAGTGGTGTATGCAGAAACCCTCACCACTTTTAAGAGATGGTTGGATGGGCACTTAAAGTGCCGTAACCTGCAGGGTTACAGACCCAGAGCTGGTAATTGGGATTAGACTGGATAACCTCTTGTTGGCTGGCGCAGATATAATGGTAAGTACTGCAGGGAATCGAATATGGCCAGGGTGATCTCCTGGACTAGTTTCGATTGCCTGGAATTTTCCCAGATTTTATTCCTGAAATTGGCCCGAGTTTTTATCTGGTTTTTGCCTCTCCCAGGAGATCACATGGCTCCGGTTGGGGTGGAGTGTAGAATGTTTCAGTGTAAGGGGTGTTGTAGTTGTGTGGGGTGGACTGGTTGGGCTGGGTGCTCTTTACCTTTCCGCCATTGTTCATTGTTCATAAGTTTACATGCAACCTTCAGGGCTGCTGACCGAGGGCCGTGCGGCTCTTTGTCGGCCGGCGCGGACACAATGGATCGAAATGGCCTTCTTCTGCGCTGTATGTTGCTATGTTTCTATTATTGGAAAGGGGATAGAGTATAAAAGCAGAGAAGTCCTGCTACAACTGTACACGGTATTGGTGAGGCCACACCTAGAGTACTGCGTACAGTTTTGGTCTCCTTATTTAAGGAAGTATATACTTACATTGGAGGCAGTTCAGAGAAGGTTCACGAGGTTGATTCCTGAGATGAAGAGGTTGTCATGTGAAGAAAGGTTGAGCAGGTTGGGCCTATACTCATTGGAGTTTAGAAGAATGAGAGGAGATCGTATTGGAAAATATAAGATTCTGAGGGGGTTTGACAAGGTCGATGCAGAGGGGATGTTTCCACTCGTGGGGAAATCTAGAACTAGGGGGCATAGTTCAAGAATAAGGGGTCGCCCATTTAGAACTGAGATGAGGAGGAATTTTTTCTCTCAGAGGGTCGTAAATCTGTGGAATTCTCTGCGCCAGAGAGCTGTGGAGGCTGTGAATATATTTAAGGTGGAGATCGACAGATTTTTGAACACTAAGGGAGTAAAGGTTTATGGAGAGCGGGCAGGGAAGTGGAACTGAGCCCAAGATCAGATCAGCCATGATCTTATTAAATGGTGGAGTAGGCTCGAGGGGCCAAATGGCCTACTTCTGCTCTTATTTTTTATGTTCCTTTGTTTTTAATCACAATTTCAATGCAAAGGTTTTTTGTGAATCTGAAAAATAGTTTTGCGGGGGTGGGGGGTTAGGGGGCAGTTCATTGCTGAAATTTGCTGCAAATATCAATATTCACTTACATTTGTTTCATGGAAATCTTACTCAGGCATAAATTTAATTGAAGAATATATTTTTTTAAGAAATACTGCAAGCTCAGTTTGCAGGCAGCTCGGGTTCATCAAATTAAAAATCGCCAATGTTGTCTCTCTCATAAGATAGGTACCTGATGGTAATGGATGTTTAAAATCATAGACGTTTACAGCACAGAAGGAGGTCATATAGCCCATATGTGCCACCTTTTTGGGAGAGCAATCCAAAACGAATCCTACTGCCCAGCTTTCTTCCCACAGCCCTGCATCTTACTTTGCTTTAAATATTTATCTAGGGTGTAATGATCTCTGCCACTAGCAGTTCCAATGGCAAAGAATTTCATGCTTCAATAATCCTCTTGCAAAGAAATTTCACCTAATCTTTCCCCTCACTCTCCCACTGATAATTATAAATTGATGACCTCCCTCGTCACTGACTCGCCAAATCAATCTTTGGAATATGAAGTAAGTCCACAATAGTACTTGTTGTCAAGGCTCCCCATACAGGGCTTTGGTGAGACCACACCTGGAGTACTGTGTACAGTTCTGGGGGTTGAAATTGCCCTCTGCCCGAAACGGGTTGCTTTTAAAGTGTCCTACCACTTTTAAAGTGCACTGTCCACCCCAATGCATGGGGCAGACAATCCAGAGAAATTCAGGTCTTTCTTTTTTGTTTCCGGTCGGAGCAGTGTTGGTGTCGGGAGAGGAATGGAAGTGCAGGCAGGTTGGAGTGGCTGTCACCAGCAGAGCAGAAGTGGGTGTGGGTTGGAACAGGTGTTGCTCCAAGTCATCAGCACCACACTGATGACATCGGTGTGCCGCTGATGACGTCAGCACAACGTGGATGCGTCACAACATCCCTCCCCTTCATTTAAAGGGGAGGGCTGCTGCGAAATTTGCAGACTTTTCAGTTAGGTCCACTGGGCCACCAGGGAAGGTTTTGGCTGGCACCCAAAAAGGGGTGCCAGGTTGCCTGTTGGCAGCCCAGCCGAACCCAGGGGTATAATTGTCAGCCCAACCTGGCAGTCGGCCGACAATAAAAATTAACATGGCGACCGCGGCAGTGTGTCCTCCCCTTTAAGGGCGGATGTGCTGCCCAGACACACACAGCTTCCTGACAGAAAAAGCTGCCAGTGGCACCGACCGGCGGCGCCGCTCCCGCGAGGCATTTCCGCATGGCACAAATTCCCGCGGGGCAATTTCACATGGGTTCCGGAAAGGGGGTCGCAGCCGGTCAGTAAGGGGTCGGTGTGTGCCCAACACGTCGGGAAAAGAGAGGAACGGAAACACATTCCCGCCACTTCCGGCCCGTCGGCAATTTCAGAAGGATCGGCCTATCCGTGTGACCCCGGTCAGTAAGGCCTCTCCGCTCCATTCCCGCCTCTGAGAGGCGATAATGGAGCTTATGGAGGGGGCAATTTTGGCCCCTGGTCTCTTTATTTAAGGAGGGATATGCTTACATTGGAGGCAGTTCAGAGAAGGTTCACTAGGTTGATTCCTGAGATGAAGAGGTTGTCTTATGAAGAAAGGTTGAGCAGGTTTGGCCTATACTCATTGGAGTTTAGAAGAATGAGGGGTGATCTTATTGAAATGTATACAATTATGAGGGAGCTCGACAAGGTAGATGCAGAGAAAATTTTTCTCCTCATGGGGGAATCTAGAACTAGGGGGCAGAATTTCAGAATAAGGGGCTGCTCATTTAAAATGGAGATGAGGAGGAATTTCTTCTCCCAGAGCGTCATGAATCTTTAGAATTCTCTGCTCCAGAGAGCTGTGGAGGCTGGGTCATTGAATATATTTGAGGTGGAGATAGACAGATTTTTGAACAATAAGGCAGTGAAGAGTTATGAGGAGTGGGCAGGGAAGTGGAGTTGAGGCCAAGATCAGATCAGCCATGATCTTATTGAATGGTGGAGCAGGCTTGAGGGGCCAAATGGCCTACTCCTGCTCCTATTTCTTATTTTCTTATGTCCTTATGTTCTTATGTTTTAATCTAATAACCTACTGACATCTGAGCCCCTTTAATGTGTTCCCATTAAAAAAAAGTCCCAAATGTTTCAGCTTAAGCAAGTGGCTGATGAGTGGGAGAGAATCAGTTGCAGCGAAGCTGAGTTCGTAGCAAAGCTTGAAAATAATGGCTTCAACCTTCCCAATGTTTGATGTCTGGCAGCATGGAGGTGACCATGGAGACAAAAGAAGAGATGGAGTATGTTTGCCTGTCATCAGCCTACTCATGGATTCTGACGATGCGAATATTGGCTCAAAGCTGAAGCATGCCACTGAGGAAAAGGAAGGAGTCAAGAATAAATCCTTAGGGAATTCCTGAGGTGGTACTGCTGTGGTGGGCGGAGAAGCCACTGCTGACTGGAACCATGGAGGGTTGGTCTGATGGAGCTGGAAAATGGGTGAAAGGCGATGGAGGCGGAAGGCATAGTTGACCTTGTTAAACACTGCAGATCGGCAGTCACTAAGGATGTAATTCCTGGCTTTGGCCAAGGCATTCTCGGTGCTTTGAGCAGGGTGAAAACTGACAAAGGCTCTCATCTCATTGACCTAAGCTGGTTAAAAACCCAAGCCCCAAATGTGAGAGGTTAGTGTTAAACCCATGGACTGCAGCCGTTCAAGAAGGCTGCTCACCACTACCTTCTCTAGGGCAATGATGATGGTCAATAAATGCTGATCTTGCCAGCAACACCCACATCCCATGAATGAATAAAACATCATGGGGTGGAAATTCAGTTATGCTCTGTTGCGGCGTTAACCCAGACAGAGAGGTAATTTTAGCAACTTGAAAAAGTTTGCACCTCCCGCCGAGAGATTTGTCAGAATCGGACAAAGACCTGTAGGTGACGCAAAATCAGTTGTTACACACGCTAAAATGTTCCAAACCATTGCGCATGCTCTGATCTCTGATTCCGATCCTGGGATAAGCCGAGTCTTAAAGGTGTGGCAAGGTAAGTACGCACATGCGCAGCTCCACCTTCTCACTGACATTAGAGTGGAAAAATGGAGAAGCAGGGAGGAAGGCAGAGAGTGCACCACTTCTTGGCCACGGCCCTTGATGCCTTGCTTGAGACTGCTGAGAGGCGCAACAATGCCCTCCATCTTGGAAGGGGACGAAGGCCATCACCAAGGGTATTCAGGAGGCTGTGGAGGGAGGTGGCCCAGCACGTCTCTGCCAGCAACACGGTGGCCAGGACAGTGACTCAATTTCGCAAGAAATACAATGACCTCACTAGGGTTGTCAGGGTGAGTACCCTTTACATTAACCTTGCAATGCGTTCATGTGAGCCTCACTGTCTTACACAATGTAAAGGCTTTACACTGCCCACCCCTTCTCTATGTGTACTAGGCCATGCTCCTCATTGCTGGAGACACCCCAAAAGCTCTCTATCGCCTCACCAGACAGGCCTCACCTATCCAAGCGTCTCTCACCTTCTAGCTCACAACTCAGCCTGAGGACACCCACCAACACCTTTTAATTCTCCATATGCAGTAACAGACCTTCAGTCTCATTCTTATTTGTAGCTCTTTGTCCCCAAACCTCACCTTTGTCACATCCACTGTGCGCTGCCATGCAGGCTGAGATGCAGAGATGCACACCTCGCAACATTACTTTTGAACCACTTACTGCAGACACATGTGGCACACGAGTAGCTACAGACCCACTGACAACTTCTTGTTTTGGTCATTGCAGGATAAACTTGTCCACAACAGGCGAGTGCGAAAGCATACGTGAGGTGGGGAGCCAGACTTTCAGGATCTTACTGCCATAGAGAAGCGAATGTCCACCCTAATGGACGCACCAGTCGGGTGTGGCAGCAGCCGAGGCAGAGCCTCCACATGACAGTGACGGTTTGTGAATGAAATGTCCATTTTTGTGAGAGCCCTGACCCTTGAGCCCACATGCCTTACAACATGTAGTTCCACAATAATGATGCCCCCTACTTCTTGCTTCCTGCCCCCTCCCCAACTGCTACCCACACTTGTGTTGCTTTGTGCTTAGTGATGATGAGCCAGATGAGCCGCAGCCTGCCCGTCAGCCACCATCATCGCATGAGGGGAAGGATGAGGAATGAGGAGGATGGGGAGACGTGTGTGACCATAGAGCAGGACCCGTCCTCACTGCCAGTGAGTGGGGAGAACAGCTCAGTGGAGGAGGGCACGTTCAGGGGGTTTGTTGATCCTGACGCTCCTGGCCCCAGCAATGTGCTGCGCGAGGGGAAGCTCAGGGGCCAGCTCTCCAGATGGTAATTCGGCCCAGGAGTCCTGCTCAGAGTCAGGCAGATGAGGACCTGAATTGGGAGGCTATGTCCAGGGAGTTCACACAGATGCACCATGAGATTATGGGTGCATTGGGGAGGGTGCCGCAGAGCATGGATGCACTTGGTGTGAATGTGGCAGAGGCCGCCTCCAGCATTGTCCATGCCTCTCAGCATCCACTGAGCCCATCCTTGCCTGTCTAAACCGGTGACAGTGGGGTCCCTAAGGTGATAGTGCATGCCATGGTTGACATGACCGCAGCGAAGCCGAAGCCACGCAAGGTCTTCATGATGTCATTCAGGCACTGGTTACTGGCTTGCAATCTCAGACTGCAGTGTTTCAAGCACTCCCAGTTTTCATCCACTCTCAGAGTGATGCCATGTAATCAGTGTGTGCCGCTATCCTCTCTGTCATCCCCACAGTCGGATGGGGAACAGTGGTGCCGCAGCAGGTCAGCAATCTGTGTGTGCATATATTGCTCCTGATGCTCTGTCACTGCCCGGGAGGACTGGCAGTGTGCCGTTGGAAATGGAAGGTGCTGTCCCTCCTCATGATGACACCATTCCAGCTTCCATCACTGCCAGTCCGCCTTTGCACTTGCCACGGCCTGCAGCCCAGCCATCCCAAACTGCTGCCACCCATCCTGAGGTGGTGCAGTTAACAGCCGGGCCTTCCATGGCAATAGCTGGTCCAGGGCATCAATGTAAACCGCCTGTCTTGACTGCCTCAAACACACAGCAGCCCTCAAGAGGCCTTGCTGCAGACACTGAGGCCACTGTTATGTTTTCAGTACGACCTTTCAAACACACAGGCTTTAAGATGGCTGATAGCTTCAGGAAGCCAGTCAGGTGACTCCCTCTTTATTGCAGTAAACAGCAATGGCTGCAATGCCGCAGTAGTCCACTGGATGGAGCTATATATATTAAACTTCTCCCTCCTCAATGAAGAAGTAATTATAACAAACAATCATCATACACAACTTGCATGGTTATACATAACAAAAGATATGGACTTATTTTGCCATAGTTACAAATCAAGCTTAACCACTTGTTTTCTGTTTCAAAGAGGATACCTTCGCTCTCGAACAGAACCTTCCAAACATGGTGTCGAACTTAGACTCATTCAAGGCTGATCTTGAGGAACGTTTTCCTCCAAGGGATTCTCGTGATTTACATTTGAACTCTCTATAACTTCAGTCTGTTTGTCTGCCTGACTCGGACTCAGACTTAAATTCTGACTTTCTCTTGGATTTGTTTCCAGTACATTTGATGTAGGATATGCTACTGGTACTTTACTTGTATCAAAACCATCTGATGAGTCAGAAATAATTGAATCATTCCAACCTTCAACACCTTCCATGTCTGTAGGTAAAATATGATCAATGTGAACAAACCTAACCTGTCCATGATCAAACATCTTGACCAAATATGTGCGAGGACCACATATCTTAACCACTCTTCCTGGTAACCACATTAACCATTTATGGTGATGGTTCTTCACTCTCACCTTCTGATTTAATTTCACACTTCTCTCTTTTACTCAACCTCTATCATGATTCTCTTTCTGTCTTAATTGTTTCTCTCCAATGGACTATGCCAAGTTTGATTTTAACAACGCGAATCTGATTTGTGTCTGTTGTTTGAGAAACAACTCTGCTGGTGTTCTACCAGTAGTTGTATGAGGAGTATTACGATAAGTAATTAAAAAATTATCCGATTTATGATCCAATGACGACTGTCGACTTTGCATTTGGAGCCAACATCGGATTGATGAGAGCACATTTTACAATTTGTAGGGTGCGCTCTGCTGCATCATTTGAAGCAGTGTAGTACGGTGGAACTTGGTATGTTTCACACCATTTTTGCTCGTGAACTGTGCAAATTCTTCCGAACAAAATTATGGTCCATTATCAGAAACAATTTCTTCTGGGAGGCCAAATGAAGAAAATAATCTTTGCAAAATGTTAATGTTTTACTTGTTGTTATTTTCTGCATTGGAACACCTCTACCCACTTCGGAAGGCTATCAATCACAATGAACAATTGTTGTCCTTCTAGCTCAGAAAAATCGATATTTAGCCTTTGCCACACCCTGGGAGGCCATTTCCATGGCTGTAATTGTACTGATGGTGGTTTCTTGCTTTCCGATTGACATGTCGTACACTGACTGATGATGTAATCTATAACCTTATTTAGACCTGGCCACCATAAATAACTGTGTGCAAAACTCTTGTTCAAGCACATTCTCAGGTGCTGGTCATGAAGATCTCCTAATAACTTGGACCTGAATTTATTTGGTATAACCACTCTTGCGCCCCACATGATACAATCTTTATCGACTGATAATTCATTCCTATGACTGAATACTGGATGAATATCTTTGGCTGTTACCTAGTTTGGCCAGCCATTTGTGATGTAATCATACACCTTTGACATAACTGGGTCACATTTGGTTGCTCTACCAATCTCTTCAGCTTTGACTGACAGTTCATCAATGTATGAAAAATAGAACACTTCTTCCCTATCGGGTATAACTTGTGATGGGGAAGGCAATCTAGACATAGCATCTGTATTACTGTGATCAGCTGATCATCTGTACTCAATGTCATACGTATATGCTGACAAAATCAAAGCCCATCTCTGCATTCGGGCTGCGGCTAATGTTGGATCAGGGGACTTTGGATGAAGGATTGCTGTCAGGGGCTTATGTTCCATAACGATGGTAAACTTATGATCATACAAGTATTTGTGGAGCTTCGTGACCCAAAAAATGAATGCTAAAGCTTTCTTGATTTGCGCATAATTATGCTCACTGGCACTGAGAGTGCGTGAAGCAAAAACATTTGGTTTCTCCTTCCCACTAACTGGAACATGAGAGATCACTGCCCCAGCTCCATATGGAGAGGTGTCACATGCTAGCTTGATCTCCTTAGCCACGTCGTTGTGAATGAATATGGTGCTCTCTACCAATTTGCTTTTACACTCCTTGAATGCTGTGTTGCATTCTTCTGACCACTTCCAATGGACCTGTTATTTCAATAGTTCATTCAGTGGATGTAATACTGTAGCCAAATTTAGTAGGAACTTCCCATAATCGCTCAAAAGACCCCAATCTGATCGAAGTTCAGTGATATTCTTGAGAGTGGGTGCATTTCTGATTGCATCCGGCTTGGTTGGAAGTAAAACATCTTTGTCTACTCTGTGCCCTAAGTACTCCATGGAGTTTTGAAATAACTCACACTTGCGAGCAGTCATTCGTACTCTGTGCTTCTCTAGCCATTTGAGGAATTCATTCAATATGTTATTATGAATTTTCCTGTTTGGTGCTAAAATTAGTATATCACCTAAATAATATACTACCTCTTCAATACCTTGCAAAATCTGGTTCATCACTCCTTGGAATATGATGGGGGTGGCAGACACTCCAAACGGTAGCCTATTAAATTGATATAGGCCTAGATGAGTATTTATAGTCAAGCATGACTTGGACTCCTCATCTAGTTCAAGTTGTAAGTAGGCATTCATAAGATCAACTTTGAGAAGATCTGACCGCCTATCAGTGTTGTGAACAGTTCTTCTACATTTGGCAATGTATTGGGGTGATTAACTTCTAGAACCTGGTTTACAGTTACTTTATAATCACCACACCACCTTATCTTACCATCGGACTTAGGTACAACAACAATGGTTGTAGCCCAATTACATAGATCTATATTAAAGATAATGTTCTCAGTCTCTTGTCTTTTGAGTTCTTGCTCAACTTTCTCCTTGAGTGCACCTGGTACAGGACGTGGCTGGCAGTAAACTGGTCTAGCATCCTTCTGTACCCTGACACTCACCTTGAAGCCTTGGATCGGACTGCCTGTTTCACAGAACACCTTCGGATACTTCTTGATGAATCATCTTTGATGCAAATCTCATTTCAACACGAAAAATCTCACTCCAATGCAGCTTCAGTGATCCCAACCAATTTCTTTCAAGTAAGGCAGGCTTATCGCTTTCCACTACTAAGGGAGGCAAGCTTTGAAATTGATCCTTGTATTTCACCATTAAGGTGATACAACCTACCACAGGAATGTTCTCTCCCGAGTAGCCCCGCAGCTCTATCTTGAATTTCTCCAAAGGGAAATCATGCAATTTGTCGAGGTATCCGATTCCGGTACTACACTCATGGATGCACCAGTGTCGATTTCCATGAGTATCCTGGTTCCTGCAACATCTACGTGAATGATGATACTTTTCAAATCGCTTTAGTTACCTCGTGCTCCTGATGATGTGTAGCTCTAAAACCTCCTTGTCCTGTTGTTTTTCTTCCATACTATGTAGTCTCTGGGGATTTCTACTTATAGCTTTGAAAGTTGGTTCACTCTTCAGTCGGCATGCCTTTGCAAGATGCATAGTTTTCCTGCAGAAGAAACACTCTGCCTTCACATATAGACAACTTTGAGCAATGTGTTGTCCCAGGCACAGATAGCATGACTTCAATGTACTGTTATCCTGGCCAGTTGCTGAGACCTTGGGGCCCAACTGTCTTTTACTTTTAACCTGCAGGCGATTCACCTCAGTTGTCTGATGACTGGAAATGGCACAAAATTCTCAGGAATATTGGTCGGCCATGTCCATTGATATGACAAGCTAAACTAAAGTCAAGTTAGGAGTTGTCAATAACTTTCTTCTGATCGCTTCATTTTTTATCACACAAACAAAGTGGTCATGTAATGCTCAGTCCTGAAATTTTCCAAAATTACTGTGAATAGATAGCTTTTTTAATGCTACAATGTACTCACTGATATTTTCATCCGTTAACTGATCTTGTATTCCAAAATGATAACTTTCAGCAATTTCCAGGGGCTCAGGACTGTAGTGCTGTCTGCTCAAGAGTTGTGTCCTTTGGTTTGACAGGCACAAGCAAATTTTCAGGGTTTCATACACCTCAGGCCCTGCTTCAGTTAAGAAAATACCCCATTTTCTTTCCAACACCACCAGGTTATGGTTTTCATCATTGGTCACTTCGATGATAATATTTGCAGTGAAAGACATTCCTAGCCGTTCCATATATGCTCCAAACTTTCACGGTCGTGTTGAAACTCCCCAAGTGCCTTATTATTCCCATAAGCACGGCCATCTGGACTCTGGCAGTTCAGCCAATTGTGCTTGTAATTTACCTTGGATTTTTAGCTGTTAATCAAAACAAAAAAGCTCTCAAGGTCTCTCTGTCAGATGGCTGAATCATCCACCAACAAAAATTTCAGCTAGGTTATCCGATTATCCTATCCATGGTCGCCAATGTTATGTTTTCAGTACAATCTTACAAACACATGGGCTTCAAGATGGCTGATAACTTCAGGAAGCCAGTAAGGCGATCTGATCTGTTTATTGTTGTAAACAGCAATGGCTGCAATGCCACAGTAGTCCACTGGGTGGAGCTATATATATTACAGCCACATTGAGGAGGAGCAGTAGGCGTGAGAGGAAGGTGAGGCAGAGAGGTGGGAAATGCCAGCACAAGAACCACTGAGCAAATGTCTCCCCATGGGACCTCTGTAGAATTTTTATCAAGTATCATCTTTGTTTGTGTTCTTTGAAGGGGTGTGTGCTCCATTTTGTTTTATTTGAGGGTGTGGGGTTTTTGCGGTTGTTTGAGGGATGTGTGAATGTTCATCATGTGCATAATGGTATTGTTACCCATTTTTTATATGATATTTCAAAATCATCTCTTTACTCTCCCATAGGTCCATCAAGGACACCTCCCCCCCCCCCCCCTCCACCCTCCCGGCCCCTGTCACCACTGTCCAGGAGGAAGACGAAGACATCGTCTCAGAGGTGCCTCAAACTGTCACCAGACATAAGCATATCCAGCTCCAGCGCAGATACACATCTCAGGGAGTAATATGCGAGATAGAGTATTGTTGTCACCTGATGTCTCACAAGTCACAAGTGAGCAAGAGGAGATGGTGGAGACAGGGACAGCAGTGGAGATTCCTTGCTGGAGGGCACAGGCTGCTCCCAGCTCTGCTCAGCTGCATGCAGATGCTGAGCCTCGGGGGCCATCCAGAAAGAGGGTGATCCTGGAGGTGCAGCAAGAAGTGCAGAAGGCTTTGACAGGTTTTGCGACCATGATGTCTGCAAATGTGCAGTGAATGGAGGAGTCCATCTCCAACATGAGCACCACCATGTCGCAGATGATGGCGACGGTATGCTCTTTCATGGAGTAACTAATTTACCACTCACAGGAGCAGATGGAATCTTTGGAGAATAGATTGCAGAGGCTCATAGACTCCATCTCTATGAGAAATCTGAATGTAGATATGGGTCCTCATGGCCCCACTGCTGTGCAGCAAGGTGTTCTCCAGTTCCTTGCTAGCAGGGAAGTGCAGGTGGCCCATGAGAGGGATGATGATGAGAGGGGACATGCAAGTGGGGGCTCCTTAAAGCGCTCACACCTCCCCTGTTGCCTTCCCCTCAGTCAGAGCCCCACATGCCTCCTGGGATCGCGATGGCTGAGTTTGCAGGAGGAGCAGACTTTGGCAGGATCTTCATAGGCTCCAAGACCCAGAGGATGTTCACCAAGTCACAGCAGGGAAGTGAGCAGGCTGCCTCTATTTCTGCTGAAGCCACATGGGTAGCAGCTCGTAGAAGCACACATCAGAGAAAGATGAATCACAAGTAGATTCACAGCACAATCACTATTTATGTGAAGTTTCTGCTAATGTGATGTCACAGATAAAAATTCTTATTTTCACCACTTTCTGGTCATGGCCAATTGTGTCTACAACTTTGGAAGTGGTTTAGTGAGTTGGAGTGAATGGTGAGACATAACGTTACCTCCAGCAATGGTGATCAGTGTGAAAGAAATTGCCTGGTCATTGTAGGAATGCTTTATGGTGTTGCTGTGAGGTGTTGGGAGCCTGGTGCAGCACATGGCAGCCATATGGGTGCATTGCCTGAAGTTAAGTAAATCTGGCCATGATGAGGCATGCTTGGCCTCCAGGGCAGCAATGTGCTTGGGTGCTGGTGGGATCTGGACCGCAGTGTCCTCCTGCTCCTCTTCCTCCTCGTCTTCCAGCTAATGTTCCTCCTGCTCCTGCTCCTCCTCTGAAGAGGATGCGCGCTCAGTGCCTTGCTCCTCACGCAGCGCTAATCCTCACTGCTGCGTTATGTTGTGCAGGGAGCAGCAGACCACACCAATTGTGGAGACCTCGGTGGTGCTTACTGAAGGGCTCCTCCACATCTGTTAAGGCATCTGAGGTGCATTTTCAGCATGCCTATTGTCTGCTCTATGACACATCGGGCGGAAATGTGGCTTTCATTATATCTCTCCTGGGTCTCAGTACTTGGCCTCCTCAAGGGTGTAATGAACCACATCTTCAGTGGATAGCCCTTGTCTCCAAGTAGCCAGCCGGAAAGTCTGTTTGGAGGAGCAAAGTGCTGAGTGAGGGTGGACTGGCATAGGACGAAATAGTCACAGCAGCTGCGAGGGAATTTGGTGCACACATGCACAATGATCTTCCTGTGGTTGGAGACCAGCTGCACATTGAGGGAGTAGAAACCCTAGCGGTTGACAAAGTCTCCTGGGTGATGACGGGGTGCCGTAATGGCCTCCTGTGTGTGGTTGATGATGCCCTGCACTCATGGAAAGCCAGCCAGAGCGGCAAAGCCAAGCGCCCGCTCAGTAACACTGGCTTCATCAGTGGCCAAGTTGTTATATTATTGGCTGACTTGTCAAACAGGGCATCGGTGACCTGGGTGATGCATCTGCAGGCGGCCGACTGTGAGATGCCACAAATGTCTGCTGCAGATCCCTGGAAGGAGCCTGAGGTGAAGAAGGTGAGGGCACTGATGACTTTGATAGCCAATGGTAAGGCTTGTCCACCCGCTGCTCTGGGCAGCAGGTTTTGTTCCAGCAATGTGCAAATGTCTGCAATGACCTGGCGCGATAGCCGGAGCCTCCTTTGGCACAGTTGCTTAGTCATGTTAAGGAAGCTCATCCTCTGCCTGTTTACCCTGTGTTGGGGGTAGCGCCTACAGCGCAGTGCAACCCTGCACTGATGCCCTCTGTCCTGTGGAGCATCAGGTCATTGAGGAGAAGATTGGTGATGTTGTTGGTGTTGCTGGTGCACCTGGTGCTGCTGGTGTTTGGGCTCATCGTACTCCCGACAGTGAGACAGTATATACGGCACCCATGCTGATGGAATAGATGGCAGGTAAAGTAGAGATGAGAGAAGCAATCTGTCAATGATGTGATAGGTTCTACCAATGAAGTGACATTGTGAATCCTGACTTTGCTGGAAACACTTGCCAGCTCTTGAAGGCTAAATCGGTGTTGTCAATGTACTCAGCAACAGCATCTGCTTTAGGAAAGTGACCACGTGTCAGATGGGAGTATTTATTGTGTTTCCCATGCTATGCACTAATGAGGTACAGCAATAGCCACTGAACTTTCACCTCAGGTTCTCGAGCTGCGTGATTCCCGTGGTCATCCAGGATTAAAAAGAGGCTTAAGGGTCCAACTAATCATCTAAATGAGCGCGGCCACCTCTGCCGTTCAGGTTGCTGTCACGCAGGCAAACGTGCCCGAGGGAAAGGCGCATGGGGGCGGGATGTCAGCAGGTTCCTGACCTGCTCCAAGTTATTGCAAATTTCCCTCCCGACCCGCCTCCAATCCCACCCACATGGACACCAGAAAATTCCGGCCATTAAGTCTTTCTCTTCCTGTGTGCTTGGTTCCCACTCACTATTTATGTCTGTCTTTCTGCCTTCCCCTTTGTTCTCCATTCTTTCTGCCGCCTATCTCTCTAGTTCGCACACACTTTCTCTCCTTGTCATCTCTGAAAAACAGGAAGCTTGGCTGAGTTTTTAAAAAATTCTTTAACTCAGAAGGGCGAAAGCTAATTTTAGTGCCGCTTAAATTAATGGAAAGCACGGAAAAAAACTCAACTTGAATGCTGAAAAGTTGTCACACCGAGAGTGATGCTATCCTCAGTCTCTTAGCTCAGAAGGCTATAGATGGGCCCAAGCCCATGGATGGGAAAGTTGATCAGTAATTGTTTCATTCTTTTTGTGAATTACTGATTGGTTCCATGGTACATGTTATTTTTAGGGTTATATATAGTGGGGTAGGTAAGGAACTTCCATCGACCTAAACGCCACACAGTTCTTTTATGGTAGTTGTGATTTGTGCTTTTGTGACTAAACCAATCAGACCTGACACAATCGATGTGATTCTGATATCTGATTGGTCTCTGCTGACATGATTCTGGGATTCAGTTGGTTGAAGCTGTGATTGGTCAAAAAGTCAATGACCTCTGATTCTGGAATCTAATTGTTGGAAGGCAAAGGAATTGAAGACACACAACTCGGTGACACTTGGGCTGAAAGTTATTGTTGCAATATTAACGGCCAAATACTTAATGTACACATATGACAATCCTTTGTCCACTATGTTAGCAGTGCATTAATTCATTTAAGATGTGCAGGTAAACAACTATTTGAAATAACACACAAAGAAATATCATATGAATGTGGTGAACATTTGTCCACTAATATCTTTGACAGATAGTTCTAGGCTAATGCTCATAGTTTACTTTTATGATGTCAAAAATATCTATGAGGGAAATAATGTTTTCAAATCAAGGATCAAACCATTCAGAGAGGACAATTAGGTCAAAGAAGGGGCGTCTTTATGTGGCTTGTTTATTTTACTAAAGCACAAAGAACAAAATAATAGTTCTATGCATAGCTGTTGGTATAAAATCTAATAAATGAACAGAATTAAGGTCAGTGAGAATATTTACTTAAAGTGGTGGCAGCATATCCACATCATTCCAGGAATGCAACTTTTAGGTTACACTTAGAACCTGCCAAGCAGACATGAACCAGAGGAAACTATCTTCTTCAGGTTGCAAAATTCAGGTTGTCAGTAAACTAGCCTTAGAGCTTGTAATGTATGTATGCCTGGGTTTACTTGCCACCAGGGGGAGTGACCGTCAGAGGTCATTGGGCCACAGACACACACATGCAGCCCTTGTATATAAAGAAAGCCTCCATGTTTAATCCTCACTTTGAGAGCTAATAAAGTAGTGTCAGGTCGCACTTGATTGAGTTCACGGTACTAAGCCTATTGAGTTATTGCATATGCAACATTTGGTGATGAGGCACAATACGAACTTTCACCCACAAAAAAAAATGAGCACCATTGGAATCCTGGAGCGATTCGTGGAGGGAGAAGACTAGGAGGATTTTGCAGATCGCTTCGACCAGTGCTTCATGGCCAACAAGATGGATGAAGACGCTGACGCAGTGAAGCGCAGGGCAGTTTTCTTCACTGTTTGTGGTCCAAAAATCTATGGCCTCATAAAGAATCTGCTCTCACCTGCACGTCCAATGGAAAAGACCTATGGGAAATTGTGTGCTCTGATTCGGGACCATCTCAAACCTAAAGAAGGCATCATTATCTTGAGATGTCACTTTTACAAGCATGTTCATTCTGAGGGCCAAGATGTGGCAGAATTTGTTGCCGACCTGAGATGTCTCGCTGGGCCGTGTAAGTTTGGAACTGCGTTGGAAGACATGCTGCGCGACGTCTTTTAATAGGCATAAACCACGAGGAGATCCTGCGGAAGCTGCTGGCTGCGGAGACGCTGGATCTGAGCAGGTCCATCACAATCACCCAGGTTTGCCTGACCATGGTCGATAGTACAAAGCAGATATCCTCGCAGAGTCGAAACTCCATGGCAAATACTGTGCACCAGATTGTGTTGTCGGTTGGCAGAGCTGCACCTGGCAGGGCCTACCCGACTGTGTTTGCAAAACCTGTTGCTGCTCGAAGTCCGCCATTGCGCATGAATCCAATTTCATCCTGTTGGCGTTGTAGGGGCAATCATTGGCCTCATCAGTGCCGTTTCAGACAGTATATTGGTAGAGGCTGTGCAAAAATGGGGCGCCTTCACTGGATGTGTCCGCAGCTCAGTAAGCTGCGACACACCACGTGGATGATGATGACCGATCCAGAGCGGATCCGACAACGCAACCCGAGATACCCGAGGGGGAAGTGTATAGTGTACATTCGTTCCTGACAAAGAGCCAACCGATAATGATTGAAGTAAAGTTGAACGGTGTGCCAGTATCTATGGAATTAGACACGGGTGCAAGTCAGTCAATTATGAGCCAGAGGACTTTCGAAAAGCTGTGGGACACCAAGGTCGTGAAACCCAAGCTGAGTCCAGTAAATGCAAAATTGTGTACCTACACCAAAGAGCTCATGCCAGTGATTGGCAGTGCAGTAGTCAAGGTGTCGTACGATGGGGCGGTTCATGATCTATCACTATGGATTGTTCCAGGCAATAGTCCAACACTGTTCGGCAGGAGATGGCTCAAAAAAATAAAGTGGAACTGGAACGATATTAAAGTTTTGTCATCGGTGGATGACACTTCGTGTGCTCAAGTGCTGAGCAAATTTCCCTCGCTGTTTGAACCGGGCATTGGCAACTTCACGGGAGTCAAGGTGCAGATCCACCTGGGCTCGGATGCAAGACCCGTCCATCACAAAGCCCGGGTGGTCCCATACATGATGAGGGAGAAGGTCGAAATCGAACTGGACAGACTCCAACGTGAAGGGGTCATTTCATCGGTCGAATTTAACGAATGGGCTTGTCCCATTGTTCCTGTGCTGAAGAGTGATGGCACTGTCAGGATTTGTGGAGACTACAAGGTTACGATCAACGAGTTTTGAAGCAGGATCAGTACCCATTACCAAAGGCTGATGATCTGTTTGCAACGCTAACCAGGGGAAAGTCATTCACCAAATTGGATCTGACATTGGCCTATATGACACAGGAGCTTGTCGAATCATCGAAGAAACTTACGTGCATCAATACACGTAACGGGCTGTTCATTTACAACAGGTGTCCTTTTGGAATTCGCTTGGCTGCAGCCATATTTCAGAGAAACATGGAGAATTTACTGAAGTCCGTCCCTAGAACTGTGGTGTTCCAAGACGACATTCTGGTCATAGGTCGTGACACTGCCAAACACCTGCACAACCTGGAAGAGGTTCTATGTCATCTGGACAAAGTGGGGCTCAGGGTGAAACGTTCAAAGTGCGCCTTTATGGCACTGGAAGTCGAATTCCTGGGAAGGAAGATTGCTGCAGACAGCATCAGGCCTATGGACTCGAAAAAAGAGGCCATCAAAAATGCACCCAGACCCCAGAATGTGATGGAGTTGCGTTCATTCCTTGTTCTTCTCAACTACTTTGGTAATTTCTTACCTAAATTGAGCACATTATTAGAGCCACTGCACATGCTGCTCAGAAAAGGCGACAACTGGGTTTGGGGTGTATCTCAAGACAGGGCCTTTGAGAAGGCTAGAAATCTGCTTTGTTCCAACAAATTGCTGGTACATTATGACCCGTGCAAGCGTTTAGTATTGGCCTGTGACACTTCATCACATGGGGTTGGTTGCGTGCTCCAACAATCAAATGAGTCGGGCAAACTACAACCCGTTGCATATGCGTTGAGAAGCATGTCTCAAGCGGAAAGAGCCTACGGTATGGTAAAGAAGCTTTAGCCTGCGTATATGGGGTTAAAAAGATGCACCAGTATCTGTTTGGGCTTCGTTTCGAGCTTGAAACTGATCACAAGCCGCTCATATCTTTGTTTTCAGAGCATAGAGGTACCAATACCAACGCGTTGTCCCGCATCAAGAGGTGGGCGCTGACATTATCTGCCTATGATTATGTCATTCGCCATAGACCTGGCACCGAGAATTATGCCGATGCATTGAGCCGGAGGTGAAAATGCCATAGCTCGCAGGCCTACAGTTGGTTATCGATGCCTTTGAGAGTGAAGGGTCGCCTGTCACTGCTCAACAAGTTAGGACCTGGACCAGCCAGTATCCGATCTTATTGGTTGCAAAATGTTGTGTCCTTAGTGGTGATTGGTCGGCCATTCCCAGGGAAGTGTGTGATGAGACCAAACCTTACAACCATCGCAAAGACGAACTATCCATTCAATCTGATTGTTTGCTATGGGGTAATCATGTTGTTATGCCCAAGAAAGGCAGGGAGAGGTTTCTACTGGATTTACGCAGTACCCATCCTGGTATTGTGATGATGAAGGCCATTGCCAGGTCTCACTTTTGGTGGCCTGGCATTGACTCTGATTTGGAGTCATGTGTGCATCAGTGTAACATTTGCATGCAGTTAAGCAATGCACCAATGGAATCTCCGCTAAGTCTGTGGTCGTGGCCATCCAAACCATGGTCGAGGATCTACATCAACTATGCGGGTCCTTTTCTGGACAAAATGTTTTTGGTGGTGGTGGATGCATATTCCAAATGGATAGAATGTGTAATCATGTCATCCAGCACATCCACAGGCACCATTGAGAGCCTTCGTGCCATGTTCGCTACTCATGGTCTGCCTGACATTGTTGTGAGCGACAACGGATTGTGCTTCACGAGTTTGGAGTTTCAAGAGTTTATGAGATTCAATGGTATCAAGCACTTAAGGTCAGCACCATTCAAACCCGTGTCCAATGGTCAAGCGGAACGGGCTGTCCAAACCATCAAGCAGAGCCTGAAATGCGTAACTCACAGTTCTTTGCAGACTCGCTTGTCACGCATATTGCTTAGTTACAGGACGAGACCCCACATGCTTACCGGGGTCCCCCCTGTTGAACTATTGATGAAGAGAGCTCTCAAGACCAGGCTCTCTCTTGTCCACCTTGATCTTAACACTCACGTTGAAAACAGACGTCAACATCAGCAGTGGTATCATGATCGCACTGCCGTGTCACGTGTCATCTCTATTAATGATTCTGTGTATCTGCTAAATTATGGTCAAGGCCCCAAGTGGGTCACTGGCACTGTTACGGCCAAGGAGGGTAACAGGATGCTTATTGTCAGGCTCACTAATGGGCAAACATGCAGGAGACACATTGATCAGATGAAATTGCGGCACACAGACGAACCGGAACAGTTTGACGAAGACACCATCAATGACCAACTGATTCATATTCAGCCATCAGAAGACCCTGCTGTTGTCAATGAATCTGGACTTTCAATCCCCAACATGGGCACTGCCACTCCCATTAGATCGACTACCCAGCCTCAAATCATGAATGACTCGGAGACCTCACCCAGATCTGGAATTGAACTGAGACGATCAATTAGGGAGCAGAAAGCCTCGGACCATCTCAATTTATAAATAGGACTGATACCAAGAGCTTGCGGGGGGAATGATATAATGTATGTATGCCTGGGTTTACCTGCCACCAGGGGGAGCGACCGTTGGAGGTCATTGGGCCACAGACAAACACGTGCAGCCCTTGTATATAAAGAAAGCCTCAATTTGAGAGCTAATAAAGTAGAGCCAGGTCGCACCTGATTGAGTTCACGGCACTAAGCCTATTGAGTTATTGCACATGCAACAAGGCTCACCAGACAGCAAGTGTGAAAAGTCATCAACATATTGCTGTGAGGTAAGCATGACCGCCACTGGGTTTTGAACCTTTGACAACAGTGATGTAAGACAACTGTTTCTCCATCAGGGGAAAAATGAGTCTCTCCATCTTATAAACTGAAAAGCAAACAGAAAATATAGAGCAGGCATAATGTTGGGGGAAAACCCCGAGGTAGAAATAAATCTACTCCGAGACTACGTTAGAGAGTTGAAAACACACCGTTTATTAATACAAGGTACTAGGGGAGTTGTATGTAGGTCTCTCACCAGGCAACAACTCAATTTGGGTTTACAAAAAATGATTATTTAAAGTCGTAAACCACAAAGGTCACATGTCACTGCTTCTACATCTGGCATTGCAAAAAGTGTCTACACAACGAGTTTTTTTCGTCTTTGTCTGGCTTACTTCCATATCTTTGGCCAGCGTCTGGTGTGATTGGTTTCTTTCATGCTCAGTGTCTTGTGACCTTTTTGCAATTGCTTATCTCATTCTGTCATATAGTACATTTTCTAAAGCACAGCAATTTCGCACTAACGCTATTAACCCTTCAATCCCTCATTTGGCTGAAATTTTTCAAATACATAATTCTAGGCCAACGTATTCCCGGTCTTCATGCAGAAATTAGTGATGTGATGTGCCGGTTCCTGAGCCCCGGGGTCTCCACTCCGGGATCCAGGTTCCCATCTCCTGTCGCACCTCATTCTGCTGCTTGTAAAACCTCATCATATAGTTGTTTTGGGCGTGTGTACGCCACCTTCTGAGACACCACTAGGTTCTCGTAGTTTGAGTGCGGTCGGGTTACAGGTCTGCTCGATAGTAAAGATGACAGTGCTTTGCTTATACAACATTTAAGTAACATACATAGGCAATACAGCATTATTACCACCACCACAAAGGTAACCAGACCTTGGATTAGTGACGTTCCCATAGATCCTAACCACCCTGAGAACCAGTCCCACAACGTGGAGGCTGGTGGTTGCTTAAGCTTTTTAACCTCTTCTTGGATATGCTCTGCCAGATTGGTAATTTCTTCCGAGCTATCCAGGATGTATGTACAACATTCGGCCCCGATGAGGGCACAGGTTCCCCCTTTTTCTGCCAACACATAATCAAGGGCCATCCGATTTTGCAGAGCTACTGTGCGGAGGGCTACCATCTCTGCATTAACCTTAACTAGGGCTTCAGCTGTATCGTTGGCCACCTGTTCCAGGACTGATGCCATGTTAATGGATTCCCTTGCCAATTTACCCGCTCCATACCAGGGAAACGCAATGGCCCAGAATCTTTCAGTCTCCGTGATGGCTCGTCTGGCTCTCCAGTGGAGGTCCTTCAGAGAACCCAGGTGATACATGTAGGATATGATATAAGCCAGATAACAAGAACTCGTCCATTCTCGGGGCAACCAAGGGTAGGCCCTGTGACCGCACACAAAATGAGTCCCGTTGTAGGGCGTCTACTTATTTATTGCTGTGGAGTCCCATTGGACTGAAAAGTCACCATTTCCGTTTAATAATGGGAGTGTCACCCTACCCGCTTCGGCAGGTAAGATAAGACTATATGTGCAGTTACTGTACCCCACAATAGGATCTTCCGGTCGTCCCTGCCTTGTGAGACATAGCCCCCCTCCCTGTCCCTTCTTACACCTTGTTCTCAGGAACGGTGGTAGATAGTAATCATTATAGGTTGATCTTCTCCACCCACTATACTGTTCTGGATTATATCCATGACTTTTAAGTTTAATTATGGTGCTGCCGTCTGCCTCTATGGCATAAGAGCCAACGCGTGTGGATCCTGTTCTAACTCCAAACATCCAGCTGGCCATCTCATTATCACTAAATGGGATTGATTGTAGGGGGATTCCTTCTTCCGAGTGTGTGGGGACATGGGCACAGACCTAACAATGTTGCCAACAGCTGGCAACATTGGCTTTCTTGGAATAGGTGTATGACATGTACAAAAAGGTGTTCACATACAACTCTCTCTTGGTCTGTGGGGGTACTCTGGCCTGAGTCCTCCCTAGGCTACATATTACAATTACACAAAAAAGCAAACTGCACATAATATTGCGTAACACATTCATCTTGGATCGTCTTTATTTCCTCCGGTGTTTTCTGCTGATGTGTCCACCTTCAGTTTCCTAGAATGTGTATGAAGACAGGGTTATTTGTTTTGTTCGCTTGTGCTGGGGTCGTTGGATTCATATTCTTTGAGCTGAGACCAATGTTTCCATCGGCCAACCCCACCCATATCTATACAGGCGCAGGTATCTCCACTAATTAGGACTTCAAATGGGCTAGACCAATGGTGAGCAAACCCCGTTCGTCCTGGCAGACATTTTACCATTACCTTTGTGCCTACCTGCGGGACCTCCCCCTGGTCCTCCAATTCCTTCTGTTTGTCCCTGCCTGCTTGCCTTTTCCTCACTTCCTTCCTCAATTCCTTAAGTTGCTTACTCAGTTGCAAGACGTACTTTCTACTCCGATCCCTCAGGGTCCTTCGTCGGATCCCCCAGTTATGATTCCTTCCGGCAGGTGCATCGCCCTGCCTGTCATCAACTCATATGGAGTTAATCCCGTCACTCGGTTAGGAATTGCCCTTTGTCTCATCAAGATTGTGGGTAGTAAATCCGCCCAAGCTTGTCCCGTCTCTTGGATGGCCTTTGCTAGGGCTGTTTTAAGTGTCCTGTTCATACGTTCTACCATCCCAGAGCTTTGCGGGTGGTAGGGGATATGAAACTTCTGTTTAATACCCAACGTAGCACACACCTCCTTCATTATTTGATTATTTGTCCGGTAAAATGGATTCCCTGGTCGGAATCGATTTGGATAGGGACGCCCCAACGTGGGATTACTTCCTCTGCCAATATTCGGGCCACCGTGATTACGGTGCTGTTTCGTGTGGCGAACGCTTCTACCCACCGTGTAAACTGATCTATTATTACTAGACAGTATTTCTTGCCCCTTGAGAATGGTAAAGGTCCCGTGAAGTCTATCTATATACATTCCCACGGCCCCCTTGGTCATGGTTGGTGAGCCATTCTAACCTTAACGGCCTTTCCTGGGTTGAGCTGGGCACACGTGACACATTGCTGACAGTACTTAGCTATGTCCCGTCCCATTCCTGGCCACCACCAATCCCCAGTTATGTTTGTTATCATGACGTTCCATCCGCCATGACTGATGCTGTGGTGTAGTTCCATGAGCATTTGTCTAATACAAGCCGGGGCTATCACTTTCCCATCTTTCCTCCATACGAAGTCGTCACCTTGGCTCCCTCCTTTTGTGCCCAATCTTTCTTTTCTTCATCACTTACATCGGTATGTAATCTCACAATGTCTATATCTTCCCTGGTAATGATACTACATACAACTTCTTCCTGCACTTTTAAGGATATACTTGCTTCCTGTGTCGCTTTATCTGCTGCTTCATTGCCCCGTTGGACATTGTTTACTACTTTCTGGTGAGCCTTAACCTTGATCACTGCTGCCTCTGTGGGTTTACTGGCGGCGCCTAATAGTAGTCTGATTCGGCCCTCATGTTTGATAGCCTCCCCGCCCGAAGTGACAAACCCTCTCCTGGCCCAGGCAGTCATGTAGTCATGGACTACCCCGAAGGCATAGCGGCTGTCCGTATATATATTTGCCCGCCGGCCATCGGCCAGTTGGAGGGCTTCAGTCAGGGCAGTGAGCTCAGCTACTTGGGCCGACAGTCCTCTGTCTAACCTTCCCTTTCGGACAATGTTTAGCGCTTCGTCTACTACCACCCATCCCGTATGCAGGGTCCCCTGAATATATTTTAGGGACCCATCCACGTACAGGATCAGCTCGGGGTTTTCAAGGGGAATCTCACTTATATGTCCCGGTGAGTCCTCCCATTCCTGTGACTGGCATTCATGAGGCTCGCCCACGGATAAGAGGCCCTCTGCCGTGCTCTTCCCGTGTCTCATACAATTTTTACGGACCCATCTAAGGGAAGTAATACTGCTTCCCATTTGGCCCGGCGGATGTTGGATACGGAGTGCAATTTCCCAGTGTTGAGCATTTCCACCAAGGTATATTTGGTATGTAGTATAACCTCCCCTTTCATTACTACTGGCTCACTAACTTTCACCGCCCACATTGCACAGTCCAAGGTTGCTACACATTTTGACAGACCTCCTGCCACGGGCGACTGTTGGGTGGAATAGTAAGCTACTGGGCGGGCTCGGTCTCCATGCATTTGAGTAACTACTGCTCTGTAAAACCCGCCCTCGTTTTCACAATGAATGTGAAACGGTGCGTTCATATTTGGCAGTCCTAGGCCTGGTGCCGACATCAGGGCTTCCTTTATCTGGCCGTATGCTGTTTCTTGTTCCAGGCCCCACTCCACACTTTCGAGAGCTGGTTTTCCCCCCTTATCTAGTCTCTGTATGGGTTTCGCGATTGCCGCGAAGTTGGCTATAAGGTTCCTACAGTAGTTAAAGAATCCTAATACTTTACGCATCCTCGGACCGTTTTTGGTTGGGGCATAATGCGAATTGCTTCCTTTCTGTCATGGGGCATTGTTTTTGTCCCCTGTGACAGTTGCTGTCCCAAGTACTGTACCTCCTTCAATCCGATCTGAGCTTTCTTGTGGTTTACCTTAAATCCGCTTTCTTTAAGACTTCTAGGGTTTCTATTAGAGCCCTCAGATGTCCTCTCTCATCCTCTGAGGCAATCAACAGATCGTCCACATGTTGGAGGATGGTACTTCGGTAGGGGGCTAAATCTACGGTCTCCAAGGCTCGATTCATAGTTCGGTGAAATATGGCCGGACAATTGTGAAAACCCTGGGGCACTCGTGTCCAAGTGTACTGCCTATCCCTGACCGTGAATGCGAATTTATTTTGGGACTCATGGGCTAATGGTATGGACCAAAATCCATTAGCTATATCTAAGATCGTGAATATTTTATGTTCTGGTTTCAGTCCATTAAATATGATCGCTGGGCTTGCTACGATGGGGTGCTGGCGGGGAGTTACTTTATTTAACGTCATATAGTCTATGGTCAATCGGTATAACCCATCTAGTTTCTTTATGGGCCAGGTTGGCGAGTTCATAGTGCTTTCGGCTTCCCGAAGGACACCGCTCCGCAAGAGGTCCTGCACTATTTGTTTTACGGCCTCTCGGGTTTTAGGTTTAATGGGGTTTTGCTTATGAGGAGTGTGTTCGGGCCCAGGAATGACCACTGGCTTGGTCTTTACCAGCCCACACTCCTGCTTTGATTGAGCCCACACTTCCCTCATTTGTTCGCATAGTGGGCCGTAGTCTCCTGCTGTATCCCAATCTCGGTTGAGAAGTTACACACTTCCGACCTTTACGTGATTGTGTAAATTAGTCTGTTCCCCATACGTCGTAATTTTGCGTCCTCCCTTATTTCTCCAAACTATTCTCTTATTCTGTGGGTCTATTATTGCCCCTAACTGTTCCAGGAGGTCGATCCCCAATATGGTCCCTTCTGCATTTGGGCATACATAAAATTGTGCCGGGTATCTCCAATAGAATTACTTCACTCTGGTGGGCTTTGGTGGCAAATCCTCCCACGCCAGTTATATGGACTACATGTTTAGTTGTGTGTAAGGGAATATCTGTCATAGATACTGATGCTCCGGTATCCACTAACATAATCACACTGCTGGCCCCCTAACAGCGCTGTTATGTGAATACGCGGATCCTCTCCCTGCCCCACGGGGACCGCTGGCCTTCAGTCTCTTCCTAAGTCCCTTAGCGCTGTGATTAGCTGCTGTCAGTTCATCTCCTCTACTCTAAGGCCTGACTGACTATTTCTTTTCTCCTTGGGCGCCCAACATTTATCAGTGGCATGTCCCTTTTCCCCGCAATTGTCACATCGGACGGTTGGTCTCTTGGGGCCCCTACAGTCGGCGGCAAAATGACCCATCTTGTCACAGTTGTAGCATTCCCCTCGGCCCGCACTCTTACTACTCTTAGCCGCGGAGACTTCTTGTTTTATTCCCCCAGAGTTAATGTGGCATGCCCACTGGACAGCTTGGTCATAGGTGTCCGCGACTACCACCCCCATTTTTAAGATCTTTTGATGGTCGGCCGAAAGGCCGTCCTTAAACATTTTCATGAAGACTGGGTCGTCTATGTTCGGGTCCGCCTGTCCCGAGGATTCTTGGTATTGGAGCCATAACCTCTCTCCATTTCTTATTCTCGGCTTCTGTCTCCTTACTTTTCTCTACTTATTGTTTTGTTTTTACTTTGTAACACACATAACTGATATACTAAAAGTACTCTGGCTTTCTTTGCCTTTTTCTGTTTCTGTTTCTCCCATCAATTCTTTTGCTCCTTGGGGACAGCCGAGGGATCCCACCCGTCTTTAACCATTTTATCTATTAAGCCCTTCTAGTCGTCTGCATAGAACCTACTAAGAGACCCTACCGGCCCCCATTCAAGGTCTTCCCCTGACCGCCATTATGTGATCTGACCTTCCCTTGCTTCCTCTGCAAATGAGTCTCTTCACGCGGGTCTACTTCTACTCACTCACTTATTTATTGCGATGGGTGTTCCTTTCGACCTTAATCCTTGGCCATCACATGGGGCATTTTTTGCCCTCTTAATTCCGGCTCAAGTTAGGTGATTGAGATAGTTTGTGACAATTGAAGTGACGGGGTCACTCGTTTCTCTTACACACCACTTATCTCACTTATATTCTACTTTACCTTAATTTCTACTCACTGTGTCTGTTATCAAACCTCTCTGAGTCTCACTTGTTCGTTGGGTGTCCGGCAGCCTCACCCCTGCCGGTTCGACGTTCCAATTTCTGAGATATCGTGAAATCCAACCTTATCCTCGTATGTTCGAGTCTTGGTCAGGAGGGCTTACCGGTACACCTTGCTCACAGCGCCAAAACTGTTGGGGGAAAACCCCGAGGTAGAAATAAATCTACTCCGAGACTACGTTAGAGAATTGAAAACACACACAGTTTATTAATACCAGGTACTAGGGGAGTTGTATGTAGGTCCCTCAACCAGGCAACAGCCCAATTTGGGTTTACAAAAAATGAGTATTTAAAGTTGTAAACCGCAAAGGTCACATGTCACTGCTTCTACATCTGGCATTGCAAAAAGTGTCTACACAACGAGTTTTTTTCGTCTTTGTCCGGCTTACTTCCTTATCTTCGGCCAGCGTGATTGTGATTGGTTTCTTTCTTGCTCAGCATCTTGTGACCTTTTCGCAATTGCTTATCTCATTCTGTCATATAGTACATTTTCTAAAGCACAGCAATTTCACACTAACGCTATTAACCCTTCACATAGTAAAAAAATTACATATAAATCTTTAGACTATGTAAGTTGTACCTACACTATTACAAACGCCTCATCACAAATGTAGGCACTGTTACAATTTATATGGAAAAATATCATTTTACATATCTTTTAATGACAAACATGTCCAACTTTAAAAAAAATCTTCTAATTTTTCCTCAGCACCACCCATTCATTGACTTCCTTCTTTAGCGATATTGGCAAGAACAGTCTAGGCTGTTGTTTTCCAGTAACTGCCGGAAATGTTCTTTCATGATTAATCAACTGACTATATGGCCTTAATTTTTATGGGGGTGTGGGGTAAGGATACGGAGAGTCCCAGTAATAGGCGACGAATTCGGCAAGGCTGGGGTCATGGAAGCCCTGCCGATCTTCACAGCAGGGCCGCATTCGAATAAATCTCTGCAGAGTCCCACCCGACACCAGGCCAGATCAACTTGCCTATTCATTACTTTGATGCAAACCAACATTTCTGAGCTAAGATTGCAACTTTTGTTCAATCTCCATAGATGGGATAAAGAGTTAATTGCAGAGCTCATAAGTGCAAAGAGCCTATGGTCAGAAAAGCAATTGCCATTGTTGGAAATCATGTTACCAAGGTAAATGAATTGTGTCACTGATTCCACCATCTTGGATCTTCATCTATTATAAAGGTAGTTGGAATTATACTGCATCCTTGCAATTCCAACTTGTTCTAGTTGACCTAAAGGCCAAGGCTATATGTCTGTTGGTCAAAGAATCGTAGAGCTTTGGTGGGAGTTTCCAGTTTCAGCCAAGGCCACAATGTCATCAGCAAAGTCCAGATGTGTATACATATAGTAATTGTCTAGGCTGGTCCCACATCCACTTTTTAATGTTGTTGACTTCATGATATAGTCAACACCAGACAAGAATAAGATTGCGGTGAGAACACAACCTTGACATTTTCCAGTATTAAACTTGAAGGGCTCAGAAAGCTTTCTGTCAATACGCACCTGGCTGCTTGTGTGGGCATAAAGCTATCCGATTCATGATATAATTTCAGTAGGGATACCTAGAGATTGTAACAGGAGCCATAGGCACTCTCTATTCAGTGAATCAAAAGATTTTTTCAAATCGGTGTTGGCAACATATAGTGGCTCATTGCATTTCCGTCATATCCTGCCACCTGCCGTTGTATAAATATCTGTCCAAAGCTGTTTTTCAAGGATTCTGGAGCGATGCCAAATATGCTGAGTGCTTTTCCATCCTTCATTTAGCTCGAGCTTCTTTAATCTCATCGAAGGTAGAGAGGGTCTCGCTATATATCAATGTATCAATTCTTACATTTTTGGCTCAATTGATGAGCTCCCGAAGTGAAACTCTGGGTGTGGAGGTGAACAGCTCATGTCTGTACTCCCACCATCGCACGAGTTGGTCATTACGATCTATCAATAGGTCTCCAGTGGCAGCTGCTATGGGGTCACTTGAGGGTTGTGTGTTTTTTCTGCCATCACTTCACTATTGCAAGTGATATTTTGGTGCCATTGTTGTGTGCTGCTGTTTCCGCCTTTTCCGATAGTCGGATCAGGTATGCCTCCTTTAGGGAGAAATTTGCCTGCTTTGCACCTCCTGTTAGTGCCTCCGGGGCGCGATAACAGAGAGCAAATGGGTTTGCGACTGGGTGCAGTGAATTGAGTAACGCCCGCAGAATTCCCTGCTGCTTTTGCGCTGCTGCTAAGATTTAGCGCCTCGGTTACTAGTGCCCCGGTGATCATGACGTAATTCGGTGAACAGCGCCCCATTAGCATCCCGGATCAGAACTTCCCTATCGCCCTCTGCCTTTAGCAACGACAGTTAGAAGAGGCGGTATGAAGTCGGATGGCCGCTGGAGGAGCGGTATTTAAAGGCGTCAACATTCAATTTATTTTTACTCGGCAAAGAATGCTGCCTTGTCAGTTTCACAAAGGCAAACAGGCGTTTTGAGTGATTTCACATTTTTCTCTAATAATAAATAATAATAACTTTTATTTATATAGCGCCTTTAACGTAGTAAAATGTCACAACAGCGTTACAGACAAACAGATAAATTTGACACCTAGCCACAGAAGAAATTAAGGCACATGATAAAAAGCTTGTTTAGAGGTAAGTTTTAATGAGCATCTTAAAGGAAAGCGAGGTAGAGAGGCATGGAGTTTAGGGAGGGAGTTCCAGAGCTTAGGGCCCAGGCAGCTGAAGGTACGTTCACTGATGGTTGAGCAGTTATAATGAGGGATGTTCAAGAGGCCAGAATTTGAGGAGTGCAGATATCTTGTGGGATTGTGAGGCTGAAAAAGATTACAGAGATAGGGAGGGGCAAGTCCATGGAGCGATTTGTAAGGAAGAATTTTGAAATCAATGCGTTGTTTAATTGAGAGCCAATGTAGGTCAGAAAGTACAGAGGTGATGGGTGATCTTAACTTGGTACGGGTTAGTACATCGGCTGCTGAGTTTAAGGAGTCTTCTATCTCAAAAAAATTATTCACTTTCATTTAGGTGAGATTTCAAAGTGCAAAATTTCCATACTTCAATTGGGGCTGTACTGACACTTGATCTCGCCCTCCAGTGTCAATGTCCGAGGCAGCGGAGGTAGAAAGATTGCACAATGTGGCCAGAGGGAGGAAGGCCAACAGGGCTCTCAACAGGAGGCCTTACCCTCCAAGAGTATTCCAGCAGCAGTTCTATTACATCAAATTCACTGAGGAACAGTGTGTTAGAAGGCTCCACTTCACCAAGAACGAGGTCACAGAGCTCTGCCACCCGCTGCAACCAGAACTCCAGCCTCAAACCAGGGTGAACACAGCTCCCTCAGGGGAAGCTAAGATCACCATTGTCTTCAATTTCTAAGCCAGCAGATCCTTCCAGTGTGCAACAGGAGAAATATCTAACATATCGCAGTTTGCTGTCCATTGCTCCGTCCACAGGCTCACAGTTGCTCTGTATAGAAGGAAAATGTAAAGTCCTTACTCTACAGAATGAAACCACATGAGGCACATTCCAGGGACAAGGACGCTCAGTGACCTTAACTCTTAACTACAACACTCCAGAAGTGATGACCCTGTGTGGGACCTCCCTTTATATACCTGAGTGATCAGGTAAGGAGTGTCTCCCACAAGTTTAACCCCTTGTGGTCAAGGTGTGCATCTGTGTTGAGTGTGTACAGTAACATAGTGGTGTTACATTGTAGTTACAAACATGACATCACCTTCCCCCACCCCCCACCCCCAAAATATTATTGAGATCATAGGTTTAGTCTTTCAGGTGGTCTACGTTCCCTTGTGGAGCGCCGCAGTTGTGGCTCTGGTTGTTGGACACTGACGTGAGTGTCTGTCACCTGTGGTGATTCCGGCCTGTCCGGGCTGACCTCAGGGACTGTGCATTCTTCTGATTGCTTTTGTTGCATGTTCACTGGCGGTGGTGTGAGCTCCATTTCATGGTTTTCTTCAGGTTCCTCCGTGTTATTGCTGAACCTTTTTTTTACTTGGTCCAGATACTTACGGCATATCTGGCCATTGTTGAGTTTTACCACAATGACCCTATTCCCTTCTTTGTCAATTGCGGTACCCTCGAGCCATTTGGGCCCCATGGCGTGTTTGAAGACGAATACAGGGTCATTTATTTCTATACATCTCCCCCTCGAATTACGGTCATGGTACTCATTTTGTGCCTTAAGCTTGCCCTCAACTATGTCGGTCAGGACTGGGTGGATGAGGGACAACCGAGTTTTGAGTGTCCATTTCATGAGTAGCTCTGCGGGCGGGACCCCCGTGAGTGAGTGCGGGTGGGACCTATAGGCCAGCAGGAGGCGCAATAGGCGGCATTGTAGGGAGGGTTCTTGAATCCTGAGCATCCCTTGCTTAACAATTTGGACTGCTCATTCTGCCTGGCCATTGGAGGCCGGCTTGAACGGTGCAGTCCTGACGTGGTTGATGCCATTGCCCGACATAAACTCCCGGAATTCATAGCTCATGAAACATGGGCCATTATCACTAACCAGGATGTCCGACAAGCCATGTGTTGTGAAGATCGCACGTAGGCTTTCCACGGTGGTGGATGACATGCATGAATGCAGGATGATGCATCAATCCATTTCGAGTATGCATCTACAACAATAAGGAACATTTTCCCCATGAACGGGCCCGCGTAGTCAACGTGAACACGTGACCATGGCTTGGTGGGCCAGGGCCATGGGCTGAGCGAGGCCTCCCTGGGGGCATTGCCCAGCTGGGCACATGTCGTGCACCTGCGAACACAGTGTTCCAGGTCTGAGTCAATTCCGGGCCACCAAATGTGTGACCGGGCAATGGCCTTCATCATCACAATGCCTGGGTGCTCACTATGGAGTTCCCTGATGAACGCCTCCCTGCCCTTCTGGAGAATGACTGCCCGGCTGCCCCATAATAGGCAGTCAGCTTGGATGGAGAGCTCATCCATCCGTCTGTGGAATGGTCTGACCTCCTCAGGGCATGCTCCGTGTGCGGGCGCCCAATCCCCAGTCAGGACACATTTCTTAATCAGGGATAGGAGGGGATCCCTGCTTGTCCAGATTTTGATCGACAGCCATGACCATCTCAGCGCTTTGCTCAGCTGCCTCCTCGATGGTGGCCAGTGGAAGCCTGCTGAGCGTGTCAGTGCAATTTTCAATGCCGGGCCGGTGCCGAATGGAGTAGTCATAGGCCGTTAGCTTGAGAGCCCATCGCTATATGCGAGCTGATGTGTTGGAATTGACAGCCTTGTTGTCTGACAACAGGGATGTGAGTGGCTTATGTTCCGTCTCTAATTCAAACTTCCTACCAAAGAGGTACTGATGCATTTTCTTTACACCATAGACACATGCAAGCGCTTCCTTCTCAACTATCCCATAGCCCCGTTCTGCTTGAGAGCGCGACCTGGAGGCATAAGCCACAGGTTGTAGCTGACCCTCAGCATTACCCTGCTGCAATACGCACCCAACCCCATAGGACGATGCATCACATGTCAGAACTAAACTTTTGCAAGGGTCGTACAGGGTCAACAGCTTATTTGAACACAGTAGGTTTCGCGCCCGATCAAAAGCCCGTTCCTGACAGTCCCCCCAAAACCAATCGCAACCCTTACACAGGAACACGTGTAGCAGCTCCAACAACATGCTCAAGTTCGGCAGAAAGTTCCCGAAATAGTTCAACAGTCCCAGGAATGAGTGTAGCTCCGATGTGTTGCAGGGTCTGGGTGCTCGTTGAATCGCCTCTGTTTTGGATTCGGTGGGCCGAATCCCATCTGCAGCAACCCTCCTGCCCAGAAACTCAACCTTGGGTGCTAAGAACATGCATTTAGACTTCTTGAGTCGCAGGCCTACCTGGTCCAGTCGGCGCAGCACCTCCTCCAGGTTGTGGAGATGTTCCTCGGTGTCTCGACCCATGATGAGGATGAAGTCCTGGAATATGATCGTTCCCAGGATGGACTTAAGCAGGCTTTCCATGTTGCGTCGAAAAATCGCGACCACTGATCGAATGCCAAATGGGCACCTGTTATACGCGAACAGTCCCTTGTGTGTGGTGATGGTGGTCAGCAGTTTAGATTCGGCGGCCAGTTCCTGGGTCATGAGGTGAGGTCCAACTTGATGAACAGCTTGCCGCCTGCCAGCGTGGCAAAGAGGTCCTCCGCTCTTGGGAGCGGGTATTAGTCTTGTAAGGATACCCGATTGATGGTGGCCTTGTAGTCACCACAGAGCCTGACAGAGCCATCCACTTTAAAAACGGGGACGATGGGGCTCGCCCAGTCACTGAATTCAACAGACGAGATGATGCCCTCCCGCAATAGTCGGTCCAGTTCGCTCTCGGTTTTCTCCCGCATCACATACGGCACCGCTCTGGCTTTGTGGTGCACTGGCCTGGCGTCCGGGGTGATATGTATCACTACTTTAGTGCCTTTGAAAGTCCCGACGCCCGGTTGGAAAAGTGAATCGAATTGTTGTAGGACTTGTGAGCACGAACTTCGCTCCACCGAGGACATTGCATGAACATCCCCCCATTTCCAGTTCATCTCGGCTAACCAGCTCCCCCCCAACAGTGCGGGACCATTGCCCGGGACAATCCAGAGCGGCAGCCGGTTCACTAAGCCATCGTGTGTGACAGCCAACATTGCACTGCCTAGCACCGGAATGATTTCTTTGGTGTAAGTCTTTAATTGTGTCTCGATACGTTTTAATTTGGGTCTACTGGCTTTGAGTGGCCATAGCTTCTCGAATTGCTGAATGCCCATGAGTGACTGGCTGGCCCCAGTGTCCAGCTCCATGCGTACTGGGATACCGTTCAATAAAACCCTCATCATCATTGGTGGCGTTTTGGTGTATGAACTGTGAATAGTCGCCACATGGACCCGCTGAACCTCGGCGTCCATCGATTTGCCCCAAAAGTTATCCTGCCTCACAGAACCCTCTTCTAGTCCATCTGCCTCATATATCAGTCTGGTTGCAGGCTTTCTGCACATATGAGCTAAATGGCCACTGAGGTTGCAGTTTCTGCAGACAAACTGTTGGAATCTGCAAGATCTGGCTGAGTGTTTTCTCCCACACCTCCAGCATGAGTTAAAGTTTCCATTGTTGGGGACAAAAGGGCTGTGGCCAGGAATTCCACGCTGTTTGTCCCTCTGACTGCTCTTAAGTGCCCTATTAGTGGGTGTCAATGGCCCCATCCCGGGCCGCATTGTCCACTGTGATGGCGTGAATGTCCGTTCAGCCTGCCATTGTCTCTGTTGAGGTCCTACTCTGGGGTCGATTACTGCCTGATGAATGTCGGATTGCCCCTGCCTGCCCGCGGGGCTCTGAGTAGCATTGAGGACGTTGACGCCCTGATCCATCACCGCATTTTCGTCTCTTCCTCCCCGCCATAAAAGTCTGAGCCAACAACGCTGCCGCTTCCAAGGTCAAGTCCTTGGTCTCAATTAACTTGCGAAAAATTCCCACATGACCGATACCCTCGATAAAGAAGTCCCTTAGCATCTCCCCCCTGCAGGCGTCTGTGAACTCACAGAGGCTGGCCAAGCGCCTGAGGTCCGCTACAAAGTCCAGTATGCTCTGTCCTTCACGACGTCGGTTGGTGTAGAATCTGTGTCGAGCCACATGTATGCTGCTCGCATGCACGGTACTGTGTTGGGGAAGACTGGGACGATTTTGTTGAGAGGCTTCAGCAGAGCTTTCACACGAAAGCAGGCTTGAGGTTCTCCCCAATCAACTTGCTAAGTTCTTCAAAGGTTTTGTCCGATGGCTTTTCAGGTGCCAGTAAGTCCTTCATGAGCGCATAAGTCTTTGGCCTGCAGCTGGTCAAAAGATGAGCCTGCAGCTGGTCAAAAGATGTCGGCCGCTGCATCCCCCAGCCAGTCTTTCGTGACAAAGCTCTGCTGAAGCCTCTCAACAAAATCGTCCCAGTCTTCCCCAACACAGTACCGTTCATCTGTGCTACCGGTGGCCATTCTTGTGGGTCATGAATTCCCGTTCCTCGTCGCAAATATAAAGTCCTTACTCTACAGCATAAAACCACACGAGTCACATTCCAGGGACAAGGCCACTCAGTGACCTTAACTCGACTACAGCACTCCAGAAGTGATGACCCTGCCTGGGACCTCCCTTTATAAACCTGAGTGTTCAGGTAAGGGGTGTCTCCCACAAGTTCACCCCCTGTGGTCAAGGTGTGCATCTGTGTTGAGTGTGTACAGTATTACAGTGGTGTTACATTGTAGTTACAAACATGACAGAAAAGGGATTACATTTCCTTCCCCATGACCAGAGAGAAGCAGCTGGAATGTGCATGTGGATTTGCCAGGATAGCGTGTTTCTCCATGGTGCAGGATGAAATTGACTGCATCAATGTTGCTTTGCAAGCACTGCATAACAATCCTGAGGTATTCTGTAACCGCAAAGGCTTCCACTCACTTATTGTGCAGTTGGTGTGCGACTACACACAGCGAATCCTCACCATCACTGCCTTCATCCTGCGCCAGAGCAGTATACCAGCTCTCTTCCAGCCACCATGTCAAGCTTGCTGCTAGCTGCTGGGAGACGAGGGTTATCTGCTCTCTACGTGGCTCATGATTCCCTTCCGCAACCCCAACACTCCTGCCCAGCTCTCATACAATGACAGCTATGCAATGACCAGGAACATCATTGAGCAGACCGTCAGAGTGGTCAAGCAACGGTTCCGCTGCCTGAACTGCTCGGGAGGAATCCTCCAGTACTCGGCTGAGCAAGTGTCCCTTTTTGTCGTCATCTACTGCACAACTTGGCCATCATGAGGACATAGCCATTGCCACCAGGCATAGCCGCACCACCTCAGGAAGAGGAGGACGAGGAGGACAAGGACGAGGCTGAGGAAAAAAGAAGGAGGAGGATGGTGGCGGATTCAGTGATGGTAATGCGGTTGAATGTCATAGAGAGATGGTTAGACTCTCTCTTGTTGTTGTAGGATTGCAAAATGCATGGGAAAACCCCCTCAGTGTTTGGACTCATTAGAAAGGGAATTTAATTTGGACCCGTCAACCAGAAAGTTTGGGATCCTAGAATGCACATGGAAGAAACTACGAGTTTTAATCGAATTTGGGATTTTACAAGACAGATTGGGTCCATGTGGAAAGGGCTGAAAACTAAAGGATAATTATCCTTCAAGAAGAAACCAGTTTGGGTATTGAGGTTGTCTGGGGTTTTGAAGCTAAACAAATTGTCTCGGGAATTGTGTAAACTCGAAACCCTTCTCCCCGGGACACATTAACATAGCAACAATCAACCCAGAAATAACCACCCATCACTCTGAGCAGGATAACCCATCCAGCGCATACATAATGTTAATGGCCCATCCAGCCCGCATGGAAACCTAGGCCTAGGCAGACATTGCAAATCCTAAAGCTAAATCTTCCCGATCGAGAAACAAATTCAAAACAATCAACACATCCAAGACAGGTTACCCTTAAAAGGCCTGCCAAAATAGGACAAAGAGATATCAAGCCCGGCAAAATTAAAACAAAGAATCAGGGCTGATTTGGCGCGTAGATTAGAACGGCTCTAAAAGTATAACTGGGGCCCGGTTTTTAACGAAAATATTGAAGGCGAGAGAGCGAGCAGGCATTCATCTACTGAAAGAAGAAGAAAGAACAACATCATGGCAGAAAGCAGCTCCCAGTAACTTCAGACATTGCCATCGTGGCAACAACTGACCACAGCCAACGTGGTAACATCGAAAAGCACTGCAATCGACCAATTCCAAAACCAAAACTCCTCAAAAGGAAACTGAAGATTCGAAAGTTTCTACTCTACAATCTAGTCCTAGCTACCTACAGGTGAAACATTACCTAAAGAGATTTTAAAACCTATTGTTGACGGAAGAAAATGGGTACTCACCCCATAAGTCCAATACGTGCCCTACCGCATCAGCGGACACCACCCAACTAAAGATTACGCAGTCAGAAGTCCTCTACGACGTTTGGGGTACAGCAAGCAGAACCTACAGAGTCCAACGAACCCCAAAATTGCGAACCACCGCCAATGGATAATAAAGGATTGGTGAACATAATCCCTGTTTGCCCTGGAATTTAACCTAGTCAGAGTTAGGCATTGGGAGGTGGGAGGTGTAGTATTTTCTGTAACTCCTTTTGAATGTGTGGTGAAGTGTTTTTATTCTAGTTATTTCAAGCTTGACATTGTACTTTCCTTGTCTATAATAAAATCGAAGTTCTTTGCACCAAAACAGTTGTCTCTTGCACTTTGTCACATCCCCAAAATAAATCCAAAGTCTTGAACCCAGGGAGTGGGAGTGATTCGAACCACTCAGAAGACCAGAAGTGAACCTGACACTACAGACCACCCCCTACATTGTACACTACTTGAAGTTGTTTACTGCTCAGAAAGTATTTATAACAGAAAGTTGTCCTTTTGTGGATGATTGAATGAACTGGGAGAAATAGTTTTTAGTGGACTTAGTTTGTTTAGCATTCACACATTCTTCTAGAGATACACCAACTCTGCATTGATAGGCAAAGACTATCTGAGTGGATCTCTTCAGTGGGCAATAGGCACATGCTCACAAGTTGCTCTCAACAGATGGATATCCTACTACTGTCTGCAAAAATGAAATGGTCACTCAAGTAAATCTTCTTTTCCTACTATGGGCCTTAAAACCCAGACCACCCAATGTCAGAAAGGGATGGACCAAGTAATTACAGGCCAGGCAGCCTAACCTCGGTGATGGGAACATTATTGGAAACATTTCTGAGGGACAGGATAAATCTTCATTTAGAAAGACACAGATTAATCAAGAACAGTCAGCTTGGATTTGTTAAGGGAAGGTCGTGTCTCACTAACTTGATTGAATTTTTTGAGGACGTAAAAAGGAGGGTCAATGAGGGTAGTGCATTTGATGTAGTCTATATGGATTTTAGGAAGGCTTTTGAAAAGGTCCCACATGGCAGATTGGTCACGAAAGTAAAAGCGCATGGGATCCAGGGCAAAGTGGCAAGTTGGATCCACAATTGGCTCAGAGGCAGGAAGCAAAGAGTAATGTTGATGGGTGTTTTTGTGACTGGAAGGCTGTTACCAGTGGGTTTCCGCAGGGCTCAGTACTAGGCCCTTGCTTTTTGTGGTATATATCAATGATTTAGACTTGAATGCAAGGGGTATGATTAAGAAGTTTGCAGATGATACAAAAATCAACTGTGTGGTTGATAATGATGAAGAAAGCTGAGGACTGCAGGAAGATATCAATAAACTGGTCAGGTGGGCAGAACAGTGGCAAATGGAATTCAATCGGGAGAAGTATGAGGTAATGCATTTGGGGAGGGCTAACAAGGCAAGGGCATACACATTAAATGGTCGGATACTAAGAAGTGTAGAGGAACAAAGGGACCTTGGAGTGCATGTCCACAGATCCCTGCAGGTAGCAGGCCAGGTACATAAGGTGGTTAAGAAAGCACATGGAATACTTGCCTTTATTAACCAAGGCATAGAATAAAAGAGCAGGGAGGTTATGCTTGAACTGTATAAAACACCAGTTAGGCCTCAGCTGGAGTACTGCGTGCAGTTCTGGTCACCACATTACAGGAAAGATGTGATTGCATCAGAGAGGTTACAGAGGAGATTTAGGAGGATGTTGCCTGGACTGGAGAATTTTAGCTGTGAGGAAAGATTGGATAGGCTGAGTTTGTTTTCTTTGGAACAGAGGAGGCTGAGAGGAGATCTTACTGTGGTGTATAAAATTATGAGAGGCCGAGATGGAGTGTATAGGAAGGACCTGTTTCCCTTAGCAGAGGGGTGAACAACAAGGGGGCATAGATTTAAAGTAATTGGTAGGAGAGTTAGAGGGGATTTGAGGGGAAATTTCTTCACCCAGAGGGTGGTGGGGATCTGGAACTCACTGCCTGAAAGAGTGGTAGAGGCAGAAACCCTCACAACATTTAAAAAGTACTTGGATGTGCACTTGAAGTGCCTTAACCTACAGGGCTGCGGACCAAGAGCTGGAAAGTGGGATTAGGCTGGATAGCTCTTTGTCAGCCGGCGCGGACATGATGGACCGAACTGGCCTCCTTCCATGCTGTAACTTTCTATGATTCTATTCGATGTTTTCCTTTGCTCCTCTTAATCCCTGTTTGTTTTAGCTGCCTGACATTCTTATGAGTGTCATTTAAGCACTTAATTCAAAGACTTATCCTCAAGTGTCTGTGCACAGAAGTCTTTGCTTCAGAGAAACAGATGTTACTTTAGTCAGTATCCAGACATTATTAGAGTTGCTTTAACAAATATGTTCTTATTTACCCATTAATATACTTGTAAATTATTTAAATGTGAAAACTTAACATCTCGGTACACCAATTAATCACTTGCATAACATTAATTTAGTAAATCAAACATCCACATTTAAAATCTATAACTCCTTTATTTGATCTTGATATATAAAATTTATATCATATATACATTAAATTCTGACATGTTTATTTATGAATTACTAAATGAGAAGATCCCTAGTTTAAAGCTAGTAATTCCTATGTAAATGCTCAGATTCACAGTATTCTAATTCAGATGTTCAAATCCATTAATACCTATAGTTATCAGTATACAGACTGACCAAAAACCATGACTTCTGATGTTTAGATTTACTAGGGGATCCCAGCTCTACAGTTAGCTGGAACTTCTGCAAAATTCTTCAATCTTCCATTTTAAATTTAATCTATTAATGCATAAACTGATAGATCCTGTTTCTGATAGTGTGGCTACGTGAAATATCAAATTCTTATCTTGGAAAAAGTTCACTGACAACAGTTACTTGGATGGAAAGTCAGTGAACGATAAACCATTGTGGTTGAGTACCCCTCTACAAATATTCCAATATAGGTTATTTCTTCACCTGGCACTAGATATTTTAATTCCTTTATTCTACCCAGTGCATGACCATATGACCGTTGAATATTTATTCTGCAAAAGGAGCTTAATGAAGCTGTTTTATGACTGTATTAAACCCACTAGATAATTTTATGCATACTTTGTGAGTAGATTAGAGATGATTAGGGATATAGGCTGGAATTTTAATCGGGAGATGGGTTGGGGGCAAGGTGCTAGGAAGCGGTTGGGAAACCCGGGAGAATGGGTTTCCCACAGGCCCCGCAGAATTTAATGGCAGGGCCTGATTTGCAATTCCCACCCGCAGCCTGCCAGATAAAGAGACTGGCTAGCTGCAGGCAGGTAGGCCTGTGGCACTAGGCTGCTGAGAGGAGGATGGAAGGGAATGGGTGGGGGGTATTAGTCGGGGGCTAGAGGAGGATCAAGGGGTGGGAGGTGGAAAAGATCGGAGCCGGAGCACCGGGGGGGTGAGAGAGAGAAGGTCAGGGCTGGAAGATCGGGGAGCAGGAAGAATTGGGACCGGAGCATCGGGGCTGGAGGGAAGAGTCCAGGAAGATGATCAGAGATCCCGGAGTGGGGAGGTTGGATGCCTCGGGGTGGGGGAGAATCGGAGACCTCATGAGGGGATAGGAGGCCTTGTGTGGGAGGTGAAGAATCGTAGATCTTGTGGGGGGGGGAGGGGTGGTTGAAGGTCGCTTGGGGAGTGCATGAGGCAAGAATGTTGGATCCAAGAGGTAAATGTAAAGGAAGTCCTCACGTTACTTTAGTGGGCGGGTTCTCCGAAGCCTGAGAAGACTCAGTGGGTAGCACACTTGCCTCTGAGTCAGAAGATTGAGGGTTCAAGTCCACTCCAGGGAATTGTGCACATTATTCTAGGCTGACACTCCAGTGCAGTGCTGAGAGAGTGCTGCACTGTCGTAGGTGCCGTCTTTCAGATGAGACGTTAAACCAAGACCCCGGCTGCTCTCTCAGGTGGACGTAAAAGATCACTTGACACTATTTCAAAAATAGCAGGGGAGTTAGCCCCGATGTCCTGGGTAATATTTATCCCTCAATCAAAATCACAAAAAAACTGACTATCTTATTATCACATTGCTGTTTGTCGCTGCACTCCAAAAGTAGTTCATTGGCTGTAAAGCGTTTTGAGATGTCCGGTGGTCATGAAAGGCACTATATAAATGTAAGTCTTTCTTTTTTCTCCGAAGCCTGAGAAACCCAACCAGCCACAGTTAAATTTGTATTGCTGGTTAAAACTGAGGCACGCCAGCCTCATTATAACATTTAAATGGGCGACCTGCCTCCTGGGAGCGGGTTGGCTGCCCAGCCCCCCCGTCCGCCTCCATTAAAACTGGAAGTGGTCGGGTTGGGATCGTGGTTCAGTTTTTTAACACTTTGGGGTTGGAATTGGGTATCGCCCCATTTGGGGTGTTAACTTTTAAAAGTTTGAAAAATTAACGTCAGGCACTAATCATTTCAAACTTTTTCAAAGATTCAGCGTTTGCGCTCCAAGAAGGAAGTGGAGCACTAAATCAAGCCCTCCATTTCCTTCCTAGAGCGCAATCGACAGCAGGCGTAGTGGTGAGCTCATCAGCACTGCACATTAGACCATGCAGCAGTGCATCGTTGAAAGGTTCCTTCCCTCCCTTAAAGGGAAGGACCATTGCTGCAAGCTCTGCAAAGGAGAACCAGCTTACCTGCTCCGTGGTGGCAGCTGCGATCCCGCCCAATCAGTCTGGCACTCAAGCAGACTGCCGGGCTGATCAATCGCAAGCCGGAACCCACAAAAAAAGCTACAAGAGAGAAGGTAAGTATATTTTTACTTACGTCAGCCACCTCACCTTTAAACATCACCCCCAAAGCGGCTGGCTGCCCAATGCACACTTCCTGCAGCTGTCGGTATTTTCGCCCATTGCTGCAGCAGGGAGTGGAATGCAATTTCGGGTCTGGGGCACTACCAGGATGATGTGCACAGCTATAACGTCATGATCTCCGGGCAAAAGAGACTGGGCTGAAATGCTGTAGTGCTGCCACAAAACTCCTGCCAAATATGGCTGATCTCTCCGTGTCTGGTTGCAAAATCATTTGCGCCCTGTTATCGACCCCCAGAGGCACTAATGGGAGGCACAAATTAAGCCAATTTCTAGCCCTTTAACTTCCCACCCAACCCATCCGTTTTTTATGGGTTAAAATTTCCCCCATAGAGTGTGTAGTGGGGAGGAGCAATGGGCTAACAGGGAACATGCAAGAAGGCTAACATATTTTTTTTAATTCATGGGATGTGGCCGTTGCTGGCAAAGCCAGCATTTTTTGCCCATCCCTAATTGCCCCTAACTGTGTGGCTTGCTAGGCCATTTCAGAGGAGCTGTTAAAAGTTAACCGCATTGCTGTTGGTCTGGTGTCACATAAAGGTCAGACAAATAAGGGCAACAGATTTCCTTCCTTCAAGGACATTAGTTTTTACAACAATCTGGGTCACCATTACAGATACTAGCTTTTTATTCCACATTTATTTAATTTGACTGAATTTAAATTCCCCAGCTGACTGGGTGGGATTTGAACTCATGTTTTCAGATCATTAATCCAGTAACATAGGGCCCAAGTTTGCCCCCAGGGTTAGAACGGCGCATCTCTCTGTGCCGACTTTTTAGAACAGAAACGGCGCCTATTATTTACCTTCGTATTCTCCCCGCAGTCCGGTCAATCCAGGCCCTTGGCGCAGCGCAGCAGAATGCGTGGAGGGCGGAGCCGGGTCCCAGCGCTGAAAACAGTGCCGGGACCTCTGCACATGCACTCTAGAGTGTGCGCGCATGTGCAGTAGCTCCTCGCAGCCCGAATCTCTGCAGACTGTGTGGGAGGGACCCGAAGCACACCGCCCCCTAGCCCTGGCCAAATGGGCTCCCCTGATGCCGTGTTCATGTGAGCAGGCCCCCAATGGCCCTAGCAGCATTATTTCAGTGGCTGTGCCTATGTGTGAGTGCATGCTTTGATTTAAAGTATCTTGAATATTTTATGACAATATTGGGATCTTTACAGCATAACTTGCCGAAGGCATTATTGTCAACCAGCAAGCCAAAGGCAGGAGATGCTCAACCAAAGGGTTAATGTGCGTGTGGGGCACATGAAGCATTCAGAGAGTGGGGACGGCTTCATGCAGCGTGTGAAAGCGAAGGAACAGGCCAAGCGGGGGCGAGGCAAATGGTGACCTGATGCAAGCTGATTACCAAGCTGGCTGAGGCCAGAAAAGCAAACTTTGAATGAACCAAGGCAACCAACCAACAGCTGCTGGCACCAAGCAAATATCGGTTCGTGGCATTATTTTGTTGACCAAATCGAATACATTTCGTGCGTGTGTCTCTCTCTATCTCAAAAAATCCACCCCCCCGTTAAGATGCCACGTTCACCACGCACCACCCCCAGCCCCCCCACCAGCCTGCCACGTTGAGCTGTCTCCCTCCCTCCCCCCCTGTTCAGATGCTGCGTTCTCCCTCCCCTATCCCAGGCCGAAGGGACTCCCGCACACCCAGCCGCTGCCGAGTTTAGTTGAAGGTAGGATTTACTTCAGTTCTTTATTTGTTAATTTAATTATTTACTTCAGTTCTTTATTTTTTATTGAATGCTTATTACTTTTTGTGCTTTGTTTGGTGCTTGGTGGTGGTGCTTTAAATGTAGTTACTTACACCGATTCCTTAACTCTAGGTAACGTTTTTCTGTGCAGACAGAAGTGGCAACATACACTGGCCAAAGTTAGTTTGGAACAACTATTTGCTGACCAAACTCACTTAACTGGCCAAAACAGGCGTAAGTGGCTGGGAACGCCCCCTTTTGAAGAAAAACGAAACTAAAAAATACCTAACTAACTCACTTACACAGGCGCAAATTAAATGGCCAGAATTGCAACTAAAAAGATACTCCAGACAAATCAAGTTGTTCCAAAAAAGATTTGGGCCCATTATCACTATGCTACCTTTATAAAATAAAATAGTAAGTGTTGTGTCTTCAGATGCTCGAATAATGACTCCATGAGACAATGTGTTGTGCTTGAACTGTAGTGACCTTAGTCCATTTAATGTAACTCCAGACTGAGGATCACACATGGTAGCCTGCCTTTTATACTAGGCCTGGCACACCTGTACAGGTAACCTACAAGTCTCCCACTGCAGTGCCCTCTGGTGGCACACCTTGTAATAGTACAAGCAGTAACCATGTAGGATACATGACATCACTCTCCCCCAAGTCTTTAGTGCAAATTGCCTTTGTGTTGACTGTGCTCTGGGCTTAGTTCTATCTGGTTGACCCTTGGAAGGTTATTTCCATCTTGGGTGAGTAGGTGGTGTTTCGTTGGCAGTAGAGGTGCTGGTGGTTTCTGTTTGTTCATCCATGACCACTCTATTCTCTCCCCCCCACATACAGATGTGCCTTTGGCTCTTTACATTCATATACATTCAAGTCCAAAAAAAAATTTTGCATTTACCATATTGCATTTGTGGTACCATGGTGAATGACATACATTTGAATGGTGAGGTACATATTTGGAATATACTTGGAGTCAGTGCTGGGGTCAGCACCTGTGCATCAGGACAAACTAGTGCCAGAACTGCTGGATGGTGTCCAGGTAGTCTGGTGGTGGCGCGGTGCCCAGTGCTGGCAGTGGGAACCCGGTTGGCTCAGGTTGCCTGCTCTCGGGGCTTTTGCCATTGCTTCTAGCGTCGGGCAGATTCACAGATGCCTGTGACCTCCCTGTCCTCTCCTTGCGTCCCGGGTCACTGCTGCTCCCTGAGGAGCAGTCGTCTTGCAGTGAACAGGGAACTACTGACTCGTTTGTCTGGGCGTTATTTGGTTTGGGATCCTGGCTGGTCCCAGTCCTATTTGGGAGAACCATTGCGGGTGACCCTTCATTCCCGGGTGTAGCCTTGGTGGCGATAGGGTCTGGGGGCTGCGCCTTAGCACAGTTTGCTCTTTCAGGCTCGTGGCGGTTGGTTCCATCGGGTGCCTGAGAGGTGGAGCCGATTGGGGGCAGGGTATCGATACCGTTGCCATTGCCCTCCTGAGATCGCTTGCTCTGCAGCTTGTATATATTAGCTGCTTGTGGTTACACTCCGTGGTGCATCACTCTGGTCCCAGGGACGCAGGCAACAGCATTGGGTAGCTCGCTAGACTTGTGTGCTCCCAATGCTTGTTTGCCTGCTGCATTGACTGCATGCAGTTGAAATCCTACATTGCATAACGTTTCATTAATTATTGTGAATAACCTATAGCTCAGATCGCAATCGCGCGACTTTTCTTTGCTTATTCCATGTACACAACTCTTATCATCAATTACACATTTTACATCCAACTCACAGTTGCTATTACATTGATTGAGAGTAGGGAACTGTCCCTTTAAGTGTGGTGAGTTGCAGGCCTCCTTTAAGAGAGCCTGCTATCTTTACCCCAATCCTCTTCTTCGTTTGGTGCCACGTGTTGCTCCATCAGCGCTGCACCTCATGGTCCGGCCGCCGCCATCTTTTTCTTCAGCGCCTCACCTCGTGGTTTGGGCGTCATCTTTCTTCCATCCACAATGTCGACTGCTGTGATCCTCTTCTCCCCAGGTTCCATCACTGAAGCTGGGAAGTAGCCTCTGGGTCCGATTTTCTTCCTCTGGTGTCCTGCTACTGGAGCCAGGAAGGTGTGTTCGGGTCGTCTCAGCTGGATCATCTCCACGCAGTCGTGCTGAGCAGTCTGTGCCTCAAGTGCTGTGCTGGCCTGCTCTCTGGTGCTGGATCCAACCTCAGGTCGGGGCTTGCTTTGCCTCTGAGTGTGGGGGATGTCGATCGCTGGAGGGATGAAATCTTCCCAGCTCCAATGGATCTTCTCCATCCACCTTCTTTCGAGTAGCCTTGGTCCATCACCTGCAACAATCCACAGAAGTAACCTGTGCACCACGCCATCATGGAGTACCTTTACATCCGCACTACCAATGACTGGGATAAGTTCATTGGTGTAGGTGCGCAGCTTTGCCTGAACCGGGACCAACTGGGCTCGTTCAGCCTGATTGTCCCATAGCCTCTCAAAGGCTTCTTGATTCATTACTGACTGGCTCGCCCCTGTGTCCACTTCCATGAAGACTGGAACGCCATTTATCTCGACTTCCATCCTCAACGGAGAACATTCGGTGGTGCAGGTAAACATGCCATATACCTCATTGTGGGGCTGAACTGACTCTCTGACTATCACTTCATAATCCGCGCTGGATTCATGGTCATCTGCAGACTCTTCATCAACACACTGGGTCATATTTCTTTCACACATTTGCTGGAGGTGGCACTTTGTGCTGCAGCCTTTGTGCTACATACATAGTCTTTAAAACCATACTGGTGAGCCCTGTGATTCCCTCCACAACGCCAGCATGGTGCCACTCGATTAGCCCCCCTCGGCGGACTTTGAGTTAAGGAACTCAGGGCCTGTTCTCTCTTCCCTGAGAAGGTTCACAATCTACAGCCCAGCCTCTAAAAGGCGCCATTCTGTGCATAGTACTTGCCGTGTTTGAGTCCTGAGTATGAGTCATCCGCCTAGAGCTGCAGGTTGAGGTCATGAATGCTTGGCTCACGGAGATGGCCTTCTGCAGTGTGACTGTGGTATCCGCAGATAGTAGCTTATGAAGAAGGCCCTCATGGCTGATTTAGATGATAAAAATATCCCGCAACGCTTCGGTGAGGTGGTCGCCGAAATCTCATGGTGCCGCCAGCCTCCTGAGATCTGAAGCATATTTCGCGATTTCCTGGCCTTCGGGCCATTGGTGTGTATAAAACCGTTGTCTGGCTGTGAGGATGCTCTCTTTGGGCTTGAGGTTTCTTGGATCAGCATTACAAGCTCCTCGTACGTCTTGGTCGTTGTCTTCGCTGGTGCCAGCAAATCCCTGACGAGGCCATGGATGGTGGACCCACAACTGGTTAGCAGGATAGCTCTGTGCTTATCAGCCAGTGTGGCCGGATTGTCACGTGCCAGGTCGTTTGCTGTGAGGAAATAGTCAAGCCTCTCCACAAAGGCTTCCCAATCAGCACCTTCAGCGAACTGCTGCAATGTACCAAGGTCAGCCATTTTCATGTGAATTTTCATAATCTCGTCACCAATTGTTGTGTCTTCAGATGCTCTAATAATGACTCCACAAGACAATGTGTTGTGCTTGAACTGTAGTTGACCTTAGTCCATTTAATGTAACTCCAAAGTGAGGATCACATATGGTGGCCTGCCTTTTATACTAGGCTTGGCACACCTGTACAGCTAACCTACAAGTCTCCCACTGCAGTGCCATCTGGTGGCACACCTTGTAATAGTACAAGCAGTAACCATGTATGATACATGACAATAAGGGGTTTTACAAGTAAATAAAAAGTAAAATAGGTGTCACCCATGGCGCAGTGGTAGCACTCTCGCCTCTGAGTTGTGGGATTATGCTGGGGATTGGAGAATGGCTGATACAAGTACCATTTGAAGAAGGAAGAGGAAGATAAAAAGGTAACTATAGGCCAGTTCGTCTCACATCAAATTCTGAAAATTCATAATTCAAAATCAAACTGATGAAGATTTAGAAATGTATAGGTTAATCAAAGACAGTGTGGGGTGCCCCACTGACATCCCACTGTAACTATTGGGCTGCCGCAAGGATTAAACATAAGAACATAAGAACATAAGAATTAGGAACAGGAGTAGGCCATCTAGCCCCTCGAGCCTGCTCCGCCATTCAACAAGATCATGGCTGATCTGGCCGTGGACTCAGCTCCACTTACCCACCCGCTCCCCGTAACCCTTAATTCCCTTATTGGTTAAAAATCTATCTATCTGTGATTTGAATACATTCAATGAGCTAGCCTCAACTGCTTCCTTGGGCAGAGAATTCCACAGATTCACAACCCTCTGGGAGAAGAAATTCCTTCTCAACTCGGTTTTAAATTGGCTCCCCCGTATTTTGAGGCTGTGCCCCCTAGTTCTAGTCTCCCCGACCAGTGGAAACAACCTCTCTGCCTCTATCTTGTCTATCCCTTTCATTATTTTAAATGTTTCTATAAGATCACCCCTCATCCTTCTGAACTCCAACGAGTAAAGACCCAGTCTACTCAATCTATCATCATACGGTAACCCCCTCATCTCCGGAATCAGCCTAGTGAATCGTCTCTGTACCCCCTCCAAAGCCAGTATATCCTTCCTTAAGTAAGGCGACCAAAACTGCACACAGTACTCCAGGTGTGGCCTCACCAATACCCTGTACAGTTGCAGAAGGACCTCCCTGCTTTTGTACTCCATCCCTCTTGCAATGAAGGCCAACATTCCATTCGCCTTCCTGATTACCTGCTGCACCTGCAAACTAACTTTTTTGGATTCATGCACAAGGACCCCCAGGTCCCTCTGCACCGCAGCATGTTGTAATTTCTCCCCATTCAAATAGTGTTCCCTTTTTCTGTTTTTTTCCCAAGGTGGATGACCTCAAACTTTCCGACATTGTATTCTATCTGCCAAACCTTAGCCCATTCACTTAACCTATCGAAATCTCTTTGCAGCCTCTCTGTGTCCTCTACACAACCCGCTTTCCCACTAACCTTTGTGTCATCTGTGCAAATTTTGTTACACTACACTCTGTCCCCTCTTCCAGGTCATCTATGTATATTGTAAACAGTTGTGGTCCCAGCACCGATCCCTGTGGCACACCATTAACCACCAATTTCCAACCCGAAAAGGACCCATTTATCCCGACTCTCTGCTTTCTGTTAGCCAGCCAATTCTCTATCCATGTTAATACATTTCCACTGACTCCGCGTACCTTTATCTTCTGCAGTAACCTTTTGTGTGGCACCTTATCGATTGCCTTTTGAAAATCTAAATACACCACATCCATCGGTACACCTCTATCCACCATGCTCGTTATATCCTCAAAGAATTCCAGTAAATTAGTTAAACATGATTTCCCCTTCATGAATCCATGCTGCGTCTGCTTGATTGCACTATTCCTATCTAGATGTCCCGCTATTTCTTCCTTAATGATAGTTTCAAGCATTTTCCCCACTACAGATGTTAAACTAACCAGCCTATAGTTACCTGCCTTTTGTCTGCCCCCTTTTTTAAACAGAGGCGTTACATTAGCTGCTTTCCAATCTGCTGGTACCTCCCCAGAGTCCAGAGAATTTTGGTAGATTATAACTAATGCATCTGCTATAACTTCTGCCATCTCTTTTAATACCCTGGGATGCATTTCATCAGGACCAGGGGACTTGTCTACCTTGAGTCCCATTAGCCAGTCCAGCACTACCCCCCTAGTGATAGTGATTGTCTCCAGGTCCTCCCTTCCCACATTCCTGTGACCAGCAATTTCTGGCATGGTTTCTGTGTCTTCCACTGTGAAGACCGAAGCAAAATCATTGTTTAAGGTCTCAGCCATTTCCACATTTCCCATTATTAAATCCCCCTTCTCATCTTCTAAGGGACCAACATTAGTGCTTGTGCCTCAGCTAGTTACAATCTATATCAATGACTGAGACGAAGGGACTGATTGCAATGTATCCAAGTTTGTTGACGACGCATGATGATAGATTGAGTAGACTGGGTCTTTACTCGTTGGAGTTCAGAAGGATGAGGGGTGATCTTATAGAAACATTTAAAATAATGAAAAGGATAGACAAGATAGAGGCAGAGAGATTGTTTCCACTGGTAGGGGAGACTAGAACTAGGGGGCACAGCCTCAAAATACGGGGAAGCCAATTTAAAACCGAGTTGAGAAGGAATTTCTTCTCCCAGAGGGTTATGAATCTGTGGAATTCTCTGCCCAAGGAAGCAGTTGAGGGTAGCTCATTGAATGTATTCAAGTCACAGATAGATAGATTTTTAACCAATAAGGGAATTAAGGGTTATTGGGAGCGGGCGGGTAAGTGGAGCTGAGTCCACGGCCAGATCAGCCATGATCTTATTGAATGGTGGAGCAGGCTCGAGGGGCTAGATGGCCTACTCCTGTTCCTAATTCTTATGTTCTTATGTTCTTATGTTCAAAGCTCGGTGGGAAATTAAGCTGTGAGGAGGACACAAAGACACAAAGAGCCTGCAAAGGTTTATCGACAGGTTAAGTGAGGATTAAGGTGGCAGATGGAGTATACTGTGGGGAAATGTGAGGTTATTCCCTTTGGTGGGAAGAATATATTTTAAATGGTGAGAAACTATTAAATGTTGATATTCAAAGAGATTTGGGTGTCCTCGAACAGGAAACACAAAACTTTAGCATGCACGTACTGCAAGCAATTAGGAAGGCAAATGGCATGTTGGCCTTTATTGTAAATGGGTTGCAGTATAAGATAAGGAAGTCTTGCTACAATTGTACAGGACTTTGCTGAGACCACACATGGAGTACTGTGCACAGTTTTGCTCTCGTTATCTAAGGAAGGATATACTTGTCTTAGAGGTTTACTAGATTGATTCCTGGGTGAAAAGATTGTCCTATGAGGAGAGATTGAGTCGATCAGGTTATACTCTCTGGAGTTTAGAAGAATGAGCAGTGATACTGAAACATATAAGATTCTGAGGGGAATTGACAGGGTAGATGCTGAAAGGTTGTTTCCCCTGGCTGGAGAGTCTTGGACTAGGGGGCATAATCTCAGAATAAGGGTTGGCCATTATGACTGAAATGAGGAGGAATTTCTGCAATCAAAGGGTTGTGAATCTTTGGAATTCTCTACGCCCAAAGGGCTGTGGATGCTGAATGATTGAGTTTATTCAAGGCCGAGATCGATAGATTTTTGTACTGTAGGGGAATCAAGGGTCATGGGGATAGGGTGGGAAAGTAGTGTTGGGGTGAAAGATTAACCATGATCTTATTAAATGGCGGAGCAGGCACGAGGGGCCATCTGGCCTGCTCTGCTCCTAATTTTTATGTTTTTGTGTTCTTACAGCCAGCATGGATTTGTTAATGGCAAGTTATGTTTAATGAATTTAGTAGAGATATTTTAAAATGTGATTGATTGGTTAAAGGGAAAGCAGTAGATGTGTCATATATGGATTTTTGGAAGGTGTTCAAAGAGGTTTTTTTACTCGACAGTCAACCAGTATGGTTTATAGTTCACTGACTTTTCCATCCAAGATGACTGCTAGATGTTTGTTAGATAAATTCAGGCATGGTATAAAAGGAAATGTAGCAGCATAGATAGAAAGCTTTTTAAGGAGACCAAACAAGGAGTTCGGGTGAATGGACGTTGCTCAGATTGGAAAAAAGTTGGAAGGGTTATACACCAGGGGTAATTGTTGGCTCCACTTTTGTTCTTGCACATATATTTGTACTTGTGCATAGGGAGCATGATATCAATATTTTCTGATGACATAAAAAATAGGCTGTTTTTCAAACAGTGTGGCAGGCTCTAAAAGACTGCAGAAGGTTGTCAGACTGGGCAGACAGGTGACAGATGCAATTGAATATGGATGTGTGAGGTAATATATTTTGGCAGAAAAGACATTGAAGGATGTGCTTCTGCATCTTGAGCAATCTAATCAACGCTTTTTAAAGGGACCACTGGACACCGCTCAAGAAAGGTAGTGTTCCGTTATTATGGACAAAGGGTGTAAACAGGTGCTAAATGAGTGCAGTGCTAATAAGACACGCCTGTTTAAAAGTATGGATTTAGCACACAATTTTGGTCTGAATTGCTTATTACCATAATTTGAACTTGCCTGGTGGTGCTAAATAGGCACCAAAGCCCAGCAATTGGGCTTTGTAGCACCTGATTTTTCGGCATACAGGTACCGTTTTGCGTCCAAAGCAGCGTCCTCACCACGCATGCACACTTCTGGTGTGGGTCGCACCAGTCGCCATTTTGGTGAGGTCGTTTGCGTCAGCGCAGGGAGCGCGCAATGGAAGTATGTCGAGTAGGCAGATTGTGACTTCAATCAGCATGCAAAGTTGATTTGATGCCAGTGCTGCCGTTTTTGACCTCAACACTGGAGCTAATGCCCTGTCTTAACCTTGCACAGCTGAGCTATGGAAGGTTAAGAGAAGGCGTTAGCTCAGCATTATTTAAAGAGATTATCAACTGTTTTCAGGTTAGTTGCTGAATGATTTTTACTGGCTCTTTGTGAGCTTGTAGAGGTGTTTCTTGGTTTGGTGTCTTATTTGATGTTGCTAAATTCTCAATGGAATGGTGTAGCAGGTTACTTCAAGGCTTCTGCTTGGACCAGTTGCTCCCAGACATGGGTGCAGTTGTTTGTATCCCCCTTGGCCTGCAGCATGACAGGGAGAATGAGCAGAGGCGACACAGAAGATGACGAGACCTCGAAGAAGGAGGAGGGAGAGAAGGGGTCTGAGCAGGAGGTCATATCAACCCAGGGTCTTTAATGAGCAATTCTCCTACCTGAATCTCAGCGAGGAACAGTGCATGCGATGTCTGTACTTCACTCAGGGCGTGCTCACTGAAATCTGCCACCTGTGCAGGCACACCTGCAATCTCAGACCAGGGCAAGGATGGCATTGCCAGTGGCTGTGAGGGTGAGCATTGCCATGAATCTTTATCCGTTGGGCTCCCATCAAGCTGGAGCAGGCAACATTTGCAACATCTCACAGTTTGCCATTCACCGTTGCATAATGGAGATCATTAAGTATTTGTATGCAAAGAGAAGTGAATACATTTCATTCTCTCTTGCCAGAGAGAAGCAGATGAAGCGTGCGGCTTCAACAGGATAGTAGGTTTCCCCCTGGTACAGCATGCCATTGACTGCACACATGTTGCTTTGCGAGCACCACATGTAAACTCAGAGATGTACCAAAACCGGAAGAGATTCCACTCCCTCAATGTCCAGCTGGTGTGTGACCATGCTCAGCGCATCATGCAGGTCAATGTTTGGTCCCCTGGCAGCAGCCATGATGCCTTCATTCTGTGGCAGTCCGCTGTATCATCTGTATTTGATCCACCAAGACAAACCAGAGGATGACGACTGGGTGACAAGGGCTATCCACTGACCACCTGGCTCATGACTCCGGTATGCACCCCAAGCACATGTGTGCATCATGCATATAATGAAAGCTATGCTGCCATATGGAATATGATCGAGCAGACCATCGGGGTCCTTAAACAATGCTTCGGATGCCTGGGCCATTCTGGAGGAGCCCTGCAGTGCTCACCAGAGTTCATCTCAAAATTTGTCATGGCCTGCTGCATGCTGCACTACCATGCCATCATGAGAGCACAACCCTTGCCACCAGGTATATGGCGATGTGCTAAGGAGGAAGAGTAAGAGGAGGAAGAGGAATGGAAGAGGCAACCAAGGCAGCCCCTTCTGGCCTGGCTGCCAGTGATTAACCGATCCAACTGTGATACAGTACCAGTGAAACCAACCCCAATTCCCTATTCACTCACAGTCCAACACCTTACCTTCACTCTGCTACTGACCATCACAGCGTCCTCTTGGCCACAATGCTACAATAAAGGCCACCACAAAGCAAACATTCCAAACCAACTTTATACATCAATCCAGCCAAGATTACATAACAAAGTCAACTAATCACCCTTGTGCATTCCCTTAGTGCCTGTCTTTAGTGTGCCTTTGCCTATCTTAGTGCTCCTAGGCAGTGCTACCCCAGTGGCACTGATTTGATACCAGTGCAACGTATGCTATAAGCTACGAGGCCATGCAGCGCACAGCTCTCGGCCAGTCCCACACAGAGCAGGACCGGCTTATTTAATGTAAAATTTTGCACACACGAAACTGTGCATGGACTGCGTACCCACTTAAATGGGTCATGCACCCAATCATAAATAAGAGGGAACATTGCACCAGTGGTGCCAATTTGGAGCTCAATGCTCCAGCTAACACCTGCTCTTAAACTCACACAGCTAAACACGTGTTAAGCAGCAGGAAGGACCTCTCACCAGCGCTAATTAATGAAATCATCAACTATGTACACCTTAGTTGCTGGTTGAATTCTTCTGGCTGTTGGTTTGATTCTACAAGTGTTTGGTACTTTCTAAGAACATAAGAACCTAAGAAACAGGAGCAGGAGTCAACCATTCGGCCCTTTGAGCCTGCTTCGCCATTCAATACGTTCATGGCTGATCTTCTGCCTCAACTCCACCTTCCTGCACTATCCCTATATCCCTTGATTCCCGTAATATCCAGAAATATATCAATGTCTGTCTTGAATATGCTCAAAGACTGAGCATCCACAGCTCGCTAGGGTAGAGAAGTCCAAAGATTTACAACCATTTGAGTAAAGAAATTTCTCCTCAGCTCAGTCCTAAATGGCTGACCCCTTATTCTGAGACTGTGACCCCTAGTTTTAGACTCTGCAACCAAGGGAAACATCCTCCCAGCATCTACCCTGCCAAGCCCTGTAAGAATTTTATATGTTTCAATGAGATCACCTCTCATTCTTCTAAATTTGAGGAAATATAGGCCTAGTCTCCTCAATCTCTCCTCATCGGACAATCCCCCCATCCCAGAAGTCAATGTGGTGAACCTTCATTGCACTCCCTCCATGGCAAGTATATCCTTCCTTACGTAAGGAGACCAAAACTGTACACAATACTCAAGGTGTGGTCTCACCGAGGCCCTCCTTTTAATCTGTGTTGACTCTACCCAATCATATTATCATTTTCTAAGTGGCATTTTACCACGTCTCTAGCAATAGATTCTAGCAATTTCCCTACTACTGACCTCAGGCTAACTGGTCTATAGTTCCCTGTTTTCTCTCTCCCTCCTTTCCTGAAAAGTGGATTAATATTTGCTAACTTCAACTGTTCTAAAATCTAGGAAATTCTGGAAGATCAAACCCAATTGATCCACTATCTCTGTAGCCACCTCTTTTAGAACCCTAGGATTTAAACCATCAGGTCTAGGGGATTTGTTGACTTTTAGTCCCATTAGTTTTTCCAGTACTATTTCTTTACTAATACTAATTTCTTGAAGTTCCTCATTGTCATTAGACTCTTGGTTCCCCATTATTTTTGGAATGTTTTTTGTGTCTTCGTCCGTTCTATAGTTGTTTCAAGTTGCAAAATTCTACAGGGAGTGGTGTGGCAGGTGCTAGGAACTTTTTGTGACTTCAAGGCTTCTGCACAAACCACTTGCTGCCAGACATGGATGCACTAATAGGCATTCCCCTTGGAAAACAGCGTGACTTGGAGAATGAACAGCGGTTACACAAAGCAAGACAAGCTGCTGGTAGAAGGAGGAGGAGGAAGGGGCAAAGGGCTCTCAGCAGGAGGCCATATCTGTCCAGCGTGTTCAGCGAGCAATTCTCTTACCTGAACCTCAGCGAGGAACAAATGTGTGACACCTGTACTTCAGTAAGGACATCCTGATCCTGAACTTGCTATTTGTCCAGAGATACCTTGACAGATGATCTGCACTGCCTTGGAAATTCCAATTTCTGGCACAGAGTTGGGCGAATTGCCCATCAACTTCGCAGCATTTACATACAAAAATTGAATGGTTGATGCAAACAGGCTCAGAGTCTGTTTGCACCAGCATAAGGGGATTAGATAGAGATAGTTACTCATTCTATTAGCTCCGCAATGTGATGTAATGAATTGTAAAATGGTCCAAAACGCCTCCAATGATTAATGTACAGAGATTTCAGATCTTTGTTTGGGCTCTGTTGTATTTATGTTTGTATCACCTATCTATATTATGTGATATGAAATATCACAGAGCTTCAACAATTTATCTGAACTCTAGTTCCTAAATTAGATTTAAGAATTAATTCCCAAATAATTTTTTAAGATGGATCTGTGTGAGAGAGCGGGTCATTTTGTAACTATTCATTCTCCTAGTCCTTATAATTATTCTGAAAATGCATTGGGTGAAATGCTATATAAAGAAAGTTACCAGTATTGGAGGTAGACACTTTCCCTTCGGTGTACTGATTGGAGCATGAGGCCCATGTGATCCCAGGTACACTTCTGCACACACTGTGCCCCTGGGATCCATGGGCCATTACGCTGCCTTCCAGTAACAGGGTCAGAGAGCAAGTTCACAAAGGAGGGCCCCTGCTAGGTAAGTTTGTATTCTTTTCGCAGGTTGGCGGCGTACTCCATAGCTCTGCTGCTGACTACAATTTCTGGGCCATTATATATTATAGAACATAGGAACAGGGGTAAGCCCCTTGAGCCTGTTCTGCCATTCAATTATATCAGGGCAGATCTTTACCTCAATTTCATTTATCCGCTTTTGTTCCATATCCTTACCCTTACCTAACAAAAATCGACCAATCTTAGTCTTGAATATTTCAATTGTCCCAGCCATTTGAGGGAGCAAGTTTTAGATTTTCACTTACCTTTGTGTGAAGAAGTGCTTCCTGATTGCACTTCTAAATGACCGAGCTCTAATTTAAAAATTATGCCCTCTTGTTCTGCACTCCCCTGCCAGAGAAAATAGTTTCACTGTATAACCCTATTAAACCTCTTTTCCATTTGAAATACCTCAATTAGATCACCCCTCAACCTTCTTGCCTGGATGGATACAGCTTCAACAATACTATCCAAGAGACAGCAGTCCATTTGATTGGCACCCATCCTCTGGTTTAAACATCCACTCCTTCCACCACTGGCATACCATGGCTGCAGTGTATATTATCTACAGGATGCACTGCAGCAAGTTGCCAAGGCTTCTTCAGCAACACCTCCCATACCTGTGGTCTCCACCATCTAGAAGAACAAGGGCAGTAGGTGTATGGGAACACCATTACCTCCAAGTTCCCCTCCGGGTCACACATCATTCTGACTTAGAAGTATATCACCGTTCCTTTATTGTCACTGGGTTAAATTCATGAACTGCAAGGAGAAGCTCACCACTACCATCTTTTAAAGGACCACTAAAGATGGGCAATACTTGCCAGCCTTGCCAGCAATGCCAACATACTGAAAATGAATTTAAAATGTATAAATCACCCTTTTGTAACCTGTTGGAGCTGTTTTGTGTGCTGGTTTACCTATCCTAGTGCTCTTACAAAGTGTATCTCCTGTGACTACAGCAGGGGAGGGCAAAGGCTGTTGAGCTTCCATTGAAGACACTTAAGATGCTCATGCCGACCTTGAGCAACTCTGGGTCTTGAGGGCCCAGCTACAGACTGCAGCATCTCACTTGGGTCGAGGTAGTTTTGCCCAGCTGGCTGTGTAACTGGCAGAGAGGGTAATGGGGAAGCTAGCATGCTGTTGTCCCAAAAGGGATCACTGGTGTTTCTGCCATGGAGCCACTCTTCAGGGATTGTGCCTCAGCACACCTTCAGTTATGCACAACAACAGAGTGCAGCAGTGACTGGAAAACCCGGTTTACAGAATCCCTCAAAGCCAAGATAGCAGTCGTCTGAGCTTCCATAGCAGCTGGGGGGACTGTCAGGAGAGACTCTATGGCGGTGGGCACCACTGTCGTACTGATGGAGCTGATCACTTGGTCTATTTTAGATAGACTGGTCTCCCTGCTCTGTGCGAGGCCTTGACAGAAGTTAGAGGTAGACTGCTCCATGCTCTGCAACACTGTGCACAAGCTCACTGGCAGGCTGCCCGGTGCACCGAGCATATCCTGATGTATGATCATCAGCCTTCTTTGGTAGTCTCTTCCATCAAAGTCAGCATCCGAGTCCTTTGCAGCAGTGTTAGCATGCAATCTCACCCTCCAGTAAGCTAGCACCTGTGGCATCCTATCCCCTGCCATAGCTTTTGCACACTTGTGCCTGGTGATTCACCATGTGAAGACCGGTCCTCTAGCCTAGCTTCTAAACTATGCGTGATGGCAGTCCCTGATCTGGTGCTTGCAAGGGAGAAATGGAATGGTGGTGTATCTTCAGGAGGGAAGCAAGTGTATTGGTGCAGTGATTTAGGAGTGAAGGGAAGCGGGGGAAGGAGGGTATTTTGAGTATTGTAAATAATGAAACTGGAGGTGGTGGAGGTATGAGAGTAAGAGAGCAGTATTCTTATTTTGACAACTCTGGTGAGGTAATTGAACTTCTTTCGGCATTACAGCCATGTCCTGGAAGCTAAGCTCCTGGTATTGACCTCCTTTGCAATGTCTTCCCACTGGTGGTACAGTTGTTGCCTGAAGAGCTTTTTGCCCCTGGGGGAAAACAGGATTCCCCTCTTCCTGCCCACAGCCTGGATCAGGGCCTCCAAAACTCATCCAGGAACCTGGGGTATGATCTGCGGCAGTAGCAGCAATGTCTCTTTTGAGAAGTGTATCCTTCCTTTTGCAGCCAGAGTGCACCTGCCCTTTAAGAGTTGCTGGCTGCCTTTAAGAGGCTTCAGAGATGCTCGATTTCTGGCTCCCCTGAACAAGTTTTGCAGCCAATGAATCGCGCAGGTAGTGTTGGCTGCACACCTGGCTGATTATAATGAGGTCCTCATGCGAATTTAGCATGCCACCTAGAAGCACGTGAACTGGTGTATGCAATGTGTATCCTGCCCGCTGCATGCCCATCGCTAGGCACAATTGAATTTCTAGATCATAGTTACTGAGGCAGCACAAAAGTGCTAAAAAGAAGAGCCAAGGATGGAGCTTAAGGGCATACCTGAGGTGACTGCATGGATGTGGGAGGAGAAGCCATTGGAGGAAATATACTATGAACATGTAGACAGAATGTTTTGTGAAAAGACAGATGGGACATTATTTGTACCTATGCACACTTAGCCAGTTGGGACTTAGGCTTCTATTACACAAACTATGAAGTACTTGTGTACAATCAGTACTTTATTCCTGATTTTAACGCAGAGCAGGAATCGGGCAGGCTGGCGACGACGCAAACGTTAATCTCTCCAGCCCTCAGCAGCATGAGGCAGGGCAATTTTAACTCCCAGACCTCGTCTGCATACCCTAAGTCAGTTGCCCACCCGAAATCGGTCAGAAGCGGCAGTTGTCTGGCAGGCCGGCGTGTAATTTTGGAATCCGAACAAACAGTCGCTGGCACTCAGGTAAATCATGGATAGGGGAGTTTGGGAAGGTCTTGCGTTCTGGACGGGAGCACGAAGAAGGAGAAAACAAAATTTTTCTTGTGGGGCTCATCGGAGCTCATGTTCTCACTCGGAAATTTTTTATAAACTTGCCTGTTTGGGCTTCTTCTATCTCAGCGCGTCTTCCTACTATCTTCAGCTGGTCAGTTAGCCAGAACAGCTTCCTCACTCAGGCCGCCAGTGAAATTTCAGTCAAGGCTCAACGGCGTAACCGCTCCTCAATCTCAATATTTAAAGAAGGACCCGGCTGGCTTTGGTTAGGTGGCCTTGGCATCTGCTCAGAAAAGCATGATAAAATAGAAGACAGCAGGAATAGAGCAGAATATAAGAACATAAGTAATAGAAGCAGCAGTAGGTCATTCGGCCCTTCGAGCCTGCTCCACCATTCAATAAGATCATGACTGATCTTCAACCTCAACTCCACTTTACTGTCCTATTCCCATATCCCTTGATTCCCTTAGTGTCCTTTCGACGGGTAAGTTTCCTGCTCAATTTTAACTGTCCGCCTCTACCGGGCTGGTTGGGTTAAAATCAGCCATATTGATGTAACATAGAGTCCAAATTATAAAATATATGATGACAATGTTATTTACTATGTGGTTGAAGTGCTCTCCAATCTCCCAAGGATAAACACTATGCAATGTCTTGCTCTCTATTAAGTACTACTTTTGATTTAAACAACTCAGAATTAAATGCATTATTGACATATGTTGTCGATATCCATTGTAACTCAGTGTGATATTCTTGCCTTATCTTGATGCTCCTTTTAAAGTTGTAATAACTTCTTTCTAATCCCCTCTCTTGTCTTTGAAATGATCAACCTTGATTTCGCCCAGACTGTGAGGTACTGCCATGCTCCTTGTGTCTGGTTTAGGTTTGGGGATTCATCACCCTCCTGTCCAGACCAAAATTCATTACGTTTTTCAAATAGGCCATCAATGATAAATTCCATGGCGTGGTCATTGAGAGAACTTGGCTGAGTTTTCACTGTGTCCATTTGGAAAGGTTTTGCAGAGTGAAATTTTCATTGTTTATACCAGTAAAGTGACAATTTAGGTACTTCAGCTATGTCATGATTGGCCTGTTTTCTTTTGTTGTCAATAATGGATTTGTATTCAAGTCATCAGCAGCAATATCGGCATACCTGCTACTTTTATTTCTGTCTGTTAAAACCAATGAAAACAGGGAAATTAACATTTTATTCAGAAAGGAGAAAAATATGCTCCTAAACATTTTAAAATGCTGTTTTTATGAATTATTTTATTATTCACTTGAGCAGGCCAGTGATACATGAGAAAACATTTGAATATTTTTAATTCCTCAAGGTGTCTATTAGAATGCTGGAAGTGATTAAAAAAATAATGAATCTTGTGATTTGTATTCAGAATGCCATAGTTGTGAGGTATTGCATTTGATGCTAATACTTGCACAGCAGCTCACACTGAATAAAAGCATGCCAGTGGAATTCAGAATTTAGGATTTGGGTAGCATTAAAGGCAGCATCTATCTGCTGCACTGCTGTGATAGCAAACAATGACATAAGTACAATATTTATGAGATAGTGATTACGCCATGGAGTCAATGGGGAGATAAAATGTAATTTTTTCTGAACAATGGAGTCCAGAACAATGCATGAATAATAATCTGTAAGATATGGGTGACCAGCAATTTAGGAAAACCTAGTATATTTGACACACAGAAATGCTTACATTTAGGTATCATTATTCTACCAATATCATTCTGCTGGTGCAGTTAAGCTTCTAACTGTGATTTCATTATATTTGTAGTTAATGAGTTCATCATCCATGGTAGCTGAAGTACTTACCCTAACAATTCAATCTAGTCCACTGCTGTCACCATCTCCTATCAGCCTGTGCAGCCAATATGAATCTCAAAATCTGCCAATCAAACCACTCTGATGAATACAATTTAAAGAAAAGGAATGTATTGGCTAAAAATCGTCCATACAAATTAAATGTGTGATCACTCAATAAACCATCTTTTCGTAGAAGAATTTTCACAATGTGATCTGTGGTGCTTTTACATGAGGTAAACTTTAATTTCAAATACATTTTCCTCTTCATGATTAACATAGTTGTAAAAGGTGGCTAACATCAGCCCTATATTAACTTTTAGCAATTTTGTTTAAATTTATCCCCTCCCCTCTCTAATTTTTTTCATCTTCTGAAGTGCAGACTCACATTGGGCCCCAGTTCCATCAATTCCCTCCAATTCACTATCTAAATGACCGTCTTTAATATGTGGCATTTCATCCAAAATTAATTCTCCTCTCTCGTTCCAGCAATAGTCCCTCTGTAGTGGAGTCCATTGCAGCCAGTTGAGAACAACATACACCAAGGATCACACTTGGGACATTCATAGTTTTTGTGACTTGGTATTGCGGGAGCGTCGCAGTCACATTTTTACTAACTTCCGAGCAACATACACAACACACCTTTTCAGCATTTCAAAAGAAAATTTAATTTGTAAATAGGAATAATTTAGCAACAGAATTAGTTGAACAACTTTCTACCTGTACATAAGTAATGGAGTTTTCAAATACAAAGAGATGATTTTAAAGTAAATAAAATATTACATTTGGAAGAAGGTCTTATTACTTCAAATAAATAAACTTTTTTAGCAATCAAGTGTAAGTTATTTGATTGTTGAATGATCAATGTTTAGTTCTCATTTTGTGTATTTTTATATTGTTCATTGTTCCTTGTGGGCATTTTGTAAATGAAACAACAATATGAATACATGGCAGAGTTAAGCATGTGTAATGAGACAGGAATAATAACCGATCTCCTAGTAAAAGATCCTCTCGGAATGAGTGATCACAGTATGGTTGAATTTATAATACAGATTGAGGGTGAGGAAGTAGTGTCTCAAACGAGTGTACTATGCTTAAACAAAGGGGACTAAAGTGGGATGAGGGCAGAGTTGGCTAAAGTAGACCGGAAACACAGACTAAACGGTGGCACAATTGAGGAACAGTGGAGGACTTTTAAGGAGCTCTTTCATACTGCTCAACAAAAATATATTCCAGTGAAAAAGAAGGGCGGTAAGAGAAGGGATAACCAGTCGTGGATAACCAAGGAAATAAAGGAGAGTATCAAATTAAAAACCAATGCATATAAGGTGGCCAAGGTTAGTGGGAAAATAGAAGATTGGGAAAATTTTAAACGACAGCAAAGAATGACTAAGAAAGCAATAAAGAAAGGAAAGATAGATTACGAAGGTAAACTTGCGCAAAACATAAAAACAGATAGTAAAAGCTTTTACAGATATATAAAATGGAAAAGAGTGACTAAAGTAAATGTTGGTCCCTTAGAAGATGAGAAGGGGGATTTAATAATGGGAAATGTGGAAATGGCTGAGACCTTAAACAATGATTTTGCTTTGGTCTTCACAGTGGAAGACACAGAAACCATGCCAGAAATTGCTGGTCACATGAATGTGGGAAGGGAGGACCTTGAGACAATCACTATCACTAGGGGGATAGTGCTGGACAGGCTAATGGGACTCAAGGTAGACAAGTCCTCTGGTCCTGATGAAATGCATCCCAGGGTATTAAAAGAGATGGCAGAAGTTATAGCAGATGCATTCGTTATAATCTACCAAAATTCTCTGGACTCTGGGGAGGTACCAGCGGATTGGAAAGCAGCTAATGTAACGCCTCTGTTTAAAAAAGGGGGCAGACAAAAGGCAGATAACTATAGGCCGGTTAGTTTAACATCTGTAGTGGGGCAAATGCTTGAAACTATCATTAAGGAAGAAATAGCGGGACATCTAAATAGGAATAGTGCAATCAAGCAGACGCAGCATGGATTCATGAAGGGGAAATCATGTTTAACTAATTTACTGGAATTCTTTGAGGATATCACGAGCATGGTGGAAAGAGGTGTACTGATGGATGTGGTGTATTTAGATTTTCAAAAGGCATTCGATAAGGTGCCACACAAAAGGTTACTGCAGAAGATAAAGGTACGCGGAGTCAGTGGAAATGTATTAGCATGGATAGAGAATTGGCTGGCGAACAGAAAGCAGAGAGTCGGGATAAATGGGTCCTTTTCGGGTTGGAAATCGGTGGTTAGTGGTGTGCCACAGGGATCGGTGCTGGGGCCACAACTACATAGATGACCTGGAAGAGGGGATAGAGTGTAGTGTAACAAAATTTGCAGATGACACAAAGATTAGTGGGAAAGCGGGTTGTGTAGAGGACACAGAGAGGCTGCAAAGAGATGTAGATAGGTTAAGCGAATGGGCTAAGGTTTGGCAGATGGAATACAATGTCGGAAAGTGTGAGGTCATCCACCTTGGGAAAAAAAGGGAATATTATTTGAATGGGGAGAAATTACAACATGCTGCGGTGCGAATGGAATGTTGGCCTTCATTGCGAGAATCATGGAGTACAAAAGCAGGGAGGTCCTTCTGCAACTGTATAGGGTATTGGTGAGGCCGCACCTGGAGTACTGCGTGCAGTTTTGATCACCTTACTTAAGGAAGGATATACTAGCTTTGGAGGGGGTACAGAGACGATTCACTAGGCTGATTCCGGAGATGAGGGGGTTACCTTATGATGATAGATTGAGTAGACTGGGTCTTTACTCGTTGGAGTTCAGAAGGATGAGGGGTGATCTTATAGAAACATTTAAAATAATGAAAAGGACAGACAATTAGAGGCAGAGAGGTTGTTTCCACTGGTTGGGGAGACTAGAACTAGGGGGCACAGCCTCAAAATACGGGGGAGCCAATTTAAAACCGAGTTTAGAAGGAATTTCTTCTCCCAGAGGGTTGTGAATCTGTGGAATTCTCTGCCCAAGGAAGCAGTTGAGGCTAGCTCATTGAATGTATTCAAGTCACAGATAGATAGATTTTTAACCAATAAGGGAATTAAGGGTTACGGGGAGCGGGCGGGTAAGTGGAGCTGAGTCCACGGCCAAATCAGCCATGATCGTGTTGAATGGCGGAGCAGGCTCGAGGGGCTAGATGGCCTACTCCTGTTCCTAATTCTTATGTTCTTATGTAACTAACCTCTATCTGTAGGACTTGGATTATTTATGGAAAGATTTTCAGTAATATCAATTTTCAGTACATCTTCCTCGGATAATTTATCGATTTGGAAACCTCGATATATAAGGAATTTCTTTCAGAAAATGGTATTTTCCACATCTATTCAAATATTTTTAGTTAGTTAGTGATTGCTTTTGTAATAATCATTGAGTGGAGAGCAACAACATGTGTTTATATAGCTTTAACGTAGTAAACGTCTAAAGCATTTCACAGGAGCATAAGCAGGACAAAAATTGACACCTGAAAGAAGGCAACTTTTGGTTAAAGTGGTCGGTGATGAGCAGTATCTTAAAGGAGAGAGAGGCAAAGAGACAAAGTGGCTAGGGGGGATTTCCAGAGCTTAGGGCATAGAGGGATGAGTATATGGTTACCAATGGTGGGATGGAGTAGGACAATTCAATGTTTTAGAATACCTAGTTAGCCTGGATAGTTAGCATACCACTTGTGATTAATACAATGTGGGAAGTTGAGAATTTAGAATCTTTTAGGCTCTGGTGAGTTCGATTCTGGCATATAAACCAAAGAATTCTCTGATGAATATGGTTTTGAGATTAACAATGGCTTAAAAATGACTGAATTTATAGAAATGAAAGGAAAAATTATCTTATAATCTGCTTTCATTGTACATTTTTACCATTTCATCCAAAATTGATTCTCTATATTGCAATATATAGGAATATACTGATACCAGCATCCTTAGCCCAAGGCTTTAAAAGCTTGGCATTCCAATTTTCAATTTAGAGGTTTTAATTTTTTTTTAATTCAAGGGGGCGAAGTTGCCCTGTGCCCTGATTGGAGGCAGTAACCTGTTGGAGCCAGGACTTCCTGTGCCCGGCACAAAAATCCCGCCTGTTATATATGTAAAAGTGTATATACCTTGTGTAGCCACAAGAGGGCTCATCTCCTGGAGTCCCAAGGGATCCCACAATTCCTTGGTAACACTGGTACTTAAGGAGAACTCACAGGCTGGAGAAGCACTCTGGAGACCTTCAATGAAAGACTAAGGTCACACTTTACTTTGAGCTCACAGTATCTAGTCAGACTTTTTATTCATACATAACAACTGGCGACGAGATACAGATGACAAACCCAACGATGCACAGAACAGTGGGCATCTTGGAGAAATTTTCGGAGGGAGATGATTGGGAAATCTTTGTGGAGCGACTCGACCAATACTTCGTGGCCAACGAGCTGGAAGGAGAAGCGAATGCTGCCAAACAAAGGGCGATCCTCCTCACCGTTTGTGGGGCACAAACGTATGCTCCAGCGAAACCCACAGAGAAATCATTCGATGATTTGCACACACTGGTCCGGGAGCATCAGAACCTGAAGGAAAGCGTTCTGATGGCGAGGTACCGGTTCTACACCTACAAAAGGTCTGAAGGCCAGGAAGTGGCGAGCTATGTCGCCGAGCTGAGACGCCTTGCAGGACATTGCGAATTTGAAGGACATTTGGAACACATGTTCAGGGACCTCTTCATACTTGGCATTGGCCATGAAGTGATACTTTGCAAATTTTTGACTGTAGAGACCTCAAACTTGAGTAAAGCCATAGCGATGGCCCAGGCATTCATTGTCACCAGTGACAATACTAAGCAAATCTCTCAGTACACGAGTGCTGCTACAAGTACTGTGAACAAAGTGATGTTGTTTTCAAATCGCAACGTACAGGGCAGGCCCCACATGCCTGCAGCTGCACGTACACAGATGTCTCAGTGTCCACCATCAAGGGTAATGAATGCAAGGCCATTAACACCTTGTTGGTGCTGTGGGAGTGGTCATCGTCTCCATTCATGCCGCTTCAAAGGGTACGTTTGTAAGGGCTGTGGAACAATGGGACACCTCCAACGTATGTGCAGGTGAGCTGCAAACCCTGCTAATCCTGCAAACCACCATGTTGCAGAGGAGGACAGATCCATGGCGGATCATGATGAACCAGAGCCTCAGACTGCAGAGGCAGAGCTATATGGGGTGCACACATTTACCACAAAGTGTCCCCCGATAATGCTGAATGTTGAACTAAATCGACTCCCAGTGTCAATGGAGCTGGACACAGGCGTGAGCCAGTCCATTACGAGCAAAAAGACTTCCGATAAATTGTGGTGCAGCAAGGCCTCAAGGCCAGCCCTGACTACCATTCGCACTAAACTGAGAAATTACACAATGGAACTGATTCCCATAATCGGCAGTGCTGCTGTAAATGTCTCCTATGGTGGAGCGGTGCATAAGCTACCACTCTGGGTAGTACCGGGCGATGGTCCCACAATGCTTTGCAGGAGCTGGCTGGGAAAGATACGCTGGAACTGGGATGACGGCCGAGCGCTCTCGTCAGCTGACGACACTTCGTATGCCCAGGTCTTAAACAAGTTCCCTTCGCTGTTCAAACCGGGCATCGGGAAGTTCCAAGGAGCAAAAGTGAAGATCCATCTAATTCTGGGGGCGCGACCCATTCATCACAAGGCGAGTGCAGTACCGTACATGATGAGTGAGAGGGTGGAGATCGAACTGGACCGGCTGCAATGAGAGGGCATCATTTCGCCGATCGAATTTAACGAGTGGGCCAGTCCGATTGTTCCAGTCCTCAAGGGAGACGGCACCGTCAGAATCTGGGGTGATTACAAAGTTACTAACAATCGTTTCTTCCTGCAGGATCAATACCCACTACCAAAGGCTGACGACCTTTTTGCAAAGCTGCAGGAGGAAAGACGTTCACAAAGCTGGACTTGACCGTGGCCTATATGATGCAAGAGCTGGAAGAATCATCAAAGGGTCTCACCTGCATCAACACGCACAAAAGTCTCTTCATTTACAACAGATGCCCGTTTGGAATTCGACCTGCCGTGGCGATATTCAGAGAAACATGGAAAGCTTACTGAAGTCGGTCCCGCGCACGGTGGTCTTCCAGGACGAAATCTTGGTTACAGGTCGGGACACAGTCGAGCATCTTCAGAACCTGGAGGAGATTCTTAGTCGACTCAACTGCGTGGGGCTTAAGTTAAAATGCTCAAAGTGCATTTTCCTGGCACCTGAAGTGGAGTTCCTGGGGAGAAAAATCACGGCGGCTCCATCAGGCCCACCGATTCGAAGACAGAGGTAATCGAGAATGCACCGAGGCCACAGAATGTGACAGAGCTGCGGTCCTGAACTACTTTGGTAACTTCTTACCGGGTCTCAGCACACTGTTAGAACCCCTGCACACCTTATTGCATAAAGGAGACGAATGGGTATGGGGCAAAAGCCAAGAAAATGCTTTTGTAAAAGCTAGAAAATTGTTATGCTCAAACAAATTGCTTGTGTTGTATGATCCATGTAAGTGTTTGGTAATAGCATGTGATGCATCGTCGTACGGGGTCGCGTGTGTATTGCAACAAGCTAATGAATCTGGGAAATTGCAACCAGTTGCTTATGCATCCAGAAGTCTGTCTAAGGCTGAGAGAGCCTATAGCATGATTGAAAAAGAAGCGTTAGCGTGTGTTTATGGGGTAAAGAAAATGCATCAATATCTGTTTGGGTTAAAATTTGAATTGGAAACTGACCATAAGCCACTTATATCCCTCTTTTCTGAAAGTAAGGGGATAAATACGAATGCATCGGCCCGCATCCAGAGATGGGCGCTCACATTGTCCGCATACAACTACGCCATCCACCACAGGCCAGGCACAGAAAACTGTGCCGATGCACTCAGTAGGCGGCCATTGCCCACCACGGGGGTGGAAATGGCACAACCCGCAGATTTAGTCATGGTAATAGAAGTATTCGAGAGTGAGCAATCACCCGTCACAGCCCGACAGATTAGAACCTGGACGAGCCAGGACCCCTTACTGTCCCTAGTAAAAAATTATGTGCTTCATGGGAGCTGGTCCAGTGTCCCAGTGGAAATGCAGGAAGAGATAAAGCAGTACCAGCGGTGCAAAGATGAAACGTCTATACAGGCAGACTGCCTTCTGTGGGGTAATCGGGTAGTGGTCCCCAAGAAGGGAAGAGACGCTTTCATCAGTGATCTCCACAGTACTCACCCAGGCATCGTAATGATGAAAGCGATAGCCAGATCCCATGTGTGGTGGCCCGGTATCGATGGGGACTTAGAGTCCTGCGTTCACAAATGTAACACATGCTTGCAGTTAAGCAATGCACCCAGGGAGGTGCCACAAAGTTTATGGTCTTGCCCTTCCAGACCATGGTCCAGGGTCCTTGTCGACAATGCAGGCCGGTTTTTGGGTAAAATGTTCCTAGTGGTTGTAGATGCGTGCTCCAAATGGATTGAATGTGAGATAAAGTCGGCAAGCACGCCGCTGCCACCACTGAAAGCCTGAGGGCCATGTTTGTCATGCACAGCCTGCCTGATGTCCTTGTGAGCAACAGTAGGCCATGTTTCACCAGTGCCGAGTTCAAAGAGTTCATGACCCGTAATGGGATCAAACATGTTACATCTGCCCCGTTCAAACCAGCATCCAATGGTCAGGCAGAGAGAGCAGTGCAAACCATCAAACAGAGCTTGAAGAAGGTAATTGAAGTCTCACTGTAGACTCGCCCATTCTGAGTCCTGCTTAGCTACCGCACGAGACCCCACTTTCTCACTGGGATTCCACCCGCTGAACTGCTTATGAAAAGGGCATGTAAGACAAGGCTCTCATTAGTCCACCCTGATCTACATGAACAGGTAGAGAGCAGGCGGCTTCAACAAAGTACATATCATGATAGTGCAAATGTGTCACGCGAAATTGAAATCAATGATCCTGTATTTGTGTTGAACTATGGACAAAGTCCCAAGTGGCTTCCCGGCACTGTTGTGGCCAAAGAGGGGAGTAGGGTGTTTCGGGTCAAACTTTCAAATGGACTCATCCACCGAAAACACTTGGGCCAAATCAAATTCAGATTCACGGACTATCCTGAGCAACCCACATTGCACCCTACCTTCTTTGACCCCCCAACATACACACCAGTGGAAACCGACACAGCAGTTGACCACGAAGCAGAACCCATCACCCACAGCAGCCCAGCAGGATGGACCACACCAGGAGCCTAGCAAGGCCAGCTGCACAGCAGCCCAGTGAGGGCCCAACAAATGATTCACCAAAATCAGCATTTGCACCGAGACGATCAACCGGGGAAAGAAAGGCCCCAGATCGACTCACCTTGTAAATAGTTACACTATTGACTTTGGTGGGGAGTGTTGTTATACATGTGTAAACCTGTATATACCTTGTGTAGCCACCCGAGGGCTCATCCCCTGGAGTCCCAAGGGATCCCACAATCCCTTGGGAGCACTGGTACTTAAGAAGGCCTCACAGGCTGGAGAGGCACTCTGGAGACCTGCAATAAAAGACAAAGGTCACACTTTACTTTGAGCTCACAGTATCTAGTCAGACTCTTTATTCATACATAACACCGCCCAGCTGTTGAATTGGGCTGACCACCCCTCAAAGGAAGTGGAGGGCAATCTCGCACATGCCACTTCCCTTAGAGGCAGTTCCAGCGGTGCTAACAGGGCACAGTTTTCAACACTACGCAGATGCTCCACGTAATGCTGATGCGTTTTAATGCCCCTCTCCTTCACTTAAAGGGGAGGGCTGCTGCGCAATCTGCAAGGGCTTTGATAGCCGCCGCTGGACCACCAGGGGAGCGTGGTGCCGGAGCTGCAGACCAAACCCAAAATGGAATGCCGGGCTGCATGATGGGGCCACAACCATGCTAGGGGGGATGACCTGAAGCTAACCCGAGAGTCGGCAAAACATAAAGATGCTGACATAGGGTGATGGAGGCCTCCACTTTAACTTCCGCCCTGTGAGCCGATGTCGGCCAACTGCGTGACTTGTGAAGCTGGCGTTGACATTGCTCGTGTCAACCTTGTGGGCCGTGGGGCAATTTCCCCCGCAGGGTAGAAAGGGGTCAGCACATGCCATTGAGGTGTTGCCGTGCATGGTTTGGTGATGATGTCATCGGCAGTTGAGCGGCGGCCTGGAGCGCTATCCGTGGCAGCGCCTCTGCAAACTCCCGGGCAATTTTCCGGTAACGCGCCCCCCCGCCTCCCTTTCTCCCCCGGGTGAAAAGTGTCCAGCGCCTCCAATGCACCTCTCAACATTTTTTTTAATGAAATGACAATACAATAATTGGATTTATGCAGCACAGTTATGCAAACGAGTGGCAGATGCAGTATAATGTGAATAAATGTGAGGTTATCCACTTTGGTGCCAAAAACACGAAGGCAGAATATTATCTGAATGGGCAGATTAGGAAAAGGGGAGGTGCAACGAGACCTGGATGTCATGGTACATCAGTCATTGAAAGTTGGCATGTAGGTACAGCAGGCGGTGAAGAAGGTAAATAGTATGTTGGCCTTCATAGCCAGGGGATTTGGGTATAGGAGCAGGGAGGACTTACTGCAGTTGTACAGGGCCTTGGTGAGGCCTCACCTGGAATATTGTGTTCAGTTTTGGTCTCCTAATCTGAGGAATGACATTCTTGCTATTGAGGGAGCGCAGCGAAAATTCACCAGACTGATTCCCGGGATGGCAGGACTGACATATGAGGAGAGACTGAATCGACTGGGCCTGTATTCACTGGAGTTTAGAAGGATGAGAGGGGATTTCATTGAAACATATAAAATTCTGACAGGACTGGAAAGGTTAGATGCAGGAAGAATGTTCCTGATGTTGGGGAAGTCCAGAACCAGGGGACATAGTCTAAGGATAAGGGGTAAGCCATAAGGAGATGAGGAGAAACTTCTTCACTCACAGAGTTGTTAACTTGTGGAATTTCCTGCCGCAGACAGTTGTTGATGCCAGTTCATTGGATATATTCAAGAGGGAGTTAGATATGGCCCTTACGGCTAAAGGGATCAAGGGGTATGGAGAGAAAGCAGGAAAGGGGTACTGAGGTGAATGATCAGTCTTGATCTTATTGAATGGTGTTGCAGGCTCGAAGGGCCGAATGGCCTACTCCTGCACCTATTTTCTATGTTTCTATGTTTCTATGTTAAATAGTTTCTATATAATAAAATTTGAAATTTGTTTTCTTTTGCTGAAAAGAAGAGCTGAAAAATATTTCTCTATTTCAGAATTTTCTAAGAATGGAAATAAAAATTAAATATTTTCAGGGTCATGCGTAAAATAATGGCCCAGAAATTATAGGCAGAGGCTGCCTCTGACCTGAAAAATTTCTATGAATTTATCTAGTGACCCCGGAAGAACAGAAACTCGTGGTTCTGAACCTTTACGCAAAGGCCTGCATAGTGGCCCATATATCTCAGGTACATAAGTACTTCATACGCATCCTTGGGATCACATGGGCCAGCCCAACCAATCAAAGTAGGGGGATTCCCCATTCATACTCATAGTGAGTTCCATATCTACACACAAGCACATGAAATAATTTTTTTTTAAACATCACATATTTAAAATTAATCAAAATTAATCATAATCAAAAGGATCTAAAAATAAACTTACCTTATTTAAAAAATGTATTTTGCTGTCCTTTAAAAGTCTTACGTTGATAAAAGCTGACCTTCCGCCTGCTTTTATCAGTCGTAAGAATTTAAAGGACAATCACTGAGTAAACGTTGGGCAGATAGACCAACTCTCCACCCACGGAGGCCTTTACCTTTGGATGCATGTGATCTGTCAAGAGGATTCTTAACAAATTGCATGTTCCGGTTTTAGGCGCATGCGCTTCGCATGCCTAAACCGGGAACTTGCGGGGCCCCTACGTGGGTGTGCATACCTCGCACGCGCCCATAGGGGCTGCGAATTTAGGGCCAATATAACAGACATTGAAGGTTAAAATATTCTAAATATTGGCAATCATGAAGAAACTGATGTTTCTCTGAGTTACTAACGAAAGTAGTCAGAACACTGACATTGAATGTTATACTCCATAATAATGAAGTTTTTGATATAATGGATTTGGCAAGAGTATTTTATTGGAGGAATGAAGTGGAGAAGCAAACTGTTTCCTCGTTTGTTGCATTAACAGAACTACTATGTCTCAAAACTATTATTCTTAGGGGTGACATTGGTAATGAAAAATGATGTGATTGCACAAAACTTCAAAATACATCTTTGATTTAATAGTTTTTTTTGCAGGAAAATAATCATCCACAGCAGAAAAAAACTATAGTAAAAGGTTTTAGAATTAACAATATCACATCATAACTGATGATTCATATACCATTTTCTGTTTATATTAGAAATTTCACTTTGAATGTCCTAGAACCAATATGATCAGTAAAATAAGTATGATGAGGACTAATGGCCTGGTAAGTTTGTTTCTCTGAGGGATATAGAATTTCCAGCATATGAAAGAACATTTACAGTGATATCTTTACTGCTTAATGACAGCTGCTTAGGTTCTATATTCTAACCTTTCCACTTAAAATCATAATTTTGTCTCTTGCATTACTCCAGCAGTTTTATACGATACATTAAGATTAACAGCTCAATGTCAACAACCATAAAATTATTCCAAGATCCCACTTAATTTGCTGCACTCAGTCCTACCAACAATTCAGTAGCATGCGGTCAGGAGATTATTACAGTAATTGACATACTGAACTTCGTTTGCTTTTGTAGCATCTGCCAATAAACATTAATTCTACTGATTTAAGATTCTGATGTCAGAGCAGTAACTATGTAATTAGTTCTAATTTTCCGAAAGTAGGTAACACTATAAATATGATTCTAAAATGTTTCTACGAAATTAACATTTGGTGTCACTGCCTTTGTTCTACAGCAGTACAATGTTGTATTTGCCCAGACTACCTCTAAATGAATGTCAACTTCTTTTACCTCGGCCACAACCAATCGATACTTCATTCGGGTGAATTGTCTTGTGCCCATGCAACCTTGAAGCTGTGGCTTAATTACCACCCATATTATGCAGCGGCTGTGGGAGACATGCACAGCTGCGTCTGACTTTCACAATTGCTATGCTGTTGGCTATAGTATAAGAGAGACTACCCACCTCTACTTCATGGCACTTTTAAGGGACTTAAGTACCATCCGCTTAAAAGTTGAATACAGAAGAGACTAAATGAATGACTCATAAAGCATAAAGATAGCTCTTCTGATAATTTAGTTTATAAGTTATTTACATTTGGTTAAAATATTCATTAGGAAAATTGAGGAAATCAGCCTTTTTATAAGAATAAAATGTTAAAATGATAAGGTTAGATTACAATTCATCAAGACAACATTCATCTAAAAAACAAAAACAAAATCTAAAAACCAGCAAGCAAATGGCAATCGTGACAAATGATATCTCTTCTCTGGGTGTCACTTTTCCTCACTAGACTGATTTGTCATCCTCACTTTTGACATTTTTCATCCTACCATCAAATCAAATTGACAGGATAAGATATTTTGTAAACCTCCAAAGTTGACAGTGGGGCCAAAATAATTTGCACTGTATCTATCTGTTTTCAGTTTTTGACTTTCCAACTGTTCAAGGTAATATCTAGTGGGGTGTTAGGGTGGCTTTAGTTTAGGATATTTACAATTTATAACTTCATAAGTTTAATTAGAGCTAAAATGTAAGCTATGAGTTATTTCTAGCATCACTGTTATGTTTCTTAAATTAATTGAAAGATCCTAATTAAACAATTTTTAATGAGTCAATTATTTAGGACATCTTTTGTTTAAAAGGTAAGCCCAAACAATATCCTTGCAGTAATGCCAGCACTGTGACCATGGAATAATTGGCAGATATGGTTTTGGATCTGAACAAATGAAGCTTGAGGCTTTTATTCTTCAATTTCAGTGACCTAAATGTCAGATTCAGAATTTAAATGATCAAGTGTTTTGTGTCTGCATTATGCCATTCTCCCATATCTTTCTGTCTCATGGTAATGGACATTCAGCATTAAAACAGCAAGACTTTAGGTGAAAATACAATACCATGATAACAATCACAGCCAGCATAGAAAATTTAGGAAATGCTAACAGTTTAACCTATAATGAATATATATGGAGAGAGAGGAAAAAAAGCAAATAAAAGCAAAATATCATTACCTTCTTGTTAGCTCTTCATATTACCAGTTTCAAATTATTTGGTTTTAATTTGATTATTGCTTAGATCCATCCAGAGGATTATTTCATGTATAATTTTATCTTCCTCTCTTCTGTCCCACATTGTAAAAAAAAAATCAGCAGAATTTGTTGTACCCACAAATTTATCACAATGTGCTTGCACTCTCTCGAGTTGATTAATGCAGATCTCACTGGCTTGAATAGAGTATCATTAATAATATTTCTCCTGTTATATCTTACACAAATCTCATTCCTGCAAATTAAGGTAAGATATCTCGTCAATACAGCACCTTGTGGATGGGAGCCAGACTGGATGCTGGTGACATTTTAACTCGTACCACTATACGTTCCCTGTTATTAATGTATATTAGTACTTCTGCCGTGTCACAAGAAGAGACAAACAATCAGAGCCCGAACATTTTCCTTCATTTTCTGGCCTGCCCAGCCAGAAAAACATAACCCAAAATTATTCAGAGGAAAAATAAAAATTACTGTTATCTTCTCATATGCTGATCACTCATTTATCATATGACCTTTCTTGCTATCAATAATACTGTAGAAAGATACAGCAGATATGTTGAGATGAAGGTGCATATAAGTCAGATTGCTTCCAAAAGTAATAGCGGTCAGCCATACCAATTTATGCTTGCATTCAAAATAGAGGTGTCTGGAGGAGAGAATTTGTTATTAAAATTTGATATTGCTGTCTAGGCACTGCCACCTAGAATTTGCAACTTTCAGTTGTGATGGGAGCACCAAGGGGGTTAAATGAATTTCTGTTTGAATTATGATATTAAGAAAATACAACACAGTTATTCAGGCATTCATAGTGTTTGAAATAAAATTTAGTAATACCTATTTAAAGCATTTGATAAGCATTTCCTTTTAGTCCCACTGTGTAGAATCAAGTCATCATTATTAGTCATATATATTTTTTGCAATTATGTTACACTCTAAAGATAACATTAAAAAATCACTTTTTATTCGCCAAATAAGTATAACCTTGATTTTGATGAAATACGGTTTGTTTGGTAATTTGAATACCTTTAATTAGAAAGTTAAAGCTAAAATACTATCAGGTAGTAATTGGCTTTGGCCCAAATTAGGTGGCCCACTTCAAGTACGTGCCAGAAGCCGGAGCCCCGAGGATCACCTGAAATTGGGCCTCCGGCCTCATGTTAATAATAGAAGAGAGCTGCTACTGCCTGCCCCGCCTTCAGAGGCAGCCCGCCCGACATCGGGGATAAAATTTGGGCTTACTGCTTTGCCCACAGTAGCCCTCAGGTAAGTCCTGGTGTGGGAGCAGAAACAAATGTTGGGAGTGCAATGCAGTGGAGCCGGGAGGAGCACTCATACTTTTCCTCGGTCCATAGGAGGGGAAATACCAAAAATGTTCTCTGCCATCTCTTTGGCAGCCTCTGGTGGTCCCTTTAAGGACCACTGGTTAAGCAGATGTAGAACTGGAAAAATTAGTTGGAGCATGCGCAGCGCACACTCTGCCTAGATTTTCACGAATCTTGCAGAAAGGTACTGAAATAGATGCAGGACCCTTCTTTGCATATTTAAATTGATCCAACGCTGATTTCAGGCAGCCGCTAGGGACATATAAAGCCAAAGATGACCAATATGGCGGAGGCCGTGCTGGCATTGCTTATCTGAAACAGGACCTCATGTCCAGAAATTGGTATGCATCGTGCTCATATTAAGTCCGAAAGACAGCTGAAATGCATCCCAAATTCTGCCGCATTAGTACTATTTTTAGGTAAGGAAGCAATTAAATAAACCAAAAAACAAATGGCACTTTGTGATCTATCTGAAAAATTGTTATCTGTGAAAATGGAGGCATGTGTGATGCATCAGAAATTTCCTTTTAAATGTATCATTGTTTGGTTTTATCTTTGTTTTGTATTTTTTGGAAATGTAATGCTGATATTAAAATCAGTCTTTTAAATCTGCTTGAGGTGACGTTCCAAACAGAGGTCTTCTAAATGGGTCCCTAAGAGACCTGCACATATGAAATTAATTGTTAAATTCTGGCCATAACAAGCAAAGGGTGAGTGTAGATTCTGAAGTTTAAACTGTAATGAATGAATGTTGTGCTTTGATCATCTTAATAATGACATTCAGCAGTTTTTCACATCTACTGCATACATTTGATTCAATTTTTTTTTTGTACACATTTAAATGCATCCCACTTTCAGTAGCAATTGCACTATTTTTCAAACCATGGAAAATATTAGGTATTGTTTGCATAGATTAAATTCTTAAGAAAATAATATTTTCTGTATTCAGCTGTTATGGAATAACAGCAAATTTTCTCTCTAAGTCTAGACATTCTACCTGAGGACACCAATACATGCATTTATCAGTGCAGACTATAAGACACCCACAGTTTGAGCAGTCATTTCCAAAGTAGAGATTGAATTTATGCAGCGATGAAAATAACTGGTAGCATATCAATTTGTTTTGTTGAATGGTTGCATTGCTATGCATTTTTAGGTTTGATTTGTTGATATTCTTCTGTGATCTGAAATATTTACCTCAAATTGACTTATATGGTATTGAAAAGCAACTGCTGTTCAGAATTCATGCACAGCTAATTTTAATTATAGATTGGATGCAATGTCTGACACAGGAGTAAAAAACAAAGATAGGAATGAGTACATTTAAAAGTGGGGAATGTGACTTACTGTTCAAATTACACAAGGGGTAAAATAATGCAATACAATCAGTAGTGACTGGAATTTGTCCTACGATAGGGTACTTTTATCACGGTCCTCCATTTCAATGATTCGACCTAGTAATTGCATCTGCATAAAGGAGAAGTACAACCCAAATATACACCTTGTGCTGCTTAAAAACAAAATAAGGGTCAGGTTCATTATTTTCAATGCACCTGCCTTGTAAATTGGTTCGAGTGGCTAGTTTTTTAAATGTAGGGCTCAAATTTGCCCAGGAGTTGCTCCGTTTTTTTTAGAGCAACTTGATTTTTCTGGAGTATCTTAAAAATCCCCATTCTGCACATTTAATTTGCGCCAGTGTAAGTGAGTTAGTTAGGAATTTTTTTAGATTGGTTTTTTTTTCAAAAGGGGGCGTTGCCAGCTACCTATGCCCGTTTTGACCATTTCAGCCAGTTTGGACAGCTAATAGTTGCTCCAAACTAACTTGTGGCCTCACAGAAAACCCTGTGGAGAGTTAAGAAATCAGCGCAGGTAGCCAGAGGTAGGTTGGGAAGGGAAGCGGAGAGGATCTTGTAAAGCACTAAACACCTTCACAACAACATTCAAGAAGCATAAAAACCATCAATAATAAATAAAAAATAAAACTTAAGTCCTACCTTCCTAACTCGGCCCGGGAAGTGGACTTCTCCGAGGGACTTGACTTCTCCGAGGGACTGGACTTCTCTGAGGGACTGAACTTCCCTCCGAGGGACTTGACTTCTCTCCAAGGGACAGGACTTCTCTATGAGGGACTGGACTTCTCCGAGGGACTTGGCTTCTCTCTGAGGGACCGGACTTTTCTCCGAGGGATTGGACTTCTCTGTGGGACTGAGCTTCTCTCTGAGGGACTTGACTTCTCTCTGAGGGACTGGACTTCTCTGAGGGACTTGACTTCTCTCCGAGGGACTGGACTTCTCTCCGAGGACTTGACTGCTCTCCGGGGAACTTGACTTGTCCGAGGGACTGGACTTCTCCGAGGGACTTGACTACTCCGAGGGACTTGACTTCTCTCCGAGGGACTGGACTTCTCCGAGGGACGGGACCTCTCTCCAGGGAAGGTAGCGGCTGGCCTGTGCGACATGCCACTCGGCCCGGGATAGGGGCGGGATGTGTTGGATCCCACGCTGCAGGCAAGCATCATCACAATCATGGGAGGAGCTACTGCGCATGCGCGAATGCTCTACTGCGCATGCGGACAGCTGCCGGCACTCTTTTAGGAGCAGGGCCCTAGCTCCACCCGCAGTGGACTCATTATGCCACGCCAAGCCCCGGGAGAGTCGGCAGAGGGGCCAGAATCCCGGGATATCTTTTTGGCGCCATTTGGATCGTAGGAAGTTGCCACATCTCACGTGAGTGTGCTGAAAAATGGGAGGGCCAAATTTGGGCCCGTAGTACTTAAATTCGCAGTGACATTTTATGTGTGTGATAGAAATGCAATATACATTGGAGGCAATGCTTTAAAGTGAATAGAGAATACGACATGACCATGAGTGGAGATAGAACTTTAATTTCATAACTGGAAAGACAATTTAATTCACAAGCCATGCAGAGACTTCTGAATTATTCAGATATTTTAACAAGAAAAATAAAAATCACGATTTCAGTGCCTCCTGTGTATTTAAGTGATATTCATTGCAGTTTTTGTGTTTACAAGACAATAAATGGTTTCCGTTTGCTGAAATAATAGAAAGATAAGTTTACCTGGAAGTGCGGTTTTCACTGGGTACTCTCAGTAACTGTAGCATCCTGAAATGTTGTGCTGTATGTTTTGTTTGTAGTTGGTGATATAACAATTTACTTTGTAATTTTTAGATTTTTTTTGTGATTTTTTTTTAATTAACATGCCAGGGATTTTTTTTGTATTAACATTTTTTTATTTTGCTTTGTAGTTTCATCAGCTATTAGAAAATTAATTTTTTTTTATTATAGCAATTGCATTATTTTACTAAACAGTTTCCAGGAATTAATTGCCTTTGCTCAGATCTACTGGTGACGGTGCACAGTTGCTTTAGAATTCTTTCAGACAGATAGAAGATTCTTTGTTTTACATTGGCTGATAGATGACAAGTTACAAGTTGTTTTGAGTTTCGATTGGTCAGTTCTGCAATGGGGTAAAAGCAGCTCTGATGAAACTATTGATATTATGTATGATTCTGTCGGACAACTGACTATTTTCCGATTAGTTCATTTGAGCATAATTTTCAAAACTTCCTTCAGGACAGGAGGTGAGGAAATTGGAGAAAATATAAGTTGAAGAAAATTGGAAAAAGATACACATACAAGAACATAAGAACATAAGAAATAACAGCAGGAGTAGGCCATTTGGTCCCTCGAGCCTGCTCCACCATTCAATATCATGGCTGATCTGATCATGGACTCAGCTCCACTTCCCTGCCCACTCCCCATAACCCTTTACTCCCTTATTGCTCAAAAATCTGTCTATCTCCGCCTTAAATATATTCAATGACCCAGCCTCCACAGCTCTCTGGGGCCAAGAATTCCATAGATTTACAACCCTCTGAGAAGAAATTTCTTCTCATCTCAATTTTAAATGGGCTTGCCCTTGTTCTAAGACTATGTCCCCTAGTTTTAATTTCCCCTATGAATGGAAATATCCTTTCAGCATCCACCTTGTCGAGCCCCCTCATTATCATAAGTTTCAATAAGATCACCTCTCATTCTTCTGAACTCCAATGTGCATATGCCCAACCTACTCAATCTATCCTCATAAGTCAGCCCCCTCATCTCCAGAATTAAACTAGTGAACCTTCACTGTACAGCCTCCAATGCAAGTATATCCTTCCTTAAATACGGAGACCAAAACGGTATGCAGTACTCCAGGTGTGGCCTCATATATCATCATCATCATAGGCAGTCCCTCGGAATCGAGGAAGACTTGCTTCCACTCTTAAAATTAGTCCTTAGGTGGCTGAACGGTCCAATACGAGAGCCACAGTCCCTGTCACAGATAGTCGTTGAAGGTAAGGGAGGGTGGGACAGATTTGCCGCATGCTCTTTCCGTTGCCTGCACTTTGATTTCTGCATGCTCTCGGCAATGAGACTCGAGGTGCTTAGCGCCCTCCCAGATGCACTTCTTCCACTTAGGGCAGTCTTTGGCCAGGGACTCTCAGGTGTCGGTGGGGATGTTGCACTTTATCATGGAGGCTTTGAGGGTGTCCTTGTAACGTTTCCTCTGGCCACCTTTGGCTCATTTGCCATGAAGGAGTTCCGAGTAGAGCGCTTGCTTTGTGAGTCTCATGACTGGCATGCAGACAATGTGGCCTACCCAGCGGAGTTGATCAAGTGTGGTCAGTGCTTCAATGCTGGGGTTATTGACCTGGTCGAGGATGCTCTGTACAGTTGTAGCAGGACTTCTCTGCTTTTGTACTCTATCCTCCTTGCATTAAAGGTAAATTCCATTTACCTTCCTGATTACTTGCTGTAACTGCATACTAACATTTTATGTTTCATGCGCAAGGACCCCCAGGTCTCTCTGTACTGCAGAACTTTGCAATTTTTCTCCATTTAAATTATAATTTGCTTTTCTATTATTTCTGCCAACACATTTTACCACATTATACTCCAGCTGCCAAATTTTTGCCACTGACTTAGCCTGTCTATATCTCTTTGCAGATTGTTTGTGTCCTCCTCACAATTTGCTTTCCCACCCATTTTTGTATCATCAGCAAACCTGGCTACATTACACTTGGTCCCTTCATTCAAGTCATTAATATAGATTGTAAATAGTTGAGGACGCAGCACTGATCCCTGCGGAACCCCACTTGTCACTGTTTGCCAACCTGAAAATGACCCATTTATCCCAACTCTGTTTTCTGTTAGTTAGCCAATCCTCTATCCATGCTAATATATTAACTCCAACCCCGTGAGCTTTTATCTTGTGCGATAATCTCTTATGTGGCATCTTATTGAATGCCTTCTGGAAATCCAAATACACCACATCCACTGGGTTCATCTTATCCAGCCTGCTCGTTACATCCTCAAATAACTCCAGCAAATTTGTCAAACATGATTTCCCTTTCATAAAATCATGCTGCCTTTGCTTGATTGAATCATGCTTTTCCAAATATCCCACTACTGTTTCTTTAATAATGGACTCCAGCAATTTCCCAATGACAGATGTTAGGCTAACTGGTCTATTGTTTCCTGCTTTTTGTCTGCCTCCTTTTTTAAATAGGAGTGTTATATTTGCGGTTTTCCAATCTGCTGGGAGCACCCCAGAATCCAGGGCAGTTTGGTAGATTACAACCAATGTATGCACTATCTCTGCAGCCACTTCTCTTAAGACCCTCAGATGTAAGTCATCAGGTCCAGGGGACTTGTCTGCCTTTAGTCCCATTATTTAATCTAGTACTACTTCATTAATGATAGTGATTGTATTAAGTTTCTCCCTACCTATAGCCCCTTGATTATCCACTATAGGGATGAGAGTTATACTGCAGATCTGACTGAGTTATGGTGCTCCTACTGAATCAACAGATAAAGAACTACTAATGGAAAATTCAATCTTTAAACTAACATTGAAACATCATACACTGCTGATGACCATTAGGTGTCATTTCACACAATGCTGTTGTGATTGAAGGAGACTTTTATAATATCAATGAGGATTTGATATATCCTCATTCCTTGTGTGAATACAGTTTTTAAAACTATTTTGTATTTAAATAAACAAGGAGTCAAACTTCTGCTGTCTATGTGGCTCTGTGTCAATTGCCCCCAGTAATACCCAACTGCTTACCAGAAATAAAAGAAGTACCATTTAAATGTATCCATATAGAAAGTTGAAACCTCATTCTGTTCAGCTTTTCTACGTGGCGTAAATTTGAATGTTAATATCCATTTGAATCTCAAAACTGTGCTGCGTTTTACATATTAGCTGATAGGATAAGAATGTTCATAATATTATACAACTTATTTTCTCTTTGAATATTATCAAGACGTTTACGTGGCAGACATATTTGGGGTTGCTTCTTATAATTTTGTTACAAAAAATCTCATAGATATTAAAGAAAATAGTCCAAATTATATATTTTTACAAATGGGGAAGAAAATGGCGGATCTATTGCTAAAATGAAGTATGCTACACTTATGGAGCACCTTACATAGAAATAAAGTGAACATTTAGAAGTTTTCAAGTAATTTAAAATTGAAAGACTCATCTTATTGCAGCCAGATGTGAGTAAAATCAGTCAACAGATATCAAAAGTCTGGCTAATGGAGTTGTTGATTTTTAATCTTAATATTTGTTGGACAAGTTTTGATCTTTCAAAATACACTTAATATATTAGAAAATCCTCATATTTCCATCAAAGACTGTAACCTCACATAGTTGCCTCCAGTGTCAAAGGGATGCAGAGCCTGCCTGCTACCAATCAGTGAAAGGTTGCCATGGTTACAAGGTCAGGAAATATGCCTTTTCCCCTGGTTGTCCAGGGCTCGCCCATGTCACTTCTGTAACTATGAATTTTATATACAGGTCACAAGATGCATATCAAACAAAATAACCAGCAAAGCACGGTATAATGACAGTTAATGTTTAAATGCCTTGAATTTTCACATTTTTCTTTTTATAAAAAAGCATTCTGTCATCTTGAACAGATTGCATCATTTATATGAAATGATAACAATTATTGTAATGTAAATTTGCCTAGTCATGAAATGCAGTCTGCTGTATTTTTATATAGTTTAGCAGATAGAGGAATAAAATATATTTCATTATATTTATATTCATAAAACAAAAAAAATATTAAACACCTCATACATTTGCAATTGTAAATAGTAATTATCAAAAACCTTGTAATTGTGTGAAATGTAAGTGTCCCAATATTACAAAATTCAAGAAAATTAACTTATTCATGCAATATTTATCTGTAGACAAGATGCAGCTCGAGATCTAAATGGATTGCAGATTGTTCATGCTTTGAAGTATAAAGTCTCTTTAGTCAATTGAGGTAGTTTAATGCAATTTGCATAAGTTTAGAAACGGATTTGACATCATTAGTATTTTAAGTGATTTGTAAACTTTGGTTTTTGAAATATGTGTGTCTAGTTAAATAAATTGTTTGCTATGTGTATTGGCCACAGCCCTCATTTTTGAAGATGAATTATTATTATACAACAGATAAGACAGGTCAAGTAAATTCTTTGTTAGTTCTTCCCTCTTAGCATAATGCACTTGTTAGTTTGTTCACTTGAAAAGTTTTACACATTTTCATACTGTGGACCAAATTAATCTTTATGAGCAGTCAATGGGCCTGATTTTATCCTTTCACACACCAATGCAATTATTGTTATGCTTCAACCAGCAACATACCAACTCCTGAAATTCTATATTTTTTCATTTTGTGTCACATCCCCTAATTTAAATATTTAAATTATTGCTTTTGTGGATACTTTGATTCATGGCAACATTTCCATATTTTGTATACAGGTCAAATGATTGTTGTAAGTTTTCTATATTTTTTCTATTCTTTTCATGGGATGTTTTGTGTTTATTTATCAGGTTATATATTGTTTAATTGGCCAAGGTTAGACTCCTGCTTTGACATGGTAATTGGAGATAATAATCAAACATAAAAATATAACAAGAATGCAGTTACGCAGAAATACCTTTTGGATTCTCCAAAGTGTTTTGGTCTCGACATACAAGGGGCAACTTCTGTGTTGCTTCACATATCTGCAAGTCTTCCCTGATTTATAATGACACGCCCTGTTCTCTGAGCATTGGCATTAACTCCCTATCACTGGAATTATAGAGGGGGTAAATCAATAACTAATGTTTTGCCATAACACCAGTAGAAATATAATTTATCTCATGTTCAAAAGGGAGGGGGGACAGGGAAAGAGAGAGTTGAGGGGGATGTTGGGAAATAATTTCATTTTTATTTAAAAATAAATGAGTATCTTTTACTTATATCAATAATTAATTTTGTGGATAGAAACTGTATATTGTCGATTATCATACTTTTAAATTGCAAAATCAGTTTCTGTCACACTTTGACAAAACAAATCTAATTTTTGAACTATTGATAAGTATTAAAATATTGAACCATAGCTACAATGTAACTAATTTTGCAGGAGAATTTACACTCATCATCAAAAACAAATCATTGGAATTTCTTTATTGCATAAAAATATCAACAAATGTTAAGACCCCTTTGAGTTTAAATGAAATATTTTCACAATTATAGTATTTCATGTGGTAAATAGATTCATATCTATAATGGTGAATACAGAACATGGATATTTTTGCACCCTGTGTATACGAGATATAAACCCACACAGTTTATCTTTCATAATCTGGGGATTTGAATGTACATTTGTGTTTCTTTACCAACCATAAAAATGTGTAGTAATAAATGTTGACCATGTCAAAAAATTATGTGGCATAAGGGGCGTATGGCCATAGGACAATAAAAAATTATGCCGTTACAGGTCACATTTATCATTTAAAGGTTTATTGTTTCTGTCTTACTAAAATTCTTTACCTTCATCCATTTATTCTAAAAAATACATTTTTTTTAGTCCATCTAGAATAATACCTTTTTTACCTTGCATTTATTTTTTTCCTGGTAATGTCTAAAGTACATCTCATAGTTGGTTCAATGACATTAAAAGCCTGAAATAGATTAAAATGGGACATGAAATACAATAGAATAGATATCGGCCTACCTGCATTCTGCACTGTGGCTTTTATTCAGCTGCATATGGCTTTTTTTTCCGCTCAGGAAAGATTAGTCTTCACAGACAATGATAACAATCCAGCCTATTTTCGCAGAAAGCAGCATTCAAATCAGAAACTAAGTACATTTATTTTCGACAGACAATTTACCCCATGATGAGATGTGCTTTCACTTATTTTCTTCCGACATTCTAGCATCCAGCAACACAGCAGGCATCCTGAGGTTAGACTTCAAATAAAGGATAACGCTGCTCGTATATTAATAGATTCATTGTATGAATAATGTCATATTATTGCAGCATTTATTTCTTTCAGTTCAGTCTTAAAAATTGCTTCATAATTGAACTAGTAATTTAACATAGGTTCAGGTGAATTTATCTGCATTTTGTTCTGTCATCAGTGGGGGGAAATAGCCTATAAATGTTTGCCTTTCAGTAGATTCATTCTGCATGAGCTTTATACTATTTATTATTGGGAATTTTCATATATTACAAGTCAAAAAATACATTCTTGTTCAGACATTGTCATAAAAATATTGCAAATATCCATTCATGAGTCATTTACCTTCTACCAGGATCCTTAGATTAACTAAAATCTGTGGTGTAGGACAAACCTCCCTTTCACATTATTTATGAATATTGAAGATAGTGATTTGACTCTCTAATTTTTCTAATGGCTTTCAAATGATAAGTACATGGTTCACACTATTAATATATTTTAATAGGTGTATGTAATTATCATTTCATTGAAATATATTAGTTTCTAATCCATTATTTACTGTACATTGGACTCATAACAATGTTTTTGATAATTTGTGGTTTAAATCAAACTTTTAATATGAGTGCCATTTCTTATGTTTTGCCCTACGATAATAGGATTATTTGCATTTTTTTCAGTTTAGAATACTTGATTTACTGTTATTATAAATAGTTTAATTAGGATAAGGTATTAAAAGGTCTTATTTAATCAATAAAGATTCTGACCTTCTGTTTTTAGCAGCCAAGCTAATCAGGAACACTGTAACTAATGATTTGTATGAATCAGAACTTGTTTTCCTACTGCTATTTCATAACAACAAGGCCCTATTATGCTACCTCATGCGTTTTCCTCTTCACTGACCTTTTTGTATGGCCACTGAGTTGGGTTCATATATCTCGTGGCCAGGGTACAACCCAGGCCATTAGCCAGTCCCTAAACCACTACCATGAACCATCAGCCCCATGATTTCTGCAGTTCATTCATTTTGCAGCTTCCTAACGATCTCTGCCCCAGCTCTAAATCCTGCTTTTATTGTAGACAGAGCTGACAACAGGCAGCCTTGTCTTTCATTTCCTTGATGTACTTTGTACTGCAGTATGGCTTTTGTTAGTATTGATGCAAACATTACCATAAACCACCACCTAGGGACTAGAAACAATTGACTAACTGTTTTCAAATCCAATACACTTAAGTTGATCAGACACAAAGTTTAAGTACAGTTAGCTGTAGAAACACCATTGCTGTGTGGTCTCGGCCTGCATAGACTAGAAAGAAGAACGAGCAAGGCCAGTGTAATGCAGGGGCCCATATAGTGCATCAGTGAATTTCATGACACAACTGATGTCGAGATGATGGAACTTGAAATTGTTCCAAATATTAGTGTAAATTTCTCAGACTTTGAAGTTTGGGAAGATTACTGGCTTGTTTAGATAAAATATTCATTTATTACTACCTGCAAATAATATCAAATTTATGTTTAGAAATGTGACTATTTTATGAACAAGTTTATCCATTCTTTTTTAATAAAAGGTACATTTTAATGTGTTCTGGAATTTAAAAAAATAATTAAATGGTAAAGAAACTGGACTCATTATGAATACATTTTCTGTTGCTTGTGAAACAATTTCTAAATCACATGCATTATTTATCTAAAACTGTGCCTGACCCTTTTTTTGTAAAGAGAGCAATAGTAGGGTCATTTGCTGTTTGAGCTTGGATAGATTCTGGAGTCGAGCTTTTGTAAAGGACCATTCAGGTCTATTTTCTATCCCATGCTTCAAAGCTGACAGCTGCATCTTTGATGTTTTTTCTTAAATTAAGCAATACTGAGCAAAACAAAGAAAGAGGTAGAAATGAAGCGGACTTACGTTCATTGCCAGTTCAGTTTCTGCTTCTGCAGTCATTTCAATGCTGCATACTTAATCACTTGTAGCCTTTAATGGTAGATGTATGTGTAATATATCAATGTACTAACTCAACGCATTTATTCAGAATTATATTGGATAATTTAAAAAAATCAAAATACCAACACAGTGAAGCTTTTCTTCTGAGCTTGAACCTATGCAAAAGAGACGTACAGAAAATACATACATATCTGAACAAAAGCAGATAGAAAGGTGCTAAGCGTACAACAATGTCACACTGCATAGTTTG